>NC_139798.1:583225-695121 GCF_965231275.1 Zosterops lateralis
GTTTGCTATTGGGACTGTGATGCAATTCTGTAATTCCCCCACTGGCCACAAGGAGGCGCAGCTCAGCCACCATCTGCTCCTCCGCACCTGCGCAGGTGAGACACAGGTGAGACACAGGTAAAACCATCATTGACCATCAGTGTTTGTTATTGGGATTGTGATGTAATTCTGTAATTCCCCCATTGGCCACAGGGAGGCGCAGCTCAGCCATGATCTGCTCCTCTGCACCTGCACAGGTGAGACAGGACAGGTGAGACAGGTAACCATGAGTGACCATTAGTGACCATCAGTGTTTGCTATTGGGACTGTGATGTAATTCTGTAATTCCCCCATTGGCCACAGGGAGGCGCAGCTCCGCCATGATCTGCTCCTCCGCACCTGGGCAGGTGAGACACAGGTGAGACAGGTAACCATGAGTGACCATTAGTGACCATCAGTGTTTGCTATTGGGACTGTGATGTAATTCTGTAATTCCCCCATTGGCCACAGGGAGGCGCAGCTCCGCCATGATCTGCTCCTCTGCACCTGCACAGGTGAGACACAGGTGAGACAGGTAACCATGAGTGACCATTAGTGACCATTAGTGACCATTAGTGTTTGTTATCGGGATTGTGATGCAATTCTGTAATTCCGCCATTGGCCACAGGGAGGCGCAGCTCAGCCATGATCTGCTCCTCCACACCTGGACAGGTGAGATACAGGTGAGACACAGGTAAAACCATCATTGAACCACCAGTGTTTGTTATTGGGATTGTGATGCAATTCTGTAATTCCCCCATTGGCCACAGGGAGGCGCAGCTCAGCCATGATCTGCTCCTCCACACCTGTGGGCAGGTAAAGGACAGGTGTGGGACAGGTGAGACACAGGTAAAACCATCATTGAACCACCAGTGACTGTCAGTGTTTGTCACTGGGATCACTAAGCCAAGCTCCTCTCCAGGATGGGGTGGGGCAGGCCCCGCCTTGCGCCTGGCCAGGTGTGCTCAGGTGTGTGCTCAGGTGTGTCTGTGTGCGCTCAGGTGTGCTCAGGTGTGCCCAGGTGCAGTGACTCACCGTTGATGAGGTCGGGGTGGTTGCAGCACTGTCCAGGTGTGTCTGTGTGTACTCAGGTGTGCTCAGGTGCGTCAGACATGTATCCCAATGACCCCAGGTGTGCTCAGGTGTGCTCAGATGTATCACACCTGTCCCCAGGTACACTCACCGTTGATGAGGTCGGGGTGGTTGCAGCACTGTCCAGGTGTGTCTATCTGTACTCAGGTGTATGTACATGTACTCAGGTGTGTCTATGTGTACTCAGGTGTATTAATGTGTACTCAGGTGTGCCCAGGTGAGCTCAGGTGTGTCCCACTCACCATTGATGAGGTCGAGGTGGTTGCAGCACTGTCCAGGTGTGTCTATGTGTATTCAGGTGTATGTACATGTACTCAGGTGTGTCTGTGTGCGCTCAGGTGAGCTCAGGTGTGCCCAGGTGCACTGACTCACCGTTGCTGAGGTCGGGGTGGTTGCAGCACTGTCCAGGTGTGTCTGTGTGTACTCAGGTGTGCTCAGGTGAGCTCAGGTGTGTCGCACTCACCGTTGATGAGGTAGGGGTGGTTGCAGCACTGTCCAGGTGTGTCTGTGTGTACTCAGGTGTGCTCAGGTGTGCTCAGGTGTGTCTGTGTGCGCTCAGGTGTGCTCAGGTGTGCCCAGGTGTGTCGCACTCACCGTTGATGAGGTAGGGGTGGTTGCAGCACTGTCCAGGTGTGTCTGTGTGTACTCAGGTGTGTCTGTGTGCGCTCAGGTGAGCTCAGGTGTGCCCAGGTGCAGTGACTCACCGTTGATGAGGTCGGGGTGGTTGCAGCACTGTCCAGGTGTGTCTATGTGTACTCAGGTGTATGTACATGTACTCAGGTGTGCTCAGGTGAGCTCAGGTGTGCCCAGGTGTGTCGCACTCACCGTTGATGAGGTAGGGGTGGTTGCAGCACTGTCCAGGTGTGTCTGTGTGCGCTCAGGTGTGCTCAGGTGTGCCCAGGTGCAGTGACTCACCGTTGATGAGGTCGGGGTGGTTGCAGCACTGTCCAGGTGTGTCTGTGTGCGCTCAGGTGTGTCTGTGTGTACTCAGGTGTGCTCAGGTGAGCTCAGGTGTGCCCAGGTGCAGTGACTCACCGTTGATGAGGTAGGGGTGGTTGCAGCACTGTCCAGGTGTGTCTGTGTGTACTCAGGTGTGCTCAGGTGTGCCCAGGTGTGTCGCACTCACCGTTGATGAGGTAGGGGTGGTTGCAGCACTGTCCAGGTGTGTCTGTGTGTACTCAGGTGTATGTACATGTACTCAGGCGTGCTCAGGTGTGCTCAGGTGCGCTCAGGTGTGTCGCACTCACCATTGATGAGGTAGGGGTGGTTGCAGCACTTGCGCAGCTCCATCATGGTGTTGAGCAGGTTGGGGACGTTGCCGTGCCCCGCCCCCCTGGCCAGGTAAGCGAAGTTCCTCTCCAGGATGGCGCGGTAGAGCCGTTTCTGGGCGTTGGTCAGCTCCACCTCGATGATGGTCTCCTGCTTCGGCGCCAGGTTCTTCTCCACGTCCTCCTTGAGGCGCCGCAGCATCATCGGCTTCAGCAGCGCCTGCAGCTTCTGCACCTGCACAGGTGAGACAGACACACCTGTGAGACCTGGGGGGCCCGGCCACGCCCAGCAATGGGACGATGAGGGGTTGGGGTCACACCTGGATGGGCCCGGGTGGGTGTGGGGACACCTGGGGTCACACCTGGATGGGCCCAGGTGGGTGTGGGGACACCTGGGGTCACACCTGGATAGGCCCAGGTGGGTGTGGGGACACCTGGGGAAGGCTCAAGGCACACCTGGGAGGTTCTCTGAGATCTCCAAGTGAGTGCCACACCCTCCAGGTGAGAGCCACGCCCTCCAGGTGAGCACCAAGCCTCCCAACCTGCCAAGCCTGAACAGTCCCCAGGTGTGCTCAGGTGTGTCCCCAGGTGTCCCCAGGTGTGCCCAGGTGTATCCCCAGGTATTCCCAGGTATATCCCAGGTGCTCCTAAGTACCGCCAGGTGTATCCCAGGTGTGCCCAGGTGTGCCCAGGTGTGTCCAGGTGTATCCCAGATGTGCCCAGGTGTGTCCCCAGGTATCCCCAGGTGTCCCCAGGTGTGCCCAGGTGTGTCCAGGTGTATCCCCAGGTGTGCCCAGGTGTGCCCAGGTGTGTCCAGGTGTGCCCAGGTGTGCCCAGGTGTATCCCAGGTGTATCCCCAGGTGTATCCCCAGGTATCCCCAGGTGTATCCCAGGTGTGCCCAGGTGCGCCCCTCACCTGCTCCTCGGTCTTGAGGTCTCCGAAGTCCTTGAGGAACTCGGCCTCGGACGGGAACTGCGACGGCTCCAGGAAGTGCAGGAGGCTGAAAAGCTCCTCGACCGTGTTCTGCAGGGGCGTCCCCGTCAGCAGCACCTTGTGCTCCTGCAGGTGACACAGGTGAGACAAGTGACACACCTGGGACAGGTAAAATACACCAGGGAACCGAGAAACGGGAAATAAATGAGATACAGGTGAGGCACAGGTGAGATACGCGTATGAGACAGGTGAGATAAAGGTGACGCAGGCGAGACACAGGTGAGACACCTGGGACAGGTGAGACACGGGTAAAATGGGAGATACAGGTGAGGTAAGTGAGATAGAGGTGACACACAGGTGAGGGCACCTGGAAAAGCCCCACACAACCAACGACCTCCCAGGTGTGCCCAGGTGTCCCCAGGTGTGCCCAGGTGTCCCCAGGTGTGTCCCCAGGCGTGCCCAGGTGTGCCCAGGTGCCCCAGGTGTACCAGGTCCATGTGTTTGAGGCTGTCCAGCAGTTTGCAGTGTCTGTGTGACCCCAGGTATGACCCTGTGACCCCTCAGGTGTGTCCCCAGGCGTGCCCAGGTGTCCCCAGGTGTGCCCAGGTGTGCCCAGGTGTACCAGGTCCATGTGTTTGAGGCTGTCCAGCAGTTTGCAGTGTCAGTATAACCCCAAACCCCTCAGGTATGACCCTGTGACCCCTCAGGTGTGTCCCCAGGTGTGCCCCAGGTGTCCCCAGGTGTGCCCAGGTGTGCCCAGGTGCCCCAGGTGTACCAGGTCCATGTGCTTGAGGCTGTCCAGCAGTTTGCAGTGTCAGTGTGACACCAGGTATGACCCTGTGACCCCTCAGGTGTGTCCCCAGGTGTCCCCAGGTGTCCCCAGGTGTGCCCAGGTGTGCCCAGGTGCCCCAGGTGTACCAGGTCCATGTGTTTGAGGCTGTCCAGCAGTTTGCAGTGTCAGTATAACCCCAAACCCCTCAGGTATGACCCTGTGACCCCTCAGGTGTGTCCCCAGGTGTCCCCAGGTGTGTCCCCAGGTGTGCCCAGGTGTGCCCAGGTGTCCCCAGGTGTGCCCAGGTGCCCCAGGTGTACCAGGTCCATGTGCTTGAGGCTGTCCAGCAGTTTGCAGTGTCTGTGTGACCCCAGGTATGACCCTGTGACCCCTCAGGTGTGTCCCCAGGTGTGCCCAGGTGTGCCCAGGTGTCCCCAGGTGTGCCCAGGTGCCCCAGGTGTACCAGGTCCATGTGCTTTAGGCTGTCCAGCAGTTTGCAGTGTCTGTGTGACCCCAGGTATGACCCTGTGACCCCTCAGGTGTGTCCCCAGGTGTCCCCAGGTGTGCCCAGGTGTCCCCAGGTGTGCCCAGGTGTACCAGGTCCATGTGCTTGAGGCTGTCCAGCAGTTTGCAGTGCCGGTTTTTCAGGCGATGGGCCTCGTCGATGACCCCAAACCCCCCTGTGACCCCTCAGGTGTGTCCCCAGGTGTGCCCAGGTGTGCCCAGGTGTCCCCAGGTGTCCCCAGGTGTGCCCCAGGTGTGCCCAGGTGCCCCAGGTGTACCAGGTCCATGTGTTTGAGGCTGTCCAGCAGTTTGCAGTGCCGGTTTTTCAGGCGATGGGCCTCGTCGATGACCACGCAGCGCCACTGCACCTCGCGCAGCTCCGGACAGTCCGACAGGATCATCTCGAACGTCGTGATCAGAGCGTCGAACTTGTACGCGCCCGGGATCAGCCGGCCCTGCGCAGGTGAGACAGGTGAGACAGGTGAGACAGGTGAGGACAGGTGAGACAGGTGAGACAGGTGAGACAGGTGGGACAGGTGAGACAGGTGAGACAGGTGAGACAGGTGAGGACAGGTGAGGACAGGTGAAACAGGTGAGACAGGTGGGACAGGTGGGACAGGTGAGACAGGTGAGACAGGTGAGACAGGTGAGACAGGTGAGGACAGGTGAGACAGGTGAGACAGGTGAGACAGGTGGGACAGGTGAGACAGGTGGGACAGGTGGGACAGGTGAGACAGGTGAGACAGGTGGGACAGGTGGGACAGGTGAGACAGGTGAGGACAGGTGGGACAGGTGGGACAGGTGAGACAGGTGAGACAGGTGAGACAGGTGAGACAGGTGGGACAGGTGAGACAGGTGAGACAGGTGAGACAGGTGGGACAGGTGGGACAGGTGAGACAGGTGAGGACAGGTGGGACAGGTGGGACAGGTGAGACAGGTGAGACAGGTGAGACAGGTGGGACAGGTGGGACAGGTGAGACAGGTGAGGACAGGTGGGACAGGTGGGACAGGTGAGACAGGTGAGACAGGTGGGACAGGTGGGACAGGTGAGACAGGTGAGGACAAGTGGGACAGGTGAGACAGGTGGGACAGGTGAGACAGGTGAGACAGGTGAGACAGGTGAGGACAGGTGAGGACAGGTGAGACAAGTGAGACAGGTGAGGGACAGGTGGGACAGGTGGGACAGGTGGGACAGGTGAGACAGGTGAGACAGGTGGGACAGGTGGGACAGGTGAGACAGGTGAGGACAAGTGGGACAGGTGAGACAGGTGAGACAGGTGGGACAGGTGGGACAGGTGAGACAGGTGAGGACAAGTGGGACAAGTGGGACAGGTGGGACAGGTGGGACAGGTGGGACAGGTGAGACAGGTGAGGACAGGTGGGACAGGTGGGACAGGTGAGACAGGTGAGACAGGTGGGACAGGTGGGACAGGTGAGACAGGTGAGGACAAGTGGGACAGGTGAGACAGGTGGGACAGGTGAGACAGGTGAGGACAGGTGAGGACAGGTGAGACAAGTGAGACAGGTGAGGGACAGGTGAGACAGGTGAGACAGGTGGGACAAGTGAGATAGGTGAGACAGGTGAGGACAGGTGAGACAGGTGAGACAGGTGAGACAGGTGAGGACAGGTGAGACAGGTGAGACAGGTGGGACAGGTGAGACAGGTGAGACAGGTGAGACAGGTGAGACAGGTGAGGACAGGTGAGACAGGTGAGGACAGGTGAAACAGGTGAGACAGGTGGGACAGGTGGGACAGGTGAGACAGGTGAGACAGGTGGGACAGGTGAGACAGGTGAGGACAGGTGAAACAGGTGAGACAGGTGGGACAGGTGGGACAGGTGAGACAGGTGAGACAGGTGGGACAGGTGAGACAGGTGAGACAGGTGGGACAGGTGGGACAGGTGAGACAGGTGAGACAGGTGAAGGACAGGTAATGGATACAGAAACATAGGACAGGTAAAGGACAGGATCATCTCAAATGTCACGATCAGGGCATCAAAGCTGTGCACACCTGGGATCAGCCGCCCCTGGACAGGTGAGACAGGTGAGGGACAGGTGAGCTCACCTTGCTGTCCTTGCAGTACACCTCATACTGCTGGATCACCTGGCGGCTGGCCAGGCTACCGTGGCACAGGTGTGTCACTGACCCCATACAGGTGTATACAGACCCCACACAGGTGTGCACAGGTGTGTCACTGACCCCATACAGGTGTATACAGACCCCACACAGGTGTGTCACAGGTACACAGGTGTGCCCAGGTGAGCTCACCTTCCTGTCCTTGCAGTACATCTCGTACTGCTGGATCACCTGGCGGCTGGCCAGGCTGCCATGGCACAGGTGTGTGCACAGGTGTGTGCACAGGTGTGTCACTGACCCCATACAGGTGTGTACAGGTGTGTCACAGGTGAGCTCACCTTGCTGTCCTTGCAGTACATCTCGTACTGCTGGATCATCTGCCGGCTGGCCGGGCTGCCATGGCACAGGTGTGTGCACAGGTGTGTCAATGGTACAATACAGGTGTGTACAGGTGTGTACAGGTGTGTCACAGGTAACTTTACCTTGCTGTCCTTGCAGTACATCTCGTACTGCTGGATCACCTGGCGGCTGGCCAGGCTGCCATGGCACAGGTGTGTGCACAGGTGTGTGCACAGGTGTGTGCACAGGTGTGCACAGGTGTGTCACTGACCCCATACAGGCGTATACAGACCCCACACAGGTGTGCCCAGGTGAGCTCACCTTGCTGTCCTTGCAGTACATCTCGTACTGCTGGATCATCTGCCGGCTGGCCAGGCTGCCGTGGTACACGATGGTGTTCAGGTGCGTCCAGGTGCCGAACTCGCGCTCCCAGTTGGCGATGGTGGAGAGCGGCGCGATCACCAGGTACGGGCCCCGCACACCTGCCCCGTGCACCTCCTGCAGGAACGCGATCGACTGGATCGTCTTGCCCAGCCCCATCTCGTCGGCCAGGATGCAGTTCTGTCTGTGGGACAGGTGAGGGACAGGTGAGACACACCTGGGATACACCTGGGACAGGTGAGGTACCCCTAACATACACCTGGGACAGGTAAGGTACACCTGGGATACACCTGAGGGACAAGGGATGGTCTTGCCCAGCCCCATCTCGTCAGCCAGGATGCAGTTCTGTCTGTGGGACAGGTGAGGGACAGGTGAGACACACCTGGGACAGGTAAGGTACACCTGAGGAACAGGGGAGGGACAAGGGATGGTCTTGCCCAGCCCCATCTCGTCGGCCAGGATGCAGTTCTGCCTGCGGGACAGGTGAGGGACAGGTGAGACACACCTGGGACAGGTGAGACACACCTGGGATACACCTGGGACAGGTAAGGTAAACCTAAGGTACATCTGGGACAATTAACATACACTTAGACCACACCCAGGGCAGGTAATGAACACCTGGGATATACCTGGGACAGGTAATGAACACCTGGGATACACCTGGGACAGGTAATGAACACCTGGGACAGGTAATGAACACCTGGGATACACCTGGGACAGGTAATGAACACCTGGGACACACCTGAGACCAGCTGACCCTCTCAAGCTGTTTCACCTGTCTCCAGGTGTGTGTTACCTGTCCCCAGGTGTGTGTTACCTGTCTCAGGTGTGTGTTACCTGTCCCCAGGGGTGTGTTACCTGCCCCCAGGTGTGTGTTACCTGCCCCCAGGTGTGTTACCTGCCCCCAGGTGTGTGTTACCTGTCCCCAGGTGTGTGTTACCTGTCTCAGGTGTGTGTTACCTGTCCCCAGGTGTCCCCAGGTGTGTGTTACTTGCCCCCAGGTGTGTTACCTGCCCCCAGGTGTGTGTTACCTGTCCCCAGGTGTGTGTTACCTGTCTCAGGTGTGTTACCTGTCTCAGGTGTGTGTTACCTGTCCCCAGGTGTGTTACCTGCCCCCAGGTGTGTTACCTGTCCCCAGGTGTGTTACCTGTCTCAGGTGTGTGTTACCTGTCTCAGGTGTGTGTTACCTGTCCCCAGGTGTGTGTTACCTGTCCCCAGGTGTGTGTTACCTGTCTCAGGTGTGCATTACCTGCCCCCAGGTGTGTTACCTGCCCCCAGGTGTGTTACCTGCGCCCAGGTGAGCTCACCTGTTGTACCAGTTGAAGAGCAGCCAGTTGACCCCCTCCAGTTGATACTCGCGGAGCTGGTTGTGGTTCTTGTACTCGTGAGACGCCTCCAGCTTCTTCCAGGCCCCGGCCTGGGGGCGGGGCTGCCCAGGTGAGACAGGTGAGGCACAGGTGAGACAGGTGAGAAAAAAAAATCCCCCCAAAAATATAAAAAAATGACCCAAAAATGGTAAAAAATGACCCAAAAATGACCCAAATTTGTCACAAAGGTTTGAAATGATCAGGACAGGTGAGGTCAGCTCAGGTGAGGCCCCGACAGGTGAGGCACAGGTGAGACAGGTGAGCAAAAAAAAAATCCCCAAAAAATGTCAAAAAATGACCCAAAATTGTCACCTAGAAATGGGCGGGGCTTATCGGGAAATGGGCGGGGCTTATCGGGAAATGGGCGGGGCTTATCCAGAAATGGGTGTGGTTTATCCAGAAGTGGGTGGGGCTCACCTGGGAGTGGGTGGGGCTCACCTGTCAAGAGTGAGAGTCACCTAAAGATGGGTGTGGCTTATCTGGAAATGGGCGTGGCCTATCTAGAAGTGGGTGGGGCTTATACAAAAACGGGCGTGGCTCACCTGGAAATGGGTGGGGCTTATCTAAACATGGGCGTGGCTCACCCGGAAATGGGTGGGGCTCACGTAGAAGTGGGTGGAGCTTATCTAGAAACAGGTGGGGCTTATCTGGAAGTAGGTGTGGCTTATCTTAAGGGGCGTGGCTCACCTGTAAGTGGGCGTGGCTCACCTGTCAGTGGGCGTGGCTCACCTGTAAGTGGGCGTGGCTCACCTGTCTCTTGAGCTCGGGGTGCCGGGCCTGGATCCGTTTGAACTCGGCGATTTTGGCCTCGTCCACGTCCTCCTGCAGCTCCCAGGTGCTGTCCTCGTACGGCAGGGAGCACCACTTCACCAGGTAATACACCACGGGCTGGGCAGGTAACACACACCTGGTCAGGTAACATTATACACCTGCCCAGGTAACCCTGCCCAGGTAACCCTGCCCAGGTAACCCTGCCCAGGTAACCCCTGCAGCCCCCAGGTGCTGTCCTCGTACGGCAGCGAGCACCACTTCACCAGGTAATACACCACGGGCTGGGCAGGTAACACACCTGGTCAGGTAACATTATACACCTGCCCAGGTAACCCTGCCCAGGTAACCCTGCCCAGGTAACCCCTGCAGCTCCCAGGTGCTGTCCTCGTACGGCAGCGAGCACCACTTCACCAGGTAATACACCACGGGCTGGGCAGGTAATGATACACCTGGTTACACACCTGGGCAGGTAACACCACACACCTGCCCAGGTAACCCTGCCCAGGTAACCCCTGCAGCTCCCAGGTGCTGTCCTCGTACGGCAATGAGCACCACTTCACCAGGTAATACACCACGGGCTGGGCAGGTAACACACCTGGTCAGGTAACCCACACCTGGACAGGTAACCCTGCCCAGGTAACCCCTGCAGCTCCCAGGTGCTGTCCTCGTACGGGAGCGAGCACCACTTCACCAGGTAATACACCACGGGCTGGGCAGGTAATGACACACCTGGTCAGGTAACATTATACACCTGGACAGGTAACCCTGCCCAGGTAACCCCTGCAGCTCCCAGGTGCTGTCCTCGTACGGGAGCGAGCACCACTTCACCAGGTAATACACCACGGGCTGGGCAGGTAACACACCTGGTTACACACCTGGACAGGTAACCCACACCTGGACAGGTAACCCACACCTGCCCAGGTAACCCCTGCAGCCCCCAGGTGCTGTCCTCGTACGGGAGCGAGCACCACTTCACCAGGTAATACACCACGGGCTGGGCAGGTAACACACCTGGTTACACACCTGGACAGGTAATTCACACCTGGACAGGTAACCCTGCCCAGGTAACCCCTGCAGCCCCCAGGTGCTGTCCTCGTAGGGCAGGGAGCACCACTTCACCAGGTAATACACCACAGGCTGGGCAGGTAACACACCTGGTCAGGTAATTCACACACCTGCCCAGGTAACAGTGCCCAGGTAACATCCCACACCTGCCCAGGTAACACTGACCAGGTGAACATCATCCACCTCACCAGGTAATACACCACGGGCCGGGCAGGTAATTCACACCTGGGCAGGTAATTCACACCTGGACAGGTAATTCACACCTGAACCTGATTTTTTGGGGTTTTTTTCCACCATAAAATCCAGGAAAATCCAAAATTTTGGGGTTTTGCCATCACAAAATTCTGCAAAAAAATTCCCCCAAAATCCCCCCCAAAAATGGAAAAAAATCCCCCAAAAATCTCCCAAAAATGGGAAAAAAAATCCCCAAAAAATCTCCCAAAAAATCATCAAAAATCCCCCAAAATATCCAAAAAAATCCCCAAAAAATCCCCCAAAAATCCCCAAAAAATTCACCCAAAATTCCCCAAAATATCCAAAAAAATCCCCAAAACTCCTGAAAAAATCCCCCCCAAATCCAAAAAAATTCTGAAAAAAATCCCCAAAAAATCCCCCAAAATTTGCAAAAAAACCCCCCCAAAAATCCTCAAAAAGTCCCCAAAATTTCCCCAAAAAATCCAAAAAAATGCCCCCAAAATTCCCAAAAAAATCCCAAAAAAATCCCAAAAAATCAAAAAAAATTTCCCAGAAATTCTGAAAAAAAAATCCCCAAAATCTCAAAAATCCCTCGAAAAATCCACAAAATTCTACAAAAAAATCCAAAAAATTCTGAAAAAAATCCCCCCCCAAAAATCTGCAAAAAATGCCCCCAAAATTCTCCAAAAAAAATCCCTAAAAAACCCCCCAAAATTCTCCAAAAAAATCCTCAAAAAATCCTCAAAAATTCACAATAAAATCCCCAAAAATTCTGCAAAAAATCCCCAAAATCCCCAATAAAATCTGAAAAAATCTGCAATAAAATCTAAAAAAAAAATCTTAAAAAAATCCTCCAAAAATCCCCCAAAAAATCATTAAAACATCACCAAAAAATCCCAAAAAATCCCCAAAAATTCCCCAAAAATCCCCAAAAAATCCCCAAAAAACCCCCAAAAATTCTCAAAAAAATTCCAAAAAATCCCTAAAATTCCCAAAAACCCCCAAAATGCCCCAAAATGCCCCAAATTTCCCAAAAACCCCCAAATGTTTGTTCTGACCTCCCCGTTGTCCTTGTCGACGCTGTGAGACTCGTCCAGGATCCGATCGACCTCCACGTAGTCGGGGTTAAAGGGCTCCTCGTCCTGCCCAAAAAACACCCAAAATTCAAGTTTTTCTCCCCAAAAAATCCTGATTTTTTTCCCCAAAAATCCCCAGTTTTTCCCCCCAAAAAAATCCCATTTTTTCCCCAAAAAATCCCATTTTTTTCCCTTAAAAAATCTGATTTTTTCCCCCAAAAATCCCCAGTTTTTCCCCCAAAATCCCCATTTTTCCCTCCCAAAAAATCGCTATTTTTCCCCCCAAAAATCCCATTTTTTTCCCTAAAAAAATCCGATTTTTTTCCCCAAAAATCCCCAGTTTTTCCCCCCAAAAATTCTGATTTTTTCCCAAAAAAATTCCTTAATTTTCTCCCAAAAAATCCCCAATTTTTCCCCACAAAAAAACTCATTTTCCCCTTAAAAAATCTCAACTTTTTCCCCCCAAAATTCCAATTTTTCCCCCCAAATTCCCCCAATTTTTTCCAAAAAAATCCTGATTTTTCCCCCAAAAAATCCCCATTTCCCCCTCCCAAAACCTCAATTTTTCCCCCAAAAAAATCCCCAATTTTCCCTCCCAAAAATCCTGATTTTTTCCCCCAAAAATCCCAATTTTTCCCCTCAAAAAACCTCATTTTTTTCTCCCCAAAATTTCATTTCTCCCTTAAAAAAAATCCCATTTTTCCCCTCAAAAAACATCTTTTTTTTTTCCCCCAAAATCCCAATTTTTCACCTCCAAAATCCCCCGTTTTCCTAAAAAAACTCCTGGTTTTTTTCTCCAAAAAATCTCCAACTTTCTCCCCAAAAATTCTGATTTTCCCCCTCAAAAAACATTTTTTCCTTAAAAAAAAAATCTTTTTTTCCCCCCAAAAAATCCCAATTTTCCCCCCAAAAAATCCCATTTTTTCCCCAAAAAATTCCCAATTTTCCCCCCAAAAAATCCCTTTTTTTCCCCAAAAAAATCCCATTTTTTCCCCAAAAAAATCCCATTTTTCCCCAAAAAAATCCCAATTTTCTCCCCAAAAAATCCCTTTTTTCCCCCTAAAAAATCCCAAATTTTCCCCAAAAAAATCCCAATTTTTCCCCCCAAAAATCCCAATTTTCTCCCAAAAAAATCCCAATTTTCGCCCAATTTTTTTCCCCCAAAATCCCGATTTTTTTCCCCTCCGAACCTCGTGGAAGAAATGCCTCATCTGGTTCATTTTGGTCTTGAAGCGTTTGAGTTTCTGGTGGATCCTCTTGTCCTTCTCCAGCTGCGCGATCGTCGCCCACTCGCAGTGCAGGTACGAGCTGGGGGCGGGGCCGGGGTCACCTGGGCCAGGTGAGGGACACGCCCCCAGCCCCGCCCAAAAATCCGCCCCAAAACACCCGAAAATGGCCCCAAAACACCCGAAAATCAGCCCAAAATCGGCCCCGAAAATGGCCAAAAATCCACCCCAAAACACCCGAAAATGGCCCCAAAACACCCGAAAATCAGCCCAAAATCGGCCCCAAAAATGGCCAAAAATCCACCCCAAAACACCCGAAAATGGCCCCAAAACACCCGAAAATCAGCCCAAAATCGGTCCCGAAACTGCCCAAAAATGGCCAAAAATCCACCCCAAAACTGCCCAAAAATTACCCCAAAATTGGCCCAAAAATGGCCAAAAATCTGCCCCAAAATGGCCCAAAAATGGCCCCAAAATTGGCCCCAAAATGGCCCAAAAATGGCCAAAAATCCACCCCAAAACACCCAAAAATCATCCCAAAATCGGTCCCGAAACTGCCCAAAAATGGTCAAAAATCCACCCCAAAACTGCCCAAAAATTACCCCAAAATCGGCCCCAAAAATGGCCAAAAATCCACCCAAAAACACCCAAAAATGGCCCCAAAATCGGTCCCGAAACTGCCCAAAAAAGGCCAAAAATCCACCCCAAAAAGACCCAAAAATGGCCCAAAATCCGCCCCAAAATGGCCCAAAAATGTCCAAAAATTACCCCAAAATTGGCCCCGAAATGACCCAAAAAAGTCCCAAAATTGGCCCCAAAACTGCCCAAAAATGGCCAAAAATCCGTCCCAAAATCGCCCAAAAATGGCCACAAAAACAAGTGAAAAATGGCCCCAAAATTGGCCAAAAATGTCCAAAAGTTCCCCCAAAATTGACCCAAAAACTGCCCCAAAAATGGCCCAAAAATGGCCAAAAATCCACCCCAAAAAGACCCAAAAATGGCCCAAAATCTGCCCCAAAATGGCCCAAAAATGGCCCCAAAATCGGTCCCGAAACTGCCCAAAAATGGCCAAAAATCCACCCCAAAACTGCCCAAAAATTACCCCAAAATTGGCCCAAAAATGGCCAAAAATCCGCCCCAAAACACCCAAAAATGGCCCCAAAACACCCAAAAATCAGCCCAAAATCGGCCCCAAAAATGGCCAAAAATCCACCCCAAAACACCCGAAAATGGCCCCAAAACACCCGAAAATCAGCCCAAAATCGGCCCCAAAAATGGCCAAAAATCCACCCAAAAACACCCAAAAATGGCCCCAAAATCGGCCCCGAAATGACCCAAAAATGGCCCCAAAATCGGTCCCGAAACTGCCCAAAAATGGCCAAAAATCCACCCCAAAATGACCCAAAAATGGCCCCAAAAAACAGCCCCAAAATGGCCAAAAATCCACCCCAAAACACCCAAAAATGGCCCCAAAATCGGCCCTAAAAATGCCCAAAAATGGCCCCAAAATCGGCCCCAAAAATGCCCAAAAATGGCCCAAAATCCGCCCCAAAATGGCCCAAAAATGTCCAAAAATTACCCCAAAATTGGCCCCGAAATGACCCAAAAAAGTCCCAAAATTGGCCCCAAAACTGCCCAAAAATGGCCAAAAATCCGTCCCAAAATCGCCCAAAAATGGCCACAAAAACAACTGAAAAATGGCCCCAAAATTGGCCCAAAAATGACCAAAAATGTCCAAAAGTTCCCCCAAAATTGACCCAAAAACTGCCCCAAAAATGGCCCAAAACCGATCCAAAAATGCTCCAAAAACCACCAGAAAATTGGCCCCAAAACTGCCCCAAAATGGCCAAAAATCCACCCCAAAACTGCCCAAAAATGGCCAAAAATCCACCCCGAAACTGCCCAAAAATGGCCAAAAATCCGCCCCAAAACTGCCCCAAAATGGCCAAAAATCCACCCAAAATTGGCCCCGAAATGACCCAAAAGACGTCCCAAAATCGGCCCCAAAACTGCCCCAAAATGGCCAAAAAGGACCCAAAATGCCCCAAAATTGGGCCCAAAAATTACCCCAAAATGCCCCAAAAACGACCCCAAAATTACCCAAAAATGGGCCAAAAATGACCCCAAAATGGCCCCAAAATTACCCAAAAACGACTCAAAAATGGCAACAAAATTGGCCCCAAAATCACCCCAAAATTAACCCAAAATGACCAAAAATGACCCAAAAAACGGCCCCAAAAACGCCCCAAAATGGCCCCGAGTGACCCCAAACTGACCATGAGTGACCCCAAACTGACCACAAGTGACCACAAACTGACCACGAGTGACCCCAAACTGACCATGAGTGACCCCAAACTGACCACAAGTGACCACAAACTGACCACAAGTGACCACAAACTGACCATGAGTGACCACAAAGTGACCATGAGTGACCACAAACTGACCATGAGTGACCCCAAACTGACCACAAGTGACCACAAACTGACCATGAGTGACCCCAAACTGACCATGAGTGACCCCAAACTGACCACAAGTGACCACAAACTGACCACAAGTGACCACAAACTGACCATGAGTGACCACAAACTGACCATGAGTGACCCCAAAGTGACCATGAGTGACCACAAACTGACCACGAGTGACCCCAAAGTGACCACGAGTGACCCCAAACTGACCATGAGTGACCCCAAACTGACCACGAGTGACCCCAAACTGACCATGAGTGACCACAAACTGACCATGAGTGACCCCAAAGTGACCATGAGTGACCCCAAAGTGACCATGAGTGACCCCAAACTGACCACGAGTGACCCCAAACTGACCACGAGTGACCCCAAACTGACCACGAGTGACCACAAACGACCATAAACAGCCACGAGTGACCACAAATGACCCTTAAACGACCCCTAAACCCACCATGAGTGACCACCAATGACCCCAAATGACCCCAAGTGACCCCAAGTGACCCCAAATGACCCCTGAGTGACCCCTGAGTGACCACGAGTGACCGCGAGTGACCACGAGTGACCACCTACTAGTTCTTGTACTTGACGAAGAACTCCTCGGACTCCACCAACTGTCCCGAGGGCAGCTGGGAAAAAACAGGAAGAAAATTAAAATGGTGAAGGTCAGAGAGGTCACCACTGACCACTGAGTGACCCCTGAGTGACCCCTGAGTGACCCCAGAGTGACCCTGAGTGACCCCTGAGTGACCCCTGAGTGACCCCTGAGTGACCCTGAGTGACCCCCTGAGTGACCCCTGAGTGACCGCTGAGTGACCCCTGAGTGACCCCTCGGTGACCCCTGAGTGACCCCTGAGTGACCCCCTGAGTGACCTCTGAGTGACCCTGAGTGACCCCTGAGTGACCCCTGAGTGACCCCTGAGTGACCCCTGAGTGACCCCTGAGTGACCCCCTGAGTGACCTCTGAGTGACCCCCTGAGTGACCCTGAGTGACCCCTGAGTGACCCCTGAGTGACCCCTGAGTGACCAGAGTGACCCCAGAGTGACCCCTGAGTGACCCTGAGTGACCCTGAGTGACCCTGAGTGACCCCTGAGTGACCAGAGTGACCCCTGAGTGACCCCTGAGTGACCGCTGAGTGACCCCTGAGTGACCCCTGAGTGACCCCTGAGTGACCCCTGAGTGACCCCTGAGTGACCCTGAGTGACCCCTGAGTGACCCCTGAGTGACCCTGAGTGACCCTGAGTGACCCCTGAGTGACCCCTGAGTGACCCGAGTGACCCCCTGAGTGACCCCTGAGTGACCCCAGTGACCCCTGAGTGACCCCTGAGTGACCCCTGAGTGACCCGAGTGACCCCTGAGTGACTCTGAGTGACCTTTGACCCCTGAGTGACCTCTGAGTGACCCCTGAGTGACCCCTGAGTGACCCCAGTGACCCCTGAGTGACCCCTGAGTGACCCCTGAGTGACCCGAGTGACCCCTGAGTGACTCTGAGTGACCTTTGACCTCTGAGTGACCTCTGAGTGACCCCTGAGTGACCCTGAGTGACCCCTGAGTGACCCCTGAGTGACCCCTGAGTGACCCGAGTGACCCCTGAGTGACCCCTGAGTGACCCTGAGTGACCGCTGAGTGACCCGAGTGACCCCTGAGTGACCCCTGAGTGACCCCTGAGTGACCGCTGAGTGACCCCTGAGTGACCCCTGAGTGACCCCTGAGTGACCCCTGAGTGACTCTGAGTGACCTTTGACCTCTGAGTGACCTCTGAGTGACCCCTGAGTGACCCTGAGTGACCCCTGAGTGACCCCTGAGTGACCCCTGAGTGACCAGAGTGACCCCAGAGTGACCCCTGAGTGACCCTGAGTGACCCTGAGTGACCCTGAGTGACCCCTGAGTGACCAGAGTGACCCCTGAGTGACCCCTGAGTGACCGCTGAGTGACCCCTGAGTGACCCCTGAGTGACCCCTGAGTGACCCCTGAGTGACCCCTGAGTGACCCTGAGTGACCCCTGAGTGACCCCTGAGTGACCCCAGTGACCCCTGAGTGACCCCTGAGTGACCCCTGAGTGACCCTGAGTGACCCCTGAGTGACCCCTGAGTGACCCGAGTGACCCCCTGAGTGACCCCTGAGTGACCCCAGTGACCCCTGAGTGACCCCTGAGTGACCCCTGAGTGACCCGAGTGACCCCTGAGTGACTCTGAGTGACCTTTGACCCCTGAGTGACCTCTGAGTGACCCCTGAGTGACCCCTGAGTGACCCCAGTGACCCCTGAGTGACCCCTGAGTGACCCCTGAGTGACCCGAGTGACCCCTGAGTGACTCTGAGTGACCTTTGACCTCTGAGTGACCTCTGAGTGACCCCTGAGTGACCCTGAGTGACCCCTGAGTGACCCCTGAGTGACCCCTGAGTGACCCGAGTGACCCCTGAGTGACCCCTGAGTGACCCTGAGTGACCGCTGAGTGACCCGAGTGACCCCTGAGTGACCCCTGAGTGACCCCTGAGTGACCGCTGAGTGACCACCTCACCTCCTTCTTGACCACTCGCATGGACAGCACCTTGTCCACGATGGCGGCGTCCTCCTCGCTCGGGTTCTCCTGCAGGTGAGACAGGTGAGACAGGTGAGACAGGTGAGACAGGTGAGACAGGTGAGGACAGGTGAGACAGGTGAGGACAGGTGAGACAGGTGAGACAGGTGAGACAGGTGAGACAGGTGAGACAGGTGGGACAGGTGTGACAGGTGAGGACAGGTGAGACAGGTGAGACAGGTGAGACAGGTGAGGACAGGTGAGACAGGTGAGCACAGGTGAGACAGGTGAGACAGGTGAGCACAGGTGGGACAGGTGAGACAGGTGAGCACAGGTGAGACAGGTGAGACAGGTGAGACAGGTGAGACAGGTGAGATAGGTGAGACAGGTGGGACAGGTGAGGACAGGTGAGACAGGTGAGACAGGTGAGGACAGGTGAGACAGGTGAGACAGGTGAGACAGGTGAGACAGGTAAGGACAGGTGAGACAGGTGAGGACAGGTGAGACAGGTGAGACAGGTGAGACAGGTGAGACAGGTGAGACAGGTGAGATAGGTGAGACAGGTGGGACAGGTGAGACAGGTGAGACAGGTGAGCACAGGTGGGACAGGTGAGACAGGTGAGGACAGGTGAGACAGGTGAGACAGGTGAGACAGGTGAGACAGGTGAGCACAGGTGGGACAGGTGAGGACAGGTAAGGACAGGTGAGACAGGTGAGACAGGTGAGACAGGTGAGCACAGGTGGGACAGGTGAGGGACAGGTGAGACAGGTGAGACAGGTGAGACAGGTGAGACAGGTGAGGACAGGTGAGACAGGTGAGACAGGTGAGACAGGTGAGACAGGTGAGACAGGTAAGGACAGGTGAGACAGGTGAGGACAGGTGAGACAGGTGAGACAGGTGAGACAGGTGAGACAGGTGAGACAGGTGAGACAGGTGGGACAGGTGAGGGACAGGTGAGACAGGTGAGACAGGTGAGACAGGTGAGACAGGTGAGGACAGGTGAGACAGGTGAGACAGGTGAGACAGGTGAGACAGGTGAGACAGGTAAGGACAGGTGAGACAGGTGAGGACAGGTGAGACAGGTGAGACAGGTGAGACAGGTGAGACAGGTGAGACAGGTGAGATAGGTGAGACAGGTGGGACAGGTGAGGACAGGTGAGACAGGTGAGACAGGTGAGACAGGTGAGACAGGTGGGACAGGTGAGGACAGGTGAGACAGGTGAGACAGGTGAGACAGGTGAGATAGGTGAGACAGGTGGGACAGGTGAGACAGGTGAGACAGGTGAGGACGGGTAAGGACAGGTGAGCCAGGTAAGGACAGGTGAGACAGGTGAGGACAGGTGAGGACAGGTGAGGACAGGTGAGACAGGTGGGACAGGTGAGACAGGTGGGACAGGTGAGACAGGTGAGGACAGGTGAGGACAGGTGAGACAAGTGAGACAGGTGAGACAGGTGAGCACAGGTGAGGACAGGTGAGACAGATGAGGACAGGTGAGACAGGTGGGACAGGTGAGGACAGGTGGGACAGGTGAGGGACAGGTGAGGACAGGTGAGACAGGTGAGGACAGGTGAGACAGGTGAGACAGATGAGGACAGGTGAGACAGGTGGGACAGGTGAGGACAGGTGAGACAGGTGAGGACAGGTGAGGACAGGTGAGACAGGTGAGACAGGTAAGGACAGGTGAGCACAGGGGAGCACAGGTGAGACAGGTGAGACAGGTGAGGACAGGTGAGACAGGTGGGACAGGTGAGGACAGGTGGGACAGGTGAGGACAGGTGAGACAGGTGAGACAGATGAGGACAGGTGAGACAGGTGGGACAGGTGAGGACAGGTGAGACAGGTGAGGACAGGTGAGGACAGGTGAGACAGGTGAGACAGGTAAGGACAGGTGAGCACAGGGGAGCACAGGTGAGACAGGTGAGACAGGTGAGGACAGGTGAGACAGGTGAGGACAGGTGAGACAGGTGAGACAGATGAGGACAGGTGAGACAGGTGGGACAGGTGAGGACAGGTGGGACAGGTGAGGACAGGTGAGACAGGTGAGGACAGGTGAGGACAGGTGAGACAGGTGAGACAGGTGAGGACAGGTGAGACAGGTGAGGACAGGTGAGCCAGGTGAGGACAGGTGAGGACAGGTGAGCCAGGTAAGGACAGGTGAGCACAGGTAAGGACAGGTGAGACAGGTGGGACAGGTAAGGACAGGTAAGGCAGAGCACCCACCACAAAGAACTGCATGGAGGGGAGGGCGTCGCCCTCGGCCTCAGGTGGGGGCGGGGCCGGCGGCTGCTCGGGGCGGGCGGGGCCCGTCACGTCCAGCTCCTCCTCCTCCTCGTCGTCCGTGATCTTGATGTCCAGGTCCTCCGTGTACTTCTTCCGCTTCACCTGCCGGTTGGAACGGCGCTTCTGCACAGGTGAGACAGGTGAGACACAGGTGAGATACACAGGTGAGACAGGTGAGACAGGTGAGATACACAGGTGAGACAGGTGAGACATGGACAGGTGAGATACGGAGCTTCTTCCGCTTCACCTGCCGGTTAGAGCAGCACTTCTGTGCAGGTGAGATAGACAAGTGAGACAGGTGACAGACAGGTGAGATACAGGTGAGATATGGGACAGGTGAGATACAGGTGAGACATAGCTGAGACATGGGACAGGTGAAATACGGGACAGGTGAGATCCGGAACTTCTTCCGCTTCACCTGCCGGTTGGAACGGCACTTCTGCACAGGTGAGATAGACAGGTGAGACAGGTGAGATATGGACAGGTAAGATAAGGGTGAGATACAGGTGAGATATAGAACAAGTGAGACACAGGTGAGACAGTGAGACACAGGTGAGACGTGGGACAGGTGAGATATACAGCTGACATATGGGGCAGGTGAGATACGGGGCAGGTGAGACAGCACTGGTGGGACACGGCACAGGTGACCCCAGGTAACCCCCCAGGTAACTCACCTGGACGCTGCTGTCGTCACCATGGTGACCCCAGGTAACCCCACCCACCCCAGGTGCCCCCAGGTGTCCCCAGGTGAGCTCACCTGCACACTGGTGTCATGGTGGTGACCCCAGGTAACCCCAGGTGTGCCCAGGTGTCCCCAGGTGTCCCCAGATGACCCCCAAGTGTCCCCAGGTGTCCCAGGTGTCCCAGGTGTCCCCAGGTGTCCCCAGGTGTCCCAGGTGTCCCCAGGTGTCCCCAGATGACCCCCAAGTGTCCCCAGGTGTCCCCAGGTGTCCCAGGTGCCCCCAGGTGCCCCCAGGTGTCCCAGGTGTCCCAGGTGTCCCCAGGTGTCCCCAGGTGTCCCAGGTGTGTCCCAGGTGTCCCAGGTGTCCCCAGGTGTATCCCAGGTGTCCCAGGTGTCTCAGGTGTCCCAGGTGTCCCAGGTGTCCCCAGATGACCCCCAGGTGTCCCAGGTGTGTCCCCAGGTGTCCCCAGGTGTCCCAGGTGTCCCCAGATGACCCCCAGGTGTCCCAGGTGTGTCCCAGGTGTCCCAGGTGTGTCCCCAGGTAACCCCAGGTGTCCCAGGTGAGCTCACCTGCACGCTGGTGTCGTCGTCGTGGCGCGGGGACGGCGCCGGCAGCGCCTCCGAGTCCGAGTTGTCGGAGGAGGCGTTTCTCTTCCTCTTCTTCCCCACCACCGGCGTGATGGTGCTGTGAGTGACCAGAGTGACCGCTGAGTGACCGCTGAGTGACCACTGAGTGACCACTGAGTGACCCCTGAGTGACCACTGAGTGACCACTGAGTGACCACTGAGTGACCACAGTGACCATTGAGCGACCACTGAGTGACCACTGAGTGACCGCTGAGTGACCACTGAGTGACCACTGAGTGACCACAGTGACCACTGAGTGACCACAGTGACCAGAGTGACCGCTGAGTGACCACTGAGTGACCACAGTGACCAGAGTGACCACTGAGTGACCACAGTGACCACTGAGTGACCACAGTGACCAGAGTGACCGCTGAGTGACCACAGTGACCACTGAGTGACCACAGTGACCAGAGTGACCACAGTGACCACTGAGTGGCCACAGTGACCACAGTGACCACTGAGTGACCACAGTGACCGCTGAGTGACCACAGTGACCACTGATTGACCATTGAGTGACCACAGTGACCGCTGAGTGACCACAGTGACCACAGTGACCACTGACCAGTGAGTGACCAGTGACCGCTGAGTGACCACAGTGACCACTGATTGACCATTGAGTGACCACAGTGACCGCTGAGTGACCACAGTGACCACAGTGACCACTGACCAGTGAGTGACCACAGTGACCACTGATTGACCATTGAGTGACCACAGTGACCATTGAGTGACCACAGTGACCACAGTGACCGCTGAGTGACCACAGTGACCACTGACCAGTGAGTGACCACACCTCGCCTTCCCAAGCCATCCTTGGATGACCACCCACCCTTGATGACCACCAACCCTTGATGACCACCGACCCTTGATGACCACCACCCTTGATGACCACCAACCTTCAATGACCACCAACCCTTGATGACCACCGACCCTTGATGACCACCAACCTTTGATGACCACCCACCCTTGATGACCACCAACCCTTGATGACCACTGACCCTTGATGACCACCGACCCTTGATGACCACCGACCCTTCGCTGACCACCCCCCACCCCGACCCCTGACCCCGCCCCTCACTCACCTGGCCTTCCCACGCCCTTTACTCTTCCCTCCTCCTCCTCCTCCTCCTCCTTGTCCCTTCCCTCTCCTGCTCCTCTCCTCCTTCCCTCCTCCTCCTCCTCCTCCTCCTCCTCCTCCTCGGTCGCTCCCTCCCTTCCTCCTCCTCTTCCTGTCGCCGTCCTCGTCGGGCCGGACGCTGGGCAGCTCGTCCTCGTTGAGGACGCGGGGGATGTTCTGCTCGCCGCGGGCGCGGGCGCGGGCGATGGCCTCGGCCACGATCCTGTTGGCCTTTTCCTGCTTCTTCTGGTGCTCCAGCTTGCGGCTCTCGTCTGACGGGGTCCGGGACGACGAGGACGAGGACGGAGGGGCCGTGGGGGTCGCGGTGGTGGGGGAGGGGTCAGTCAGGACTTTGACCACCGAGAGGCCGGTGGAGGCGGCGCCGCTGGAGGAGGCGGCCTGAGGGGGAGAGAAGGGAGTGACCGTTAGGAGAGGGCGGTCAGTAGGGGTGGGTGGTCAGTCAGGACACGGGAGGGTGGTCAGTGGGGTCAGGGGTGGGTGGTCAGTGGGGTCAGGGGTGGGTGGTCAGTGAGGTCAGGGGTGGGTGGTCAGTCAGGACACGGGTGGGTGGTCAGTGAGGTCAGGGGTGGGTGGTCAGTGAGGTCAGGGGAGGGTGGTCAGTGGGGTCAGGGGTGGGTGGTCAGTGAGGTCAGGTGGTCATTCAGGACACGGGAGGGTGGTCAGTGAGGTCAGGGGTGGGTGGTCAGCATGGCTGGGGTGGTCAGTCAGGACACGGGTGGGTGGTCACTGAGGTCACAGTTGAGTGGTCAGTGGGGTCAGGGGTGGGTAGTCAGTAAAGTCAGGGGTGGGTGGTCAACATGGTCAGGTGGTCAGTGAGGCCATGGTTGGGTGGTCAGTCAGGCCAGGGGTGGGTGGTCAGCATCGCCAGGTGGTCAGTAAAGTCAGGGGTGGGTGGTCAGTATGGTCAGGTGGTCAGTGAGGACACGGGTGGGTGGTCAGTGGGGTCAGGGGTGGGTGGTCAGTGAGGTCATGGTTGAGTGACCACCACCCCAAACCCAACTGACCACTCCAAAACTGACTGACCACCCCACATTTTGAGTGACCACCCCGCCAAACTGACCACACCCCAACTGACCACACCCCCCACACTGACCACACCCCCACACTGACCACACCCCCAAACTGATCACACCCCTAAACTGACCACACCCCCACACTGACCACACCCCCACACTGATCACACCCCCAAACTGACCACACCCCCACACTGATCACACCCCCACACTGACCACACCCCCACACTGACCACACCCCCACACTGACCACACCCCCACACTGACCACACCCCCACACTGACCACACTGACCACGCCCCGCACACTGACCACACCCCAACTGACCACACCCCAACTGACCACACCCCCACACTGACCACACCCCACACTGACCACACTGACCACACCCCCACACTGACCACACCCCAACTGACCACACCCCCACACTGACCACACCCCCACACTGACCACACCCCCACACTGACCACACCCCACACTGACCACACCCCACACTGACCACACCCCACACTGACCACACCCCCAAACTGACCACACCCCCACACTGATCACACCCCCAAACTGACCACACCCCCACACTGACCACACCCCCAAACTGACCACACCCCACACTGACCACACCCCACACTGACCACACCCCCAAAGTGACCACACCCCCAAAGTGACCACACCCCCAAAGTGACCACACCCCCACACTGACCACACCCCCACACTGACCACACCCCCCACACTGACCACACCCCCAATTGACCACACCCCCACACTGACCACACCCCCAAGCCTTAACCCCGCCCCCGACTCACCTGTGGCTGCAGCACCACCTTGAGCGGCACCGTCAGCCTGTGGCCGGCCCCGCCCACCACCTGCGGCACCTGGGCCACGCCCACGGGCCCCGCCCCTCCCTGCTGCACCAATTGGATCTTCTGGGGCTGCCCGGGCGTGGCCGGGGGCTGCACCTGCAGCTGGATGGTCACCACCTTGGCCGGGGGGGCGTGGCCGGAGCCGGGCGTGGCCTTGGAGGGCCCCGAGGGCGTGGCCGGGGGCGTGGCCGCCCCGCCCTGCAGGAGGAGTTTCCCGGGGAGGGTCCCCAGCACCACGTGACGTTGGCCAGGTGAGGCCCCACCTGGGCCCGGCTGCTGCAGCACCAGAGTGATGCGCTTTGACTCGCCCTGGGGGGACAGGGGACACACCTGGGTCAGGTAACACACACCTGGGTCAGGTAACACACACCTGAGTAACCTTAAACCACACCTGGGACAGGTAACACACACCTGGGTCAGGTAACACACACCTGGGGACAGGTAACACACCTGAGTAACCCTAAAGCACACCTGGGGACAGGTAACACACCTGGGACAGGTAACACACACCTGGGGACAGGTAACACACCTGAGTAACCCTAAACCACACCTGGGACAGGTAACACACACCTGGGGACAAGTAACACACACTTGGGGACAGGTAACACACACCTGGGGACAAATAACACACACCTGGGGACAGGTAACACACACCTGGGGACAAGTAACACACACCTGGGGACAGGTAACACACACCTGGGGACAGGTAACACACACCTGGGACAGGTAACACACACCTGGGGACAGGTAACACACACCTGGGACAGGTAACACACACCTGGGTAACCCTAAACCACACCTGGGACAGGTAACACACACCTGGGGACAGGTAACACACACCTGGGACAGGTAACACACACCTGGGTACCCATAAACCACACCTGACTACACCTGAACACACCTGGACACACCCAAACCACACCTGGCCCCACCCAAACCTCACCTGGACACACCCAGTCCCACCCAAACCTCACCTGGTCCCGCCCAGCCCCTCCCAAACACCACCTGGACACACCCAAACCTCACCTGGACACACCTGGACACACCCAAACCACACCTGGACACACCCAAACCTCATCTGGACACACCTGGACACACCCAAACCACACCTGAACCACACCTGGCCCCACTCAAACCCCACCTGGCCCCACCCAAACCCCACCTGGCCCCACCCAAACCCCACCTGGCCCCACCCAAACCCCACACCTGGCCCCACCCAGACTCACCTGTGCGGGCCCCAGGCTCAGCCCGGGTTTGAGGGCGGCGCCGGCCCCGCCCCCGGCTTTGATTGGCTGCAGCAGCAGCTGCTTCACCTGCCGGGTCCCCTGCGCTGTGGCCACGCCCCCTTGTGCCGTAGCCACGCCCCCTTTGGCCACGCCCCCCGCTGTGGCCACGCCCGGGCGGATCTGGGGCGGGGCCAACACCTTGGCCAAGGTGAGCCGGCCCCCGTTGGGCGTGGCCGGGGGGGCGGGGCCTCCCCCGGGGGGCGGGGCTTTCAGGATGACGATTTTGGGGGCCTGGGGAGGGGTGGGCGGGGCCGGGGGCGGGGCCGGGGCGGACACGCCCATGAAGGGATTGCCCTGACTCAGCACTTCCGGGTCCGGGGGGGCGGAGCGTGAAGGGGGCGGGGCCGGCTCGGGGGCGGGGTCAGGCCCGGGGGGCGGGGCCAGAGCCCCTGACAGACACAGCGCCTCGGCCAATGGGTCCGCAGGGGGCGGGGCAGGGGGCGGGGCCAAGTCCTCGGGGAGGGGCTCCAGCCCAAACAGGGCGGGGTCGTCGAAAAGGTCCATGATGGGGTCGGCCATGGCCAGGAAGGGGTTAAAAAAAACCCAAATTGGGAAAAAAAATGGGAATTTGGGGGGTTAAAAACCCAAAAATGGGAATCTGGACCCCAAAAAATGGGAATCTGGACCCCAAAAAATGGGAAATTTGGGAGGTTAAAAACCCAAAAATGGGAATTTGGACCCCAAAAAATGGGAATTTGGGGGGTTTGAGAACAAAAAAAGGGAATTTGGAGCCCAAAAAATGGGAAATTTGGGAGGTTTTGAGCCAAAAAATGGAAATTTCCGGTCAACAAACCCCAAAAAATGGGAATTTGGAGCTCAAAAAATGAGAAATTTGTGGGTTTTAAATAAAAAAATGGGGATTTAGAGCTGGAAAATGGGAATTTGGGAGGTTTTGAGCAAAAAATGTGAATTTAGACCCAAAAAACGGGAAAATTTGGAAGTCTTAAATCCAAAAAATGGAAATTCGGGAGGTTTTGAGCCAAAAAATGGAAATTTCGGGTCAACAAACCCCAAAAAATGGGAATTTAGACCCCAAGAAATGAGAAATTTGTGGGTTTTAAATAAAAAAATGGGGATTTAGACCTCAAAAATGGGAATTTGGGAGGTTTTGAGCCAAAAAACGGGAATTTAGACCCAAAAAAAAGGGAATTTTGGGAGGTCTTGACTCAAAAATGGAAATTTGGGAGGTTTGAACCAAAACCGGGAATTTAGACCCCAAAAAAAAGAGAATTTAAAGCCCAAAATTGGGAAATTTGGGAAGTTTTGACTCAAAAATTAAAATTTGGGATCGACAAAAGCCAAAAAAAAAAAAATTCGAGGGGAATTAAAATTAAAAAAAAAGGGAATTTGGGGAGTTTCGACCTCAAAAATGGGAAATTTGGGAGGTTTCGACCCAAAAATGTGAATTTAGAACCAAAAAATGGGAAAATTTTGAAGCCTTAAATCCAAAAAATGGAAATTCGGGAGGTTTTGACCCAAAAAATGGAAATTTGGGGGTTCTGGGGGAATTTGGAGGGTCCTGAACCCCCAAAAAAAGGAAATTTTGGGGGCTCTTGACCCTAAAAATTGAAAATTTTGGAGGTTTTGACCCAAAAAAAAGGAAATTTGGGGGATCTCGAGGCTGAAAATGGGAATTTGGGGGGTCTAGAAAAACAAAAAAGGGAAATTTGGGGGGAATTTGGGGGTCCCCAACCCCAAATTGGGGGGGTTGGGGGGTCCCTGGATTTTTGGGGTTTTTTTGGGAGTTTTTGGGTTTTTTGGGGGGGGATTTGGGAGAATTTTGGGGTTTTTTTGGGGAGGTTTTTGGGGGATTTTTGGGGTTTTTTTCAGGGTTTTTTTTTTGATTTTTGGGTGGTTTTTTGGGACTTTTTTTGGGGATTTTTGGGGGGTTTTGGGGGATTTTTGGGGTTTTTTTCAGGAGTTTTTTTTTGGGGTTTTGGGGGGTTTTTTTGGGAATTTTTTTTGGGATTTTTTGGGGGATTTTTGGGGGGTTTTTGGGGGATTTTTGGGGAGTTTTTGGGGAGTTTTTTTGGGGGTCTCTTCTCAGGCCGGGGGGGCTCCGGAGCTCCAGGCTGTGGGGAGAGAAAATGGGGAGGGGGATCAGGGAGACCCCAAAATCCACAAAATCCCCCCAAAATGACCCTAAATGACCCAAAATACCCAAAATTACCCCACAATTACCCCAAAGTGACCCCAAAATCCCCAAAATTTGTGGGTTTTACCCCCAAAAAAATGGCTGAGAAACCCCAGGGGAAAAGGGAGAGCCCCAAACTGGGAGAACTGGGAGGAACTGGGAGCCCAAACTGGGATAAACTGGGAGCCCAATTTGGGGGTAAATGGGATAAACTGGGACCCCAGTTTGGGGGTAACTGGGATAAACTGGGAGCCCAATTTAGGGGAACTGGGACCTCAAACTGGGATAAACTGGGACCCCAATTTGGGGGTAAATGGGATAAACTGGGACCCCATTTAAGGGGAACTGGGACAAACTGGGAGCCCCATTTAAAGGGCACTGGACCCCCCAAACCCCAACCCGGAAGTGCCCAACCCCCCGTTAATTCCCGCCCCTCCCCCTCCCCTCACACCCCCCTCAGGCCGCCCCTCCCCCCCCCGCCTTTTCCCGCCTTTACCTGTCCGGCCGCGCCTGAGGGGGAGGGGGGGGGAAAAGGGGACCAAGATCGAGATTTCAGGCCTGTGAAGGGAATAAAAAATTCCCCCCCCCCGCGATAAATTATTTTATATTTAAATATTAAAAAAGGGGGGAAGGGAAAAGAGGGGGGGGGGGGGGATCTCCCCTGAGGGGGGGGAGGGGCCGCTCGTGGCGCCCCTCACGGAGCGGCTGCGGCGCAACGCAACGCGCGGCCGCCTCCGCCGCGGCCACGCCCCTTCCCGCCCCTTTCCTGCCTCCCCATTGGCTCAACCCCACCAGCGCCGCGCGGTGATTGGTTCAAATCCAACCAGCAAGGTGGGTTGAGCCCGCCTACCCCGGAAGTGCCCCCCCAATAAATGGAGGGGTCCTTGGGGCCGGGGCGGCCGCGCGGTGCCTGATGGGAAAAAACAGGCGGCGCCAAAGGCGGCCCCGGGCGCCGCCATCTTGTCCCCCCTCAGGGGTCCTTCCCCTCAGACGCGAAAAAAAATTAAAAATAATTAAAATATAATGAAATAATAATAAAAATATTAATAAAAAGGGTTGGGGATGATCGGGGGTTTGTCCTTGAAGGATCGCTTGAGGGAAGATTGGGATAAAGCAGAAAAATCGGCGATAAAAGCGAGGCCGGGGTTCGGGAGTTCAAAAAGAATTCAAGGAAATTTTATAAAATTTAATAAAATTGAGGGAAAAAAAGGCTCGAAATGAGGCGGTTTAGGCGGCGCGGAGGGAAAATCCCTCAGGAATCGCGGTTTGGGGAGAAAAATGGGGTTAAAAGGGAAAAAAAATGAAGGAAATGGTCAAAAATTTGTGTTCAAATGTCCCGGATTTCAATAAAATGCCCCAAAATTCGAGTTAAAATGTCACAAATTTCAATAAAATGCCCCAAATTTCAATAAAAAGCCTTAAAATTGGTGTTAAAATGTCACAAATTTCAATAAAAGCCCCAAAAATTGGGTTAAAATTCCCCAAATTTCAACAAATTAGAATTAAAATTCCCCAAATTTCAATAATAAACCTCAAAATTAGTGTTAAAATGTCCCAAGTTTGTTAAAATTTGGGTTAAAATGTCCCAAAGTTCAATAAAATGCCCCAAATTTTAACTTAATTTAATTAAAATTAATTATTACTTCTTATTTTTCTCATTATTATCCGAAATAAATTGAATTTAATGGGATTAAAGGGTTAAAAAATGGCAAAAAATGGACTAAAAGTCCCAAAAATTGATTAAATTGGCCCAAAATTGGAATTAAAAGTCACAAAATGATAAAAACTAAATTAAAAAATTATTAATTTGAGAAACGTGACCTTAAAAAGCCCAAAAATTGGATTTTAAAGGTTAAAAAAGGCATTAAATGGTCCCAAAAAGTGTAAAAATGCAGAAATTAAACAATAATTTAATTAAATAACATTTTTTTTAACAATTTTGGCCTCAAATCCCTTTAAAAATCTCAAATTTTCCCATTTTTAAAATAAATTTGGTTCTGAATTTGAATTCCCTCAAAATTCAGGTTTTTAATCACAAAAAAGCAGATTTTTTTTTTCCTCAAACTTTTGATTTTTGGTGATAAAAAGGTGGAAAAAAATAAATTTCACATTTTAAAATAAATTTGGCTCCAAATTCCAGAAAATTCCCCTCAAAATTCAGAAATTTGGGATCCAAACCTGAAATTTGGGGTGAAAAAAAAATTGGGTTAAAAAAAAAAAAAAAAGAAAATTTGGCTTAAAAAATTAAATTTGGGGTTTAAAAATTCAAAATTTGGGATTCTAACCTGAAATTTGGGTTAAAAATACAAAATTTTGGGGTCTGAGCCTCAAATTTGAGTTGAAAAAACATAATTTTGGGTTAAAAATTCAGAAATTCGGATTAAAAACTCGGAATTTTGCGTTAAAAATTCAAAATTTGGGGGCCAAGTCTGGAACTTGGGTTAAAAATACAGAAATTTGGGTTCTGAGCCAGAATTTGGGTTGAAAACTCGGAATTTTGGGTTAAAAAAAAGGAAATTTGGGTTAAAATATCAGAAATTTGGGAACCAAACCTGGAATTTGGGTGGAAAATACAAAATTTTGGGGTAAAAATACCAAAATTTAGGTTAAAAATACAGAATTTTGAGTCAATAAAACAGAATTTTGGGTTGAAAATATAAAATTTTGGGTTGAAAACAAAAAATTTTGGGTTAAAAAATTCAAAGATTTGGGATCCGAGCCCAAAATTTGGGTTAAAAATACAAAATTTTGGGTGGAAAACTCAGAATTTTGGGTTAAAAATTCGGAAATTTGGGAGCCAAATCCGGAATTTTGGGATCCAAGTCTGGTATTTAGTTTAGAAAATGGAATTTTGGGTTAAAAATATGAAAATTTCTGCCGAAAAAACCAAAATTTTGGGATCCAAGTGTGAGTTTGAGTTAAAAAAAATGGGATTTTTGGTTGAAACCACAAAATTTTGGGTTAAAAACATGAAAATTTGGGTTAAAAATTCAAAATTTGGGATCCAAGTCTGGATTTTGGGGTGAAAAAAATGGAATTTAGGGTTGAAAACACAAAATTTTGGGTTAAAAACGTGGAAATTTGGGTTAAAAATTCAGAAATTTGGGATCCAGGCCTGAAATTTGGGTGGAAAATATAAAATTTTGGGTTAAAAATTTCAGAATTTTGGTTTAAAATTCGGGAATTTTGGGGGTGACCAAGCCCTGCCCCCCCGGGCTGGCCCCGCCCACTCACCTGTGATTAGTGCCGCCCTCGATGACGTCACCCGCCGCCGGCCAATGGGGAGCGCAGGGTCCTGGAAAAGGGGCGGGGCTTGGTCAGTGTGGGCGGGGCTTTCTCAGGCACCCCCAAAATCTCCTGAATTTTCCCCAAATCCCCCCAAAAATCTCCCAAATTGCCCCAAAATCTCCTGAATTTCCCAAAATTTCCCCAAAATTTCCTGAATTTTCCCAAAAATTTCCTGATTTAACCCTAAAATATCCTGATTTTCCCAAAATCACCCCAAAATCTCCTGAATTTCCCAAAATTTCCTGAATTTTCCCAAAAATTTCCTGATTTAACCCTAAAATCTCCTGATTTTCCCAAAATCACCCCAAAATCTCCTGAATTTCCCAAAATTTCCCCAAAATTTCCTGATTTACCCTCAAAACCTCCTGACTTTACCTCAAAATCTCCTGAATTTCCCAAAATTTCCTGATTTAACCCCAAATTTTTCAGATTTCTCCCCAAATCTCCTTTTTTTTTTTCCCTCAAAAACTCCTCAAATCTCTTCATTCCTCCCCAAATCTCCTCATTTTTCTCCCTTTTCCCTCAAAACCTCCTCAAATCCCCCAATTTCTCCCTAAAACATTTGAATTTTTCTCTCATTCCCCCTCAGAACTTCCTCAAACCTGATCCCCCATTTCCCCCCACCGAGACCCCCAAAACCTCCTGATTTTCCCTCAAAACCCCCCAAAATCTCCCCATTTCTCCTCAAATCCCCCCATTTCTCCTCAAATATCTTCATTTTTCCTCAAAAATTCCTCATTTTTCCCTCGTTTCCCCTCAGAACCTCCTCAAATCTCATCCCCCCATTTCCCCTCTCAAAACCTCCCAAAAATCTCCTCATTTCTTCCCAAATCTCCTCATTTTTCCCCAAAACCTCCTCAAATCCCCTCATTTCTCCCTAAATCCCCTCATTTCTCCTCAAATCTCCTATTTTTTTTCTCTCATTTCCCCTCAGAATATCCTCAAACCTGTTCCCCCATTCCCCCCCACGGAGACCCCCCAAATCCTCCCGATTTCCCCCCAAAATCCCCTCATTTCTCCCCAAATCTCCTCAAATCTCCTCATTTCTCCCCAAACCTCCACATTTTCTCCCCTTTCCCCTCAAAATCTCCTCAAATCTCCTATATTTTTCTCTCATTTCCCCTCACAATCTCTTTAAACCTCCCCCCCCCATTCCCCCCCCCCAAATCCCCCCCAAAACCTCCCGATTTCCCGCCAAAACCCCCCCAAAAAATCCCCATTTTTTCCCTCCGGACCCCCCTCACCTCCCCCCTCCCCCCCTCCCTCACCTCCCCTCCCCCTTTCCCTCCTTCCCCCCCCCCGGCTCGGCCCCGAATCCTCCCGAATCTCCCCCAAAAAATAAATTTCTGCCCCGTTCCCCCTTCCCCTCCCCCCTCCCCCCCCTCAGGTCTGCCCCCCCTCCCCCCTCCCCCCCCCCGCCCACCCCTCCCCCCCCCTCCCGTCGCCGCCGATGACGCACCGCCCGCGCCGCGCGCGCGCCCCCGGCCCGCTGGAGCCCCGCCCACTTCCGGTCCAGGCTCCGCCTTTTCCGTTTCCCTCCTCTCTATGGTCCCCTCCCTTCCTTTTACTCCTCCACTTCCGCTTCCGGGTGCCGCTCTAGCCACACCCCACAGTCCTCCAACGTTAATAAACACCCCCCCCACCTTATTATTTATCATCAAAACGCGCTAAAATCTGTTTAAAACAGCACAAAATGTCTTTAAGGCCAGCCTAGAGGAGATTGAGGGGATTTTTTGCTGTTTAAATGAGCTGTTTTTGGTGTTGGTCTCTATGGTGGGAAAGGCGGAAGTGGCGGCGTGAGGAAAAAGGCGGGATTTCCGCTGGGGGGGGGAGGGGGGGCGGCAGCGGCGGCGCGATGGAGGTGAGGGGGGGGCCGCGAGTCTGAGGGGAAAAATGGGCAAAAATGGGGAAAAATGGGAAAAAAATGGGCATAAAGTGAAGTTGGGGGGAAGCGGGGAGAGTTTGGGGAGAAAAATGGGGATTTTGGGGGTTTGGGGTGAAGGGGGAGGAGCGTGAGGGGGAATGGGGAGAAATGGGGGGAAAAATGGCGGGAAAAATGGGGGGTGTGAGGGGAAAAGGGGGAAAATGGCGGGAAAATGGGTTTGGTGTGAGGGGAAAATGGGGAAAAAAAGGGAGAAAATGGGTTTGGTGTGAGGGGAAAATGGGGAAAAAAAGGGAGGAAATGGGGAAAAATAGGGTTTGGTGTGAGGGGAAAATTAGAAAAAATGGGGAGAAAAAAGGGAGAGAATGGGAAAAATGGGTTTGTTGTGAGGGGAAAATGGGGAATAAAAGGGAGAAAATAGAGAAAAAAGGGAGAAAATGGGAAAAATGTGTTTGGTGTGAGGGGAAAAAGGGGAGAAAATAGAGAAAAAAGGGAGAAAATGGGAAAAATGGGTTTGGTGTGAGGGGAAAATGAGGAAAAAAAGGGAGAAAATGGGTTTGGTGTGAGGAAAATATGGGAAATAATGGGGAGAAAATGAGAGAAAAAGGGGAGAAAATGGGAAATAAAGGAGAAAAATTGGGGAAAAAATCAGGGGGAAAAAAGGAAAAAATAAGGAAAAATCAGGAAAAAATTGAGGAAAAATCAGGAGACAATGGGAAAATAAAGGGGAAAAAAAGTTGGTAAAAATCAGAAAAAATGCGAGAAAAAAGGGAAAAATTGGAAAAAAAATCGGGAAAAAAGAGGAAATAAAGGGAAATTGGGAAAAATTAGGAAAAAAAGTGGGAAAAATCAGGGGAAAAAGGGAAAATAAAGGGGAAAAAATGGGGAAAAAATCAGAAAAAAATTGGAAAAAATCAGGAAAAAATGGGAAAAAATTGAAAAAAAATCAAAAAAATTGGAAAAAAATTAGGAAAAAATTGGGAAAAAAATCAGGAAAAAATTGGGAAAAATCAGGGAAGAAATGGGAAAAAGAGGAAAATAAAGGGAAAAAATTGGAAAAAATGAGGAAAAAATTAGGAAAAAATTAGGGAAAAAGGGGAAAAAAATGAGAAAAAGGGGAAAATAAAGGGAAAAAATCATGAAAAAAATGAGGAAAAAATTGGAGAAAAATCAGAAAAAAAAGGGGAAATAAATGAAAAAAAAAAAAAAAAAAAAGATAAAAAAGGAGGAATTTGAATTAAATCCCTGGAATTTTTTGCAGTTCCCCGGAGGCAGCGACAACTATTTGACCATCACTGGAGCCTCTCACCCTTTCCTGAGCGGGGCTGAGGTGAGAAATTGGGGGAAAAAAGGGAAAATTTGGGCAAATTCCCCAAAAATCTCCATTTCTGGGAGGAAATGGGGGAGTTTGGGGGGAAAAATGGTGAAAATTTGGGGAAAAAATGTAAAAAAAGTGGAAAATTTGGGGAAAAAATGTAAAAAAAATTGGTCAAAATAGAGAAAAAATGATGAAAAATTCCACAAAAAAAACCACTAAAAAAATCCCACAAAATGGGGGGAAAATTAAAGGGTAAAATTTACTTTTTTTGGATTGAAAATTAAATTAGGATTTTTAAATTTCGATTTAGAATTAAAAAAATTAAGAGCAAATTCTTTAAAACGGGAGGAAAAAAAAAAAAAGGGAAAATCCCACAAGAAAGAGCAAAAATAGAAGCAAAAAATTTTCCCCCTTTTTTTTTTGTGGTGAAACCCTGAAATTTGGGGGAAAAAACCTCCAATTTTGTGGTCGAGTATTGAAATTTGGGACAAAAAATTCCAATTTTGGAGTAAAACACTGAAATTTTGGTGCAAAAAACCCCAATTTTGGTGTAAAACTATGAAATTTGGGACAAAACCCTCCAATTTTGGGGGTAAAACACCGAATTTTGGCACAAAACCTCCCAATTTTGGTTCGAAACACCAGAATTTTGAGGTTAAAAGCTCCAATTTTGGGGTAAAACACTGAAATTTAGGGGTAAAACACCGGAAATTGGCGCAAAAAATTCCAATTTCGTTTCAAAACCCCAGAAATTGCTGCAAAAACCTCCAATTTTAGTTTAAAACACTGGAAATTAAAGCAAAACCCAATATTGGGGTAAAATACTGAAATTTGGGGGTAAAATACCGGAAATTGGTGCCAAAAATATGAATTTTACCTACAAAACCCCAAAATTCTTCCCCCAAACCCCCAATCCCACGCCCCCAACCCCAATTTTTCACTCCAAAATTCAATAATTTTCTATTTTTCCCCCCCGCAGACGTTCCACACGCCCAGCCTGGGCGACGAGGAGTTCGAGATCCCCCCGATCCCGCTGGACTCGGACCCTTCCCTGGCCGTGGTCGGGCACTTTGAGGATCTGCCCGAGGGGGGCGGGACCCCCGAGCCCCCCTTTGGGCCGGCCCCCTACGGCGTGGGGGGGCTGGAGCTGCCCGTGCCCGTGGGGCTGCCCCCCATGGGGGTCATCGACCAGCCCGGGGGGCTCCTCAACATGGTCAGTTGGGGGGGAAAATGGTGATTTTTTAACCTGAAAATCGTGGGGGGAATTGGGGATTTAATACCGAAATTATGGGGAAAAATAGGGGAATTAATCCCATTAAAATGGGGGGGAAATGGGTTGAAAATGGAGGAATTTAACCCAAATATTATATGAGAAATGGTGTGAAAATGGGGGATTTAATCCCAATATTATGGGAAAAAATAGGGTGAAAATGGGGGGATTAATCGCATTAAAATGGGGGGAAAATGGGTTGAAAATGGGGGAATTTAACCCAAATATTATATGAGAAATGGTGTGAAAATGGAGGATTTAATCCAAATAAAATGGGGGGGAAATGGGCTGAAAATGGGGGGATTTAACCCAAATAAAATGGGAAAAAATAGGGTGAAAATGGGGGATTTAATCCCATTAAAATGGGGGGAAAATCGCCTGAAAATGGGGTAATTTAATCATTAAATTATAGGAAAAATAGGCTGAAAATGGGGGAATTAATCCCATTAAAATGGGGGGAAAATGGGCTGAAAATGAGGGGAATTTAATCCTGATATTATGGGGAAAAATAGGTTGAAAATAGGAGATTTAATTCCTATATTATGGGAAAAATGGGCTGAAAATGGGGGAATTTAAACCCAAAAATTATGGGGAAAAACAGCCAAAAAATGGGGGAATTAACCACAATATTCTGGTGAAGAAAATAGATTGAAAATGGGGGAATTAACCCCCAAAACTGATTTATTTTGGGGTCAAACAAAAGGATTTTGAGCTTTTTAAGGTGTCAATCAAAGGGATTTTGGGTTAATTAATTGCAATTTTGTGTTTTTAGGAGCCTGAGCCCCAATTTTGGGGTGAAACACCCAAATTTTGGGGTCAAACACCTGAATTTTGGGGTCAAACACCCAAATTTTGGGGTCAAAACCCCCAATTTTGGGGTCAAAACTCCCAATTTTGGGGTCAAACACCCCAATTTTGGGGTCAAACAAAGGGATTTTGGGTTAATTAATTGTAATTTTGTGTTTTTCGGGAGCTGGAGCCCCCCATGGGGCCCCAGTTCGGGCCCTTGGGTGCCCTGAGGCCAAATTTTGGGGTCAAAACCCCCAATTTTGGGGTCAAAACTCCCAATTTTGGGGTCAAACCCCCCAATTTTGGGGTCAATCAAAGGGATTTTGGGTTAATTAATTGTAATTTTGTGTTTTTAGGAGCCTGAGCCCCAATTTTGGGGTCAAACACCTGAATTTTGGGGTCAAACACCCAAATTTTGGGGTCAAAACCCCCAATTTTGGGGTCAATCAAAGGGATTTTGGGTTAATTAATTGTAATTTTGTGTTTTTAGGAGCCTGAGCCCAAATTTTGGGGTCAAACACCTGAATTTTGGGGTCAAAACTCCCAATTTTGGGGTCAAACACTCAAATTTTGGGGTCAAAACTCCCAAATTTTGGGGTCAATCAAAGGGATTTTTGTGTCAATCAAAGGGATTTTGGGTTAATTAATTGTAATTTTGTGTTTTGCAGGAGCTGGAGCCCCCCATGGGGTCCCAGTTCGGGCCCTTGGGTGCCCTGAGCCCCAATTTTGGGGTCAAACCCCCCAATTTTGGGGTCAATCAAAGGGATTTTGGTGTCAATCAAAGGGATTTTGGGTTAATTAATTGTAATTTTGTGTTTTTCAGGAGCTGGAGCCCCCCATGGGGTCCCAGTTCGGGCCCCCGGCCCCCGTGACCATCGAGGTCCCGCTGGGCGCCCTCAGCCCCGGGACCCTCCTGACCACGCCCCTGGCCACGCCCCTCACCACCATCGACCAATCGGAGCTGAGCTCGCAGCTGGGGCTGGGCCTGGGGGGCGGGGCCACGGCTCAGGCCACGCCCCCTGCCCAGGCCACGCCCACCAGCCCCGAGCGAGGGTTAAGCCCCGCCCCCTCCCCGGCCGGGTCAATGCAGGAGGAGGAGATGGAGGAGTTCAGGAGGGTGAGTGAAAAATGGGAAAAAAACACCAAAATACACCAAAATCTGCTGAAATAGCAACTCAAAATGGGGCAGAGGGGCCTGAAATAGCCAAAATAACCCAAAAGGGACCAAAAAAATGACCCAAAATGGCCCAAAATCTGACAAAATAATCACCCAAAATGGCCCAGAGGTGCCTGAAATAGCCTGAAATATCCAAAATAACCTAAAATGGCCCAAAAAAATGACCCAAAATGGCCCAAAATGACCCAAAAACACCCAAAATAACCCAAAATAGCCCGAAATGACCCAAAATAGCCCAAAATAATCACCCAAAATGGTCCAAAGTTACCTGAAATAGCCCAAAGTTACCCAAAATATCTAAAATAACCCAAAATAGCCCAAAAAAAACCACCCAAAATGGCCCAAAATGACCCAAAATATCCAAAATGACCCAAAATGGCCCAAAAAAATGACCCAAAATGGTCCAAAATGACCCAAAATAATCACCCAAAATGGCCCAGAGGTGCCTGAAATAGCCTGAAATGTGTAAAATGACCCAAAATGGACCAAAAAAATGACCCAAAATGGCCCAAAATAATCCAAAACCACCCAAAATAACCCAAAATAGCCCGAAATGACCTAAAATGGCCCAAAATAATCCAAAAACACCCAAAATAATGACCCGAAATAGCCCCTAAAAGTTTCCTCCCAAAACTCAAAATTTCCCCCCGAGACTTTAAATTTCCCCCCAAAAACTTCCAAATTTTCCCGAAAATCTTCAAATTTCCCCCAAAACACCAATTTTCCTCCCAAACCTTAAAATTTCCTCCCAAAAAACTCAAAATTTCCTCCCAAATCTCCAAATTCCTCCCGAAACTCCAAATTTCCCCTTGAAACTCAGAATTTCCCCAAAAAAACTCTGAATTTCCTCCAAAAAACTCCAAATTTCCTCCCAAAACTTAAAATTTCCCCCCAAAACTCCAAATTTCTCCCCGAAACTCAAAATTCCCCCAAAAAACCTCCAAATTTCCTCCAAAAATTCCGATTTTTCCCCAAAAAACCTCCAAATTTCCCCCAAAACCCCAAATTCTCCCCAAAACTCAAAATTTCCTCCCGAGACTTAAAATTTCCCTAAAAAATCTCCAAATTTCCTCCAAAAACCTCCAAATTTCCCCCAAAAAATTTCCAAATTTCCCCAAAAAAATCCCAAACCCCCAAAAAGGCCCGAAAATTCCCTCTAAAAACCCCTCCCAAACCTCAAAATTTTGTCCCAAACCCCAAAAAATGCCCCAAAATCCCAAAATTCTCTTACAAAAACCCCCAATTCCCAAAATATCCTCACGAAACTTAAAATGTTCCCCCCAAAACTCCGAAATTCCCCAAAAAACCTCCAAATTTCCTCCGAAAATTCCAAATTTTCTCCCAAAACTCAAAGTTTCCCCCCAAAAATCTCAAAATTTCCTCCAAAACTCAGAATTCCCCAAAAAAAATCCGAATTTCCAAAAAAACCCTCCAAATTTTCCCAAAAAAACTTCAGATTTCGTCCGAAAAATCTCCAAATTTCCCCAGAAACTCAAATTTTCCCCCGAAAACTTAAAATTTCCCTAAAAAATCTCCAAATTTCCTCCAAAACTCAAAATTTCCCCTAAAACTCAGAATTCCCCCAAAAAAACTCCGAATTTTCCCCAAAAAACCTCCAAATTTCTCCCAAAACTCAGAATTTCCTCCCGAAACTCAAAATTTCCCCTAAAACTCAGAATTTCCCCCAAAAAACCTCCAAATTTCCCCCAAAAAACTCCGAATTTCCCTTAAAAAACTCCGAATTTTCCCCAAAAAACCTCCAAATTTTCCTTCAAAACTCAGAATTTCCTCCAAAAAAACCTCCAAATTTTCCTTCAAAACTCAGAATTCCCCCAAAAAAACTCCGAATTTTCCCCAAAAAACCTCCAAATTTCCTCCCGAAACTCAGAATTTCCCCAAAAAACCTCCAAATTTCTCCAAAAAATGTCCAAAATTTCCCCAAAACCCAAAAGTCTCTTTCAAAAACCCCCAATTCCCAAATTTTCCCAAAAAAACTCCGAATTTTCCCCCGAAACTCAGAACTTTCCTCCCAAAACTTAAAATTTCCTCCTGATTTTTAATGTTTCCCCCAAAAAACTCCGAATTTCCTCCCCGAGACTTAAAATTTCCTTCCAGAATTTAAAATTTCCCCAAAAAAACTCCAAATTTCCTCCGAAAACCTCCAAATTTCTCCCAAAACTCAGAATTTCCTCCCGAAACTCAAAATTTCTCCCAAAACTCAGAATTTCCTCCCGAATCTCCAAATTTCCTCCAAAACTCAGAATTTCCCCCAAAAACATTTGAATTTCCCCAAAAAACCTCCAAATTTTCCCGAAAATCTCCAAATTTCCCCCAAATCACCAAATTTTCCCCAAAACTCAAAATTTCCTCCCGAAACTCAAAATTTCCCCTAAAACTCAGAATTTCCAAAAACACTCCGAATTTTCCCTTAAAACCCTCCAAATTTTCTCCAAAAAATGTCCAAATTTGCCCCAAAAAAATCCAAATTTTCCTTCAAAACTCAGAATTCCCCCAAAAAAACTTCCAAATTTCCTCCCAAAACTCAGAATTTCCTCCCGAAGACTTAAAATTTCCCCAAAAAAACTCCAAATTTCCTCCGAAAACTCCAATTTTCCTCCGAAAACCTCCAAATTTCCTCCAAAAATTCTGATTTTTCCTAATTTTTTCCTTGTTTCTTGTCCTCCTCAGCCCCCTGCGGCGGCGCCGTCCCCCCCGGTGACCCCAGCAGTGACCCCTGCGGTGACCCCTGCGGTGCCCCCGGCCCAGGAGCCGCCCCGGCGGCCCAAACCCCCCAAAAAGGCCAAGAAGAAGAAGGACCCGAACGAGCCGCAGAAGCCGGTGTCGGCCTACGCGCTTTTCTTCCGCGACACCCAGGCCGCCATCAAGGGCCAGAACCCCAACGCCACCTTCGGGGAGGTCTCCAAAATCGTGGCCTCCATGTGGGATTCGCTGGGGGAGGAGCAGAAACAGGTGAGGGGAAAAATAATGGGGAAAGATGAAAAAAAAAATGGAGAAAATCGGTGAAAAAATGACGAAAATCGGTGAAAAAATGGGGAAGAAATGGAGAAAAACGGCAAAAAAATGGGATAAAAATGACCAAAAAATGGGGAAAAAAAGGAGTAAAAATGGGGAAGAATGGAGGAAAAAAAATGGGGAAAATCGGTGAAAAAATGACGAAAATCGGTGAAAAAATGGGGAAGAAATGGAGAAAAACGGCCAAAAAATGGGATAAAAATGACTAAAAAATGGGAGCAGGTGAGAGAAAAAATGGGGAAAAAATGGGGAAGAATGGGGAAAAAAAATGGAGAAAATCAGTGAAAAAATGACGAAAATCGGTGAAAAAATGGGGAAAAAATAGCAAAAAACGGCCAAAAAATGGGGGAAAAATGGGATAAAAATGACCAAAAAATGAGAGTAGGTGAGAGAAAAAAATGGGGAAAAAATGAAAAAAAAAACCATGAAAAAATGGTGAAAAAAAGGACAAAAAAACCAGGATAAAAATGGGGGTTTGGGGTGGGCCAGAACCCCAACGCCACCTTCGGGGAGGTGTCCAAAATCGTGGCCTCCATGTGGGATTCGCTGGGGGAGGAGCAGAAACAGGTGATGGGGGGAAAAGGGGAAAAAAAATAAAAAAAAAATGGGGAAAATCGGTGAAAAAATGGCAAAAAAATGACAAAAATTGGTGAAAAAATGACGAAAATCGGCCAAAAAATTGGGAAAAACGGGATAAAAATGACCAAAAAATGGGTATAAAATGGGAAATTTGGGGATTTGGGGTCAGATCCGTGGGGGAGGAGCAGAAACAGGTGAGGGGAAAAAAAAATGGGGGAAAAATGACAAAATTTGGTGAAAAAATGACAAAAATTGGTGAAAAAACGGCGAAAAAATGGCAAAAATAGGCCAAAAAAATGGGATAAAAATGACCAAAAAATGGGGAAAAAATGGGGAAAAAAAGGAGGAAAAATGGGGAAAATCGGTGAAAAAATGGGGAAAATCGGTGAAAAAATGGCGGAAAAATGGCAAAAAACGGCCAAAAAAATGGGGAAAAATGAGAAAAAATGGGGGATTTGGGGTCAGATCCGTGAGAGAAGAGCAGAAACAGGTGAGGGAAAAAAATGGGGAAAAAAAGATACAATTTGGTTAAAAAATGACGAAAATTGGTGAAAAAACGGCGAAAAAATGGGGAAAAATGGGATAAAAATGACCAAAAAATGGGGAAAAAAACTCAAAAAATTCTGGGTTGAGAACAGTAAAAATTAGGGCAAAAAAACCTCAAAAAATTGGGGAAAAACACCCAAAAATTGGGGGAAAAAAAACCCTAAAAATATTGGGGGGGAAAAAGTCCCAAAAAATTGGGGAAAAGCCTCCAAAAGTTGGGAGAAAAAAAACAAACAAAAAAAAAATCGGGAAAAAACCCCGAAAAATTTGGTGTTGGGAATGGGAAAAAATGGGAGAAAAAACATGAAAAGTTGGGAAAAAAAAAAAAAAAGAAAAATTCGAGGAAAAAACCTGCAAAAATTGCAAAAAACACCCAAAAATTGGCAAAAAAATTTCCCAAAAATTGGCAAAAAAAAATCCCAAAAATCGGAGAAAAAAACCTCAAAAATTTTGTCTTGAAAAGAGCAAAAAATTGGGCAAAAAAAATCTAAAACTTGCCCTTTTTTCCCCCCGAATTGCAGGTTTACAAGCGCAAGACGGAGGCGGCCAAGAAGGAATACCTGAAGGCCCTCACGGCCTATAAAGCCACTCTGGTAACAGAAAATCAATTGTTTTGTCTTTTTTAATAATTTTATTTCTCTCAAAAATAGTTTTGGTTGTAATTTAAGTTACTTTTTGTTTCTTTTTATTTTTTTCTTCCTTTTTTATTTTATTTTTTTAATTTTATTTTTCTTTAGAAATGTTTTTATTATTATTTTAGTAACTTTATTTTTTTTTATAAATATTTTTATTTTTTAAATAGTTTTGTCTTTCTATATAAATATTCTTTGTTATTATTTTTAATAATTTTATTTTTTCTTCATAAATATTTTTTATGGTTGTTTTTTAATATTTTTATTTTCCTTTGTAAATATTTTTATTATTATTTTTAATAGTTTTATTTTTTCTTTATAAATATATTTTATTATTATTTTTTAATAATTTTATTTTCCTTTATAAATATTTTTCATTATAATTTTTTAATATTTTTTTCTTTATAAATAATTTTTTTAACATTTTTTAATAGTTTTATTTTTCTTTATAAATAATTTTTTGAAAAAAAAATTTAATAATTTTATTTTTCTGTATAAATAGTTTTTTAAAATTTTTTAAAAATGATTTTATTTTTCTTTACAAATATTTTTTAATTTTTTTTAGTAGTTTTATTTTTCTTTATAAATAATTTTTTAAAAATTTTTTAGAATAATTTTATTTTTCTTTTTATTTTTTTATTTTTTTAAATAATTTCATTTTCTTTATAAATATTTTTTATTATTATTATTTAATAGTTTTATTTTTCTTTATAAATGTTTTTATTATTATTTTTAATAATTTTATTTTTTCTTTATAAATAATTTTTTAAATTTTTTTTTAATAGTTTTTTTTCTTTATAAATATTTTTATTATTTTTAATTTTATTTTTTCTTTATAAATATTTTTATTGTTATTTTATAATGGTTTTATTTTTCTTTATAAATAATTTTTTAAAAAAAGTTTTAATTTTATTTTTCTTTATAAATAATTTTTTAAAATTTTTCAATAATTTTATTTTTCTTCATAAATAATTTTTTTATTTTTTTTTTAATAATTTTATTTTTCTTTATAAATATTTTTTATTATTATTTTTAATGATTTTGTTTTTCTCTCTTCCAGACCTCTCCGGACCCCCCCGAGCCGGACCCCTCCCCCAGCGCGGCCCCTCCCCCCGCCCCCTCCAGCTCCTCCCCTCCCCCCCCCGGCCCCTCCCCCCCTCCCGCGGGCCCCGCCCCTCCCCCCGCCCCGGCCCCGCCCACCATCACCAAGATCATCATCCCCAAGCTCCTCCCCCCGGGCCTGGGGGGCGTGGCCTCCTCGGGGGGCGTGGTGACGTCAGGGGGCGTGGTGACGTCAGGGGGCGTGGCCTCCTCTGTGGGCGTGGTGACGTCAGGGGGCGTCGTCCCTGCAGGGGGCGTGGCCTCCACGGTGGGCGTGGTCACGGCGGGGGGCGTGGTGACGTCAGGGGGCGTGGCCTCCTCCCCGGGGGGTGGGGGAGGGGTGGTGACCGTCATTCCCGCCGCCGTCCTGGCCACGCCCCCCCGCCCCTCCCCCCGCGCCGTGCTGGGCCCCGCCCCTCCCCCCCCGCCCCCGCCCCTGCAGCAGATGGCCCCTCCCCCACCCCAGCACCCCCCCGCGGGAGGGGGAGGGGCGGGGGGCGGGGCGGGGGGCGGGGCCAGCCCCTCCCCCGCCCCGCAGGTGACCGTCCTGCACCCGCCCCCTCCCCCCCTCCAGGCCATGCAGGCCCCGCCCAAGATCCGGGCCCCGCCCCCCCTGCACATCAAACTCCTCCCCCCCCTGCACATCCTGCCCCTCCCCCACCCCCCCGCCCCCCAGAGCGCCCCCCAGGGTGGGGGAGGGGCGGGGGGGCAGCAGGACCTCGAGATGGTCACGGGGGAGGTGCTGGTGCCCGAGGTGAGGAAAGGGTTAAAAATGATGGGGGGGAAAAAATGGGGGAAATGGGGAAAAATGGGGAAAAAATGGGGGAAAATGGGGGAAAAATGGGGAAAAATGGGGAAAAAATGGGGGAAAAAAGGGATTTTTTGGGGGCAAAATGGGGAAAAAATGGGGAAAAAATGGGGAAAAAAGGGGAAAAAATGGGGAAAAAATAGGAAAAAAATGTGAGTTTTTGGGGGGAAAATGGGGAAAAAATGGGGAAAAAATGGGAAAAAAAGTAGAAAAAATGGGGAAAAAAAGAGGAAAAAATGGGGAAAAAATGGGGAAAAAATGGAATTTTTGGGGGGAAAATGGGGAAAAAATGGGGAAAAAATGGGGGAAAATGGGGAAAAAATGGGAAAAAAAGGGGAAAAAATGGGGAAAAAATGGGATTTTTTGGGGAGGAAAAATGGGGAAAAATAGGGAAAAAATGGGAAAAAAAGGGGAAAAAATGGGGAAAAAATGGGATTTTTTGGGGGAAAAATGGGGAAAAAATAGGAAAAAAAAGTGAGTTTTTGGGGGGAAAATGGGGAAAAAATGGGGAAAAAATGGGAAAAAAAGGGGATAAAATGGGGAAAAAATGGGATTTTTTGGGGAGGAAAAATGGGGAAAAATAGGGAAAAAATGGGAAAAAAATGGGATTTTTGGGGGGAAAAAAAAGGGATTTTTTTTTAATAAAAACCCCTTTAAAAAACCCTAAAAAATCTGATTTTTTTAAAATCAAATAATTAAAAAAAACCTAAGATTTTTTTTCCCCCAATCAGGTTGAGTCCCCGCCGGCGGTGGAGCTGGTGGCCGAGTCCCCCCCGGGGCCGGAGCCGTGGCCGAGGGGCCGGAGCTGCGTCAGGGCCGGGTGTGAAAACCCCCCCGTGGCCTCCCAGGACTGGGACGAGGAGTTCTGCAGCAGCGAGTGCCTCGTCAGGCACTGCAGGTGAAAAAATCATAAATTTTTGGGATTTTTAAAAAAAAAATGGTGTTTTTTCGATAAAAAATGAGATTTTTAGAGCGAAAATCGCGATTTTTTTAACCAAAAAAATTCCAAAAATCGCAGATTTTTTAACCTGAAATAGTGATTTTTTTAATTTACCCAAAATCCTGTTTTTTAACCAAAAAAATCCCGGTTTTTTTCACCAAAAATCACAATTTTTTAACCTGAAATCGTGATATTTTTTATTTACCCAAAATCCTGTTTTTTAACCAAAAAAATCCCGTTTTTTTTCACCAAAAATCACAATTTTTTAACCTGGAATCGTGATATTTTTATTGACTGAAAATCCCGATTTTTCACCAGAAAAAATTCCTTTTTTTTTCACCAAAAATCACAATTTTTTAACCTGAAATCGTGATATTTTTATTGACCCGAAATACCGGTTTTTAACCAAAAAATCCCGGTTTTTCACCAAAAAAATAATTTTTTTAACCTGAAATAGTTTTTTTTTTTCTTATTGACCCAAAATCCTGTTTTTTCACCAAAAAAATCTTTTTTTTTCTTTTTTTTTAACTCAAAATATCATTTTTTTTAACCGTAAATTGTGAATTTTTTTCAGTTTTTTTCACCCAAAATCCCATTTTTTTACCAAAAGTCCCGTTTTTTGACCAAAAATCCCATTTTTTCCACCAAAACTCCCATTTTTTTCACTGAAAATCCCTTTTTTCCTTGAAAAATCCCAATTCTTGACCAAAAAATCCCAATTTTAACCAAAAAATTCATTTTTTTACTAAAAAAATCCCAAATTTTTCACTTAACCCCCCCCCATTTTTTAAACCAAAAAAATCCCAATTTTCCCTCCAAAAATCCCATATTTTTTTTTTACAACAAACCCCAATTTTTTAACCAAAAACCGGATTTTTTTTTTTACCAAAAAATTTAAATTTTTCACTAAAAATCCCATTTTTTACAAAAAAAATATCCCATTTTCTTCCCCTAAAAACCTCATTTTTTCACTTAAAAACCCCATTTTTTTTCCCTTAAACCCCCAATTTTTTCCCCATTTATTTTTTTCCCCAAAACCTCATTTTTTTCACTAAAAATTTGATTTTTTCCCCCATTTCAGGGACGTTTTCCTGGCCTGGTTGGCCTCTCGCAGCTCCGGGAGCGGCAGCAGCGTCGTCTTCGTCAAGTAAAACCCCCCAGGACCAAAAATTTGGGGCATTTTGGGGGAAATTTGGGGCGTTTTGGGGCTTTGGGGGCATTAAAAGGGCAAAGCAGAATTTGGTTGGGTTTTTATTTCAATTTTTTTCACCCCAAAAAAGGGTCAAAAATTTGGTAAATCCCAAAAAAATCAAATTTTTTTTGGGTGATAAAAAGGTCAAAAATGGTGCGTTTCAATAAAATCTCATTTTGAGCCCCAAAAATTCATTTTAAAATCAAAAAAATTCAAATTAAGCCCCAAAAAATCCACTTTAAACTCAAAAAAAGTCCAATTTAACTCCTAAAAATTCTTTTTAAATTAAAAAAAAATCTGCTTTAAACCCAAAAAATCCCGTTTAAGCCCCAAAAAAATCCATTTTAAATTTAAAAAAAAAAACATTTAAACCCCAAAAATCCACTTTAAATTTAAAAAAATCCCCTTTAAGCCCCAAAAATCCACTTTAAACTCCCAAAAATCCCCCCAAAATCCCAAAAAATCCAAAAAATCCCTTTTAAATCCCCAAAATCTTCCAAAAATTCATTTTAAATCCCCCAAAAAATGCCCCAAAAATCCCCTTAAAATCCCCCAAAAAATAAATCCCCTTTAAACCCTCCCAAAACTCCCCAAAACCTCAAATTTACCCCAAATTTTTTCTCATTTTTTAAAATATTAAACCCATTTTTTCCCCAAAAAAAATCCACTCCGAGTTTATTTTCCAAATTTTATTTCCAAACTCCCAAAAAAACCTTAAAAAAACCCAAAAAAAAGGGAAAATAAATGGAACTTTTTCACATATTTTTGGGTTTGGAGATGATTCCGTCGGGATAATGTTGTTTGAATTGGGCGACGACGTCGGGGTCCAGCAGGTGGATCCCGTCCAGTTGGTTCCCCAGAGTGATCCTGGAAAAAAAAAACCCAAAAAATTCAAATTATTTCTCAAAAATTTATATTTTTTATGGGGAAAAATAATTTTAAAAACCCCAAAAAAATCCAGATTAAAAACGTCCAAATTTTGATATTTTTTGTGGAAAAAAAAACCCCAAAAAATTCAAATTAAAACCTCAAAAATTTATATTTTTAATGGGGAAAAATAATTAAAAAAAAACCCAAAAAATTCAAATTATTTCTCAAAAATTTATATTTTTTATGGGGAAAAATAATGAAAAAAACCCCCCAAAAAATTCAAATTAAAACCTCCAAAATTTGTAATTTTTATGGGGAAAAATAATGAAGAAAAAACCCCAAAAAATTCAAATTAAAACCTCTAAAATTTATATTTTTATGGGGAAAAATAGTTTAAAAAAAACCAAACAAAACACCAAAAAAAATCTGGATTAAAAAAGGCCAAAATTTGATATTTTTTGTGAAAAAAAACCCTTAAAAATCTGGATTAAAAACGCCCAAATTTTGATATTTTTTGTGGAAAAAAACCCTAAAAAATCTGGATTAAAAACACCCAAAATGTGATATTTTTTTGTTGAAAAAAAAACCCCAAAAAAATCCAAATTAAAAACACAAAATTTACAATTTTTATGAAAAAAAAAAAAATTTAGGTAAAAAAAGTAAATCAAAAATCGAAATTTAAAACCTCAAAAGTTATAATTATTATGGAAAAAAAAATCAAAAAATTCAAGTTAAAAAAACCCAATTCATTAAAACCCTGAAATTTTATATTTTCTATGAAAAAAAAACCACAAAATATTCTAATTAAATAAAAAAAGCTCCAAAATTTGATAATTTCAATGTAAAAAAAACCCCAAAAAATCAGATTAAAAAAAGGCCCCAAAAATTCATATTAAAACCCCAATATTTGATCATTTCTTTAAAAAAAAAAATCACATTAAAAAAAACCCAAAAATCCACAAAATTTGATATTTTTAACCCCAAAATTCTTTTGTTTCTCTGTAAAAAATCAGAAAAAAATAATAAAAAAAAAAACCCAAAAATTAAAATCCGCATTAAAACCCTTAAAAATTTTAAATTTTCACAAAAAATAAATTAATAAAATAAATTAAATTTTATTTACCAATTGGGCTGGACGTTGTGGGGCCGCCCGAAAAGTTCGATTTTCCTCGTTCCCGGCGAGAGCCGCTCGATCATCCCGTAAATCTCGTCCGGTTTGTGGCTCGTCGAACGGACCTGGAAACGAATTTCACACAAAAAAAAATTAATTTTAGGAAAAAAAAAAATTTATAATTTTCTTTAAATTTTTTTCGAATTTTTTTTGTGGTTTTTTGGGGTTTTTTGGTGGATTTTGTGAGGGGGATTTGGGTTTCCCGCCGTTTTCTGAGGGGGTGGAGCCGTTTTGAGGTGACCCCGCCCCTTTCTGAGGTGTCTCCGCCCCTTTCCCGCCATTTTATGACGTGGCTCCGCCCCTTTCCCACCCGTTTCCCGCCATTTTCTGAGGGGATGGCGCCTTCTGAGGAGACTCCGCCCTTTTCCCACAGTTTGAGGTGGCTCCACCCCTTTCTAAAGTGACTCCGCCCCTTCTGTTTTCTAAGGTGACTCCGCCCCTTTCCCGCCATTTTTAAGTGGCTCCACCCCTTTCCGGGTTGGCTCCGCCCCTTTCTCGCCATTTTCTGAGGGGGTTTGGCCGTTTCCCGCCATTTTGAGGTGGCTCCGCCCCTTTCTGAGGTGACTCCACCTCTTTGAGGTGACTCCGCCCCTTTCCCGCCATTTCCTGAGGGGTTTTATCCATTTCCCGCCATTTTGAGGTGGCCCCGCCCCTTTCTGAGGTGACTCCGCCTCTTTGAGGTGACTCCGCCCCCTTCCCGCCATTTCCTGAGGGGTTTTATCCATTTCCCGCCATTTTGAGATGGCTCCACCCCTTTCTGGGTTGACTCCACCCCTTTGCCGCCATTTTCTGAGGGGGTTTACTCATTTCCCGCCATTTTCTGAGGGGGCGGTGCCATTTTGAGGAGACTCCGCCCCTTTCTGGCTTGACTCCGCCCCTTTCCCGCCATTTTCTGAGGGGTTTTTACCATTTCCCGCCATTTTGAGGTGGCCCCGCCCCTTTCTGAGGTGACTCCACCTCTTTGAGGTGGCCCCGCCCCTTTCCCGCCATTTTCTGAGGGGTTTTATCCATTTCCCGCCATTTTGAGGTGGCCCCGCCCCTTTCCCGCCATTTCCTGAGGGGGTTCCGTCACTTCCCGCCTTTTCCTGAGGTAAATTCCCTCATTTTTCATCCTTTTATGAGGTAATTTTGTGATATTTTAGTGTTTTCTGAGGTAATTCCTTCATTTTTTCACCATTTTACCAAATAAATTTCCGCTATTTCACCATTTCCTTCGTTTTTCACCCTTTTGTGAGGTAATTTTTTAAATATTTGGGCGTTTCCTGAGGGAAATTAGTCATTTAAATCTCTAATTTTGGGGTTAAATCTCCAATTTTGGGTCAAAATTTGAGGGGTTTGGGTTAAATCTCCACGTTTTGGGTTAAAATTTGGGGGTTTTGGGGTAAAATTTGGGGTTTTAGGGGTAAAATTTGTTGTTTTTGTCTCACCTCGGCCACGATGACGTCGCAGTCGAGGCCCCGGTTGAAGCCCTGGGGGTTCCCCTTGACCCCGACCTGGAAAAAAGAAAAAATTTGGGCATTTTGGGGTGTTTTTAGAGGATTTTGGGGTGTTTTGGGGTGAATTTTGGGTGTTTTGGGGTGAATTTTAGGGATTTGGGAATAAATTTGGGGGATTTTGGGTGTTTTGAATGAATTTTGGGGGTTTTTTTTGGGGTAGATTTTGAGAACTTTGGGTGTTTTGGGGGTGGATTTAGAGGATTTTTGGGATTTCTGGGTCGATTTTGGGGGTTTTTTGGGTCCCAATTTTATGATTTTGGGATTTTTGGGCTCCCGAATTTCGTGATTTTGGGTTCTTTGGGGTCCCAAATTTTGGGATTTTGGGATTTTTGGGGTCCCAAATTTTGGGATTTCGGGTTCTTTGGGGTCCCAATTTTTGGGGTTTTGGGAATTTTGGGGTTTTGGGATTTTTGGTCTCCCAAATTTTGGGATTTCGGGTTATTTGGGCTCCCGAATTTTGGGATTTTGGGTTCTTTGGGGTCCCAAATTTTGGGATTTTGGGATTTTTGGGCTCCCGAATTTTCGGATTTTGGGTTATTTGGGGTCCCAAATTTTGGGATTTCGGGTTCTTTGGGGTCCCAATTTTTGGGGTTTTGGGAATTTTGGGGTTTTGGGATTTTTGGGCTCCCGAATTTTGGGATTTTGGGTTATTTGGGGTCCCAATTTTTGGGGCTTTGGGTTCTTTGGGCTCCCAAATTTCGTGATTTCGGGTTCTTTGGGGTCCCAAATTTCGGGATTTTGGGATTTTTGGGTTTTTGGGATTTATTTTGGGGTGTCCCGTACCAGGCAGTGCTCCTTGCCGTGGTTCAGCCAATGGCCCGTCCGGCCCGTCCGGATGATTCGCTGCAGCTGATTCGTTTTCACCCAAATTATTTCATCCACTCGCTCGTACCTGGAGGAATTTTGGGGTTTGGAGAATTTTTGGGGATTTTTTGGGATTTTTTTTGGGATTTTTCGGGATTTTTTTGTGATTTTTTAATGATTTTTTGGGGGATTTTTGGAGGATTTTTTTTTGCAGATTTTTGGGGATTTTTTGAAGATTTTTTTGAGATTTTATTGGGGATTTTTTGAAATTTTATTGAGGATTTTGGGGATTTTTTTGAGAATTTTTGGGGTTTTTTGGGGGATTTTTTGGGATTTTTTGAGGAAATTTTGGGGATTTTTTTGGGATTTTTTTGGTGATTTTTTAATGATTTTTTTGGGATTTTTGGTGGATTTTTTTTTGCAGATTTTTGGGGATTTTTTGGGATTTTTTTGAGAATTTTTGGGGATTTTTTGAGATTTTATTGGGGATTTTTTGCAGAATTTTGGGGATTTTATTGGGAATTTTTGGTGATTTTGAAATTTTTTTGGGGGGCATTTTTGGAGGATTTTTTTTCAGATTTTGGGGGATTTTTGAAGACTTTTTTTTTGAGACTTTATTGGGGATTTTTTGAGATTTTATTGGGAATTTTTTGAGATTTTATTGAGGATTTTGGGGATTTGTTTTTGAGAATTTTTGGGGATTTTTTTGAGGATTTTTGGGGGAATTTTTGGGAATTTTTCGTGGATTTTTTTGGGATTTTTGACTTTTTTTTTTGGAGAATTTTGAGGGATTTTTTGGGGGGATTTTTTGAGAGTTTTTGGCGGTTTTTTGGAGATTTTTGGACAATTTTTTTTTATTTTTTAGGGAGGGATTTTTGGAGGGTTTTTGGGGGATTTTTTGGAGAATTTTGGGGGATTTTTTTGGAGGATTTTTGGGGGTTTTGGGGGAATTTTTGGAGTTTTTGGGTTTTTTTGGGAGGAGATTTTTTGGGAGATTCTTTGAGAGTTTTTGGGGTTTTTTGGGGGGATTTTTTGAGAGTTTTTGGGGGATTTTTGGAGAATTTTTTGGGGATTTTTTTTGAGGATTTTTGGGGGAATTTTTGGGCGACTTTTGAAAAATTTGGGGTTTTTTTTTTTTAAGAATTTTTGACTTTTTGGAGGGGATTTTTGGAGAGTTTTTGGGGTCAATTTTTGGGTTTTTTGGGGCGGATTTTTTGAGAATTTTTGGGGTCGATTTTTGGGTTTTTTGGGGGGGGATTTTTGGAAAATTTTGGGGTTTTTTGGGGGGGATTTTTTGGGGTTTTTGGGGGGATTTTTGGACACTTTTTGGGGTTTTTTGGGGGATTTTTAAGACCCCCAAACTCACCCCCAGAGGTTGAGACACTCCCGGCCCAGCTCCATGGCCCTGGAAATGGAGAGAAAATCGGGGTTTTGAGAGGAAAAAAATGAGATTTTTAGAGAGAAAATTTGGGGGTTTTGTGGGGGGAAAATTGAGGATTTTGAAGATGAATTTTGGGGTGAATCCCGTGGAATTTTTTGGGGTAAATTCAGCCGGATTTGTGGGATAATCCTGAGGAATTTTGGGGCAAATCCCAACAAATTTTGGGACCAAATCCCAATGAATTTTTGGGGTAAATCCCACCAAATTTTGGGGTAAATTCAGCTGAATTCTGACAGATTTTGGGGCAAATCCCAACAAATTTTGAGGCAAATCCCGACAAATTTTGGGGGTGAATCCCACCGGATTTGGGGTGAATCCTGCTGGTTTTGAGGAACGATCCTGACGAATTTTGGGGTGAATTCTGCTGGATTTAGGGGATGATCTCAATGGATTTTGGGGCAAATCCCATCAAATTTTGGGACCAAATCCCAATGAATTTTGAGGTAAATCCCGACAAATTTTGGGGCGAATCCCATCGAAATTTCCAACGAATTTTGGGGCAAATCCCGACCAATTTTTTGAGGTAAATTCTCACAAATTTTGGGGCAAATTCCAACAGGTTTTGGGGGAAATCCTGATGAATTTTGAGGACAAATTCTGACAAATTCTGGGGCAAATCCCAATGGATTTTGGGGAGGATCCTGATGAATTTTGGGGCAAATCTTGTCAAATTTTGGGGCAAATCCCAACGAATTTTCCAACGAATTTTGGGGCAAATCTCGACGAATTTTGGGGCGAATCCTGGCAAATTTTGGGACGAATGTTGACAAATTTTGGGGCAAATCCCGACGAATTTTGGGGCAAATCCCCGACGAATTTTCCAACGAATTTTGTGACAAATCCCGACTAATTTTGGGCGCCGCCCCGCTGTGTTTTGTGGCTGTTTCCGACCTCCCGGTGACCCAGAGGAAGAGGAAGCCCTCGTCCTGCAGGACGGGGATGTTGAGGCGCCGCATCTCGTCGTCCGTCAGCGTCCCGTAGGGCAGCTCCATGTGGATGTCCCAGGGCGGATCCGCCATCACCACGGCGAACTTGCCCAGGATGGAAACGTCCAGGTAACGGATGTCGCAGCAAATCCACTGGGAAAAGAAGGGGAAAATTAAAAAAAAAAAAAAAAATTAGGTGAAAAATAAAAAAAAAAATGGGGAAAATCGGGGTAGGAATGGGGGAAAATGGTGGGAAAGTGACACAGAAAATGGTGGGAAAATGACTCGAAAAATGAGAGGAAAAAATTCAAAAATTGGTGGGAAAATGTCTCAGAAAATGGTGGGAAAATGACTCGAAAAATGAAAGAAAAAAACTCAGAAATTGGTGGGAAAATGACTCAGAAAATGGGAGGAAAAAATTAAAAAAAATGGCGGGGAAATGTCTCAGAAAATGGTGGGAAAATGACTCGAAAAATGAGAGGAAAAAATTCAAAAATTGGTGGAAAAATGGGTCAGAAAATGGTGGGAAAATGACTCGAAAAATGAGAGGAAAAAATTCAAAAATTGGTAGGAAAATGTGTCACAAAATGGCGGGGAAACGTCTCAGAAAATGGCGGGAAATAAATCACAAAATGGCGGGAAAATGGGTCAGGAAATGGCGGGAAAATGATTCGAAAAATGAAAGAAAAAAACTCAGAAATTGGTGGGAAAATGACTCGAAAAATGAGAGGAAAAAAATTCAAAAAATGGTGGGAAAATGTCTCGGAAATTGATGAGAAAATGGCTCAGAAAATGGAAAAAAAAATCAAAAAAAAAGGTGGGAAAATGTCTCAGAAAATGGTGGGAAAATGACTCGAAAAATGAAAGAAAAAAACCTCAGAAATTGGTGGGAAAATGACTGAGAAAATGGTGAGAAAATGTGTCACAAAATGAAGGAAAACACCTCAAAAAATGGTGAAAGTTTTGTCAGAAAACGGCGGAAAAATGTCACAAAAAATGGTGGGAAAACGGTGGGAAAGTGTCGCGGAAAATGTGAGAAAAATGGCGGAAAATGTTGCAGAAAATGAAGGAAAAAAATCAGAAAATGGTGGAAAAAAACGTGTCAGAAAATGGCGGAAAAACGTTTCACAAAATGGCGGGGAAATGTCTCAGAAAATGGCGGGAAATTAATCACAAAATGGCGGGAAAATGGGTCAGAAAATGGTGGGAAAATGTCGCAAAAAAGGAAGAAAAAAAACCCCAAAAAATGGTGGGAAAATGACTCACAAAATGGGAGGAAAAAAATTTAAAAATGGTGCAAAAATTGTCAGAAAATGGTGGGAAAATGTCCCAGAAAATTGTGGGGAAATGAAGAAAAAAAAAAAAAAAATTTGTGACATTTTAACTGGAATTTTTGAGAGCTTTTTAACCAAAAATTTTGGGAGTTTTTAAGCAAAATTTTGGGAAATTTAAATCACGATTTTGGGGCTGTTTAAAAATGAATTTCAGGATATTTTGGGGGATATTTATTTTTCAGGAATTTTAACCAAAATTTTGGGGGAGTTTTAACTGGAATTTTTGAAAAGATTTTTTACCAAAATTTTGGAAATTTTAACTGTGATTTTTTCAGAGGTTTTTAACCGAAATTTTGGGAGTTTTAACCCAAAATTTTGGGAGTTTTACCTGGAATTTTTGGGACATTTTAACTGTGATTTTTGAGAGGTTTTTAACCAAAATTTTGGGACATTTTAAGTGGAATTTTTGAGAGTTTTTAAACCAAAATTTTGGGGATTTTAACTGCGATTTTGGGAAATTTTAACTGGAAATTTTGAGAGGTTTTAACCAAAATTTGGGGAGTTTTAACCGGAATTTTTTAGAGATTTTTTATCCAAAATTTTGGGAGTTTCACCTCGGAATTTCTGAGACATTTTTATGAAATTTTTGAGAGATTTTTATGAAATTTTTGAGAAACTTTTCTGAAAATTTTGGGCGTTTTAACCGAAATTTTGGAGACTTTTACCCGCAATTTTCGCCCCATTTCGACAACCAATTCCAACCTTTTTTCTGTGACGTCCACCCCCGAATTTTAACCCCCAAAAACCCGATTTTTTAACAGAAAAACTTATAAAAATTTGATTTACTTGAGGCGGGAAAAGCCGATCGGCGCCGGCGTCGGGCGGGGGGCCCCGGGGCGGGGCGGGGGGCGGGGCCTGGTCTCGGCCACGCCCCTGGGCGGGGCTCCGGGGGGGCGTGGCCGGGCAGGCGTCGATCTCGTAGTGAACGTATTTACAGGTGTCCATGTGGAAACAGGTGTTGAGGAAGGAACAGTCGCCCAGAGACTCGTCCGTGTGTTTGTTGATGATTCTCCTGGAAAAAAATAAAAAAATTTAATTTATTTGGGGTGAATTTTGGGGGAATTAAAATGAATGCGGGTTTAAAACCCCCGAAAATCGTGTGAAAAGCCTCAAAAATTAAACCCCACAAAATGGGGATTAAAACCATCAAATTTGCATTAAAATCACAATATTTTGATTAAAATCCCCCCAAAGTTTTGATTAAAACCCCCCAAAATTCATTGATAAAACCCCTCCAAAAGAAATCACAATTAACCCCCCAAAAATCACTTTAAAATCCCAAACCACGGAATTAAAACTCCCATAATTTTGGTTAAAATCCCCAAAATTACATTAAAACCCCAAAATTCATTGCTAAAACCCCCCAAAAATCTCATTAAAACCCCTGAAAAAAAATCTCATAAAAATCACAAAAAAGTCTTCTTAAAACCCCCAAAAACTCACATTAAAACACCAAAAAAATTTCACATTTAAAAACCTCCCAAAAAATCACATTAAAACCTCCAAAAATTCACTTAAAATCACCAAAAAAATCTCATTAAAATCTCTCAAAAAGTCAAAATAAAACCCAAAAAAAATCACGTTAAAACCCAAAAAATCACATAAAAATCACCAAAAAAATCACATAAACCCCTCAAAAAATCACATAAAAATCACCAAAAAAATCACATAAAATACATCAAAAAATCAGATAAAAATCACAAAAAAACCCCCCAAAAATTACATAAAAATCACCAAAAAATCACATAAAAACCACCAAAAAAACCACATAAAAATCACCAAAAAAAATTACATAAAAATCACTAAAAAAATCACATAAAAATCACATAAAAATCACCAAGAAATCACATAAAAACCACCAAAAAAATCTCATTAAAATCTCTCAAAAAATTAAAATAAAACCCAAAAAAAATCACATTAAAATCACTAAAAAATCATATTAAAATCCCCCAAAAAAATCTCATTAAAATCCAAAAAAAAATCACATTAAAACCACAAAAAAAATCACATAAAAACCACCAAAAAAATCACAGAAAAATCACATAAAAATCACATTAAAAATCACAAAAAAATCACATAAAAACCCCCAAAAATCCCAATAAAAGCCCCAAAAGTGAATTTCTCCCCGGCTGACCGGAAGTGCAGCCTGCGGCAGGGCCTGTCGGCGCCCGAGGCGCGCACACACTCCTCCTTGGTGCCGTGGTCGCAGAACTCCTGCACCTGGGCCCGGCCCCGCGACCGGAACTTCTCCACGATCGACTGTTCCTTGGCCGTCGTCGTGTTGAGCAGCTCCAGGATCTCCTGGCTCACCTGGGGACAGGTGGGGACGGGGCGGGGCTTCTGAGGGACGGGCTCCGCCCACTGACTTACGGCTCCGCCCACTGGCTTCAGCCCCCGCCCACTGACTTCCGGCTCCACCCACTGGCTTCAGGCCCCGCCCACTGACTTCCGGCTCCGCCCACTGGCTTTAGGCTCCGCCCATCGGATTTTGGCTCCGCCCACTGGTTTTTGGATCCGCCCACCATTTTTAGGCTCCACCCACTCTGAAGTTTTACCCACCTTTGGGCTTAAACCGTGAGCTTGAAACCCCGCCCACCGCCCTCAAACCCCGCCCACCGCCCTCAAACCCCGCCCACCACCCTCAAATCCCACCCACCAGCCTGAAACCCCGCCCACCGCCCTCAAACCCCGCCCACCGCCCTCAAACCCCGCCCACCACCCTCAAACCCCGCCCACCACCCTTAAACCCCACCCACCACCCTTGAACTCTGCCCACCCCCCCCTAAGCCCCACCCACTGTCTTTGGGCTCCACCCACTTTCTTTAGGCTCTGCCAATCATTTTTAGGCTCCACCCACCTTCAGGCTCCACCCACAACTTCAAAACCCCACCTTAAACCCCTCTGAAACTCCACCCACCCTCTTTAAGAGTCGCCATCTTGAAACCCCATCTCCATCTTGAAGCCCCGCCCTCTTTAGCCGCCATCTTTAAATGCCACCATCTTGAAATGCCGCCATCTTGAATCCCCACCATCTTGAAACCCCGCCCTCTTAAGCCGCCATCTTGAAACCCCGCCATCTTGAAACCTCATCTCCATCTTGAAACCCCGCCCTCTTAGCCCGCCATCTTTAAAAGCCGCCATCTTGAATCCTCACCATTCTGAAGCCCCGCCCTCTTAAGCGGCCATCTTGAAACCCCGCCCTCTTAGCCGCCATCTTTAAAAGCCGCCATCTTGAATCCCCCTTTCGAAACCCGCCATCTTCAAACCCCACCCATTTTTAAACCCCGCCCACTCCCCCCAAAAGCCCCTCCCCTTTTCCCTCCTCACCTTCTTGCTCTGCTGCTCCTTGGTGGACTGCTGACTCAGCAAGCTCTCGATCTCCAGGTCCACGTCCGACGCCGCCGCCCTCCGGCACCTCTTGGCCGAGTCCTTCCCCTCCCCGACCCCTCCCCCGGCCCCGCCCCCTCCGGCCCCGCCCCCTCCGGCCCCGCCCCCCGGCCCCGCCCCGTCCCTGTCGCTGCCCGAGGTGACCACGCCCGTCATGGCCGACAGCTTGGAGTGGTCGGCGCAGGTGACGAGGGTGGGGCCGTCCTGGAGCAGCCCCCGGCGCACCTCGATCAGCTCCTGGGCGGCGAATTTGTGCAGGAGGCTCTCCACGGCGCGGAGCGTCACCTGGGAGTCTGCCTGGGGGGAGAACACACCTGGGTGCACCTGGGGACACACCTGGGATACCTGGGGACACCTGGGGACACCTGGGGACACACCTGGGGACACACCTGGGGACACACCTGGGGACACACCTGGGATACCTGGGGACACCTGGGGACACACCTGGGATACCTGGGGACACCTGGGGACACCTGGGATACCTGGGATACACTTGGGTACACCTGGGGACACACCTGGGGACACCTGGGGACACCTGGGGACACACCTGGGGACACCTGGGGACACCTGGGGACACCTGGGATACCTGGGGACACACCTGGGGATACCTGGGGACACCTGGGGATACCTGGGGATACCGGGGGGGCAACTGGGAGTCAACCTGGGAGGGAAAACACACCTGAGGACACCTGGGGATACACCTGGAGGGCAACTGAGAGGGAAGAAACACACCTGGGTACACCTGGGCACACCTGGGAGTCACCCTGAGAGGGAAACAGGGCACCTGGGCACACCTGGGGGGCAACTGGGGGCAACTCAGGATACCTGAGGGGCACCTGGATACATCAGGGGGGCACCTGAGAACACCTGGATATACCTGGGGACACCTGAGGAATACCTGGGGGCAACTGGGGAACACCTGGGGAACACCTGAGAGTACCTGGATACACCTGGGGGATACCTGGGAACACCTGAGAGAAAATGGGGAGTACCAGGATTCACCTGGGCACACCTGGGGTGGTACCTGGGAGTACTTGGGAACACCTGGATACACTTGGGAGGTACCTGGAGTGTACCTTAATACACCTGGGGGGCACCTGGGGGCACTGGGGAACACCTGGGGGCAACTGCGGGGTACCTGGATACACCTGAGGGGCACCCAGGGGTACCTGGATACACCTGAGAACACCTGGGGAACACCTGGGGGTGGAGTTTGGGGGCCACAGGAACACCTGGATGCGTCCCCGTGTGTCCAGGTGTGTCCTGGGTGTGTCCTCACCGCCACCAGGTGTGCACAGGTGTGTTCTGGGTGTGTCCTCACCGCCACCAGGTGTGCACAGGTGTGTTCTGGGTGTGTCCCCACTGCCACCAGGTGTGCACAGGTGTGTTCTGGGTGTGTCCTCACCGCCACCAGGTGTGCTCAGGTGTGTCCCCAGGTGTGTCCCCCCATACCCAAATATACCCAGGTGTATCCCAGGTGTTCCCAGGTGTCCCCAGGTGTATCCCCTCCATACATAGGTGTGTCTCCCCCATACCCAGGTGTATCCCAGGTGTCCCCAGGTGTCCCCAGGTGTGCTCAGGTGTGCTCAGGTGTCCCCAGGTGTGCTCAGGTGTGTCCCCCCCCATACCCAGGTGTGCTCAGGTGTATCCCAGGTGTCCCCAGGTGTGCTCAGGTGTGTCCCCAGGTGTGCCCAGGTGTGCTCAGGTGTGTCCCCAGGTGTGTCCCCCCACACTCAGGTGTCCCCAGGTGTGCCCAGGTGTGCTCAGGTGTGTCCCCCCCATACCCAGGTGTGCTCAGGTGTATCCCAGGTGTCCCCAGGTGGCCCCAGGTGTGTCCCAGGTACGTACCTCACTGATGGCAGCACAGATGGTGGCGGCGTCGGTGGGCAGGGGCAGGGCCAGGTCCGACAGGTGCAGGAGGAGGCGCCCCAGGTGTGTTCAGGTGTATCCCAGGTGTGCCCAGGTGTGTTCAGGTGTATCTCCTCCATACCCAGGTGTGTCCCCACCATACCCAGGTGTGCTCAGGTGTGTCCCCAGGTGTGTCCCCCCACACTCAGGTGTCCCCAGGTGTGCCCAGGTGTGCTCAGGTGTGTCAGGTACGTACCTCACTGATGGCAGCGCAGATGGCGGCGGCGTCGGTGGGCAGGGGCAGCGCCAGGTCCGACAGGTGCAGGAGGAGGCGCCGCTCCAGCTCCGGGTCCGGCTCCCCCGGGACCCCCTCGGGACCCCCCGGAGGGGAGGGGGCTCCGCAGGGGGCGGGGCCAGCGGAGGACACGCCCCCCGGGGCGGGGCCGAGGGAAGGGGAGGGGCCGGAAGGGGCGGGGCTGCCGGTGCGGGGGGGCGTGGCCAGGGACAGCTCATGGCGAGGGTCTGGGGGGGGGAAATGTAATTAGTGTAATTAAGACTCTTAATTAATCTGTTTGTTATACCCAGGTCTTAATTAAGCTCTTAATTAACCCCCGGTTCATTATTAGTCATTTAATTAATTCTCCTTCTTAATTAAGCTCCTAATTATCATCTTAATTAACCCCCATTCTTGGATAACCCCTTAATTAACCCCCACTCATTATTAGCCCCTTAATTAGCCCCCATTCTTAACCTCCCTAATTAACCCCTAACCCCTCATTACTGCCCCTAGTTAACTCATTAACCCAACTAATTAACCCCTGACCCCTCATTAACCCCATTAATTAGCCCCTGACCCCTCATTAAGCCCCCTGTTCCCTCATTAACCCCCCTAATTAACCCCTAACCCCACATTAACCCTCCTAATTAACTCATTAACCCCCCTAATTACCCCAACCCCTCATTAACCCTCCTAATTAACTCATTGACCCCCCTAATTAACCCCTAACCCATCATTAACCTCATTAATTAACCCCTGGCCCTTCATTAACCCCCCTAATAAACCTTTAACCCCTCATTAATTAACCCCCCCAATTATCCCCGGGCCCCTCATAAACCCCATTAATTACCCCAACCCCTCATTAACACCCCTAATTAATCCCTGACCCCTGATTAACCCCGTAATTAACTCATTAACCCCCCCTAGTTAACCCTTGACCTCATTAATTAACCCCTAACCCCTCATTAACTCCATTAATTACCCCCTAACCCCTCATTACCCGAATTAATTACCCCAAGCCCCTCATTAACCTCTAATTACCCCTCATTAACCGCATTAATTCCCCCCTTTCCCCTCATTAACCCCGTTAATTAACTTTTAACCCCTGATTAAGCCCATTACTTCCCCTCATTAACGCCATTAATTGACCTTTAACCCCTCATTAAGGCCATTAATTAACCCTTTCCCCTCAGGCTCGCTCCCCCCGTGTCGCCCTCACCGCCGGCCCCGAGCGGATCGTGTTTGCGGCGGCGCTGGAGCCGCTCCCGGAGCGAGTCCAGCTGCTTCTTGTGCGCCTGGATGGAGCTCCAGGTGTCCGACATGGCCCCGAAATCGCGATTTTTCTGTCGCGACAGAGCCCGGACCGAGACCCTCCCTCAGGATCTCCCGCCGCCGCCTCACGGCTGGAGCGGAACCGGAAACGAGGGGGCGGTGCCGCCATTGAAACCGCCGACGCCATTTTGACTAAGGGCAACTCCCATTGTTTTCATTGGTGGCGGCCGCCATTTTGAGAAGGGGCAGAGCCACCGCCGCCATTTTGAGTATGGGCAATTCCCATTATTTTCTATGGCGGCCGCCGCCGTTTTGAGCAGTGGCAGCGCCGCCCCCTCACACTCCTCACACACTTATAATTTCCTTTTTTAAAACCAGGGAGTTCCCGTCCTGCCGTTCCCACGCGATCCGCGTTTTTCCCGGCGTTCTATTTAAATAAAAAAACCGGCGGCGTTTTGGGCTCCGCTGAGGGAACAGAGGCGACCGCCGCCATTTTGAACCCGGGCAGTCCCCGCGTTGTTTCCATGGCGACCGCCGCCATTTTGAACCCGGGCAATTTTCCCGCGTCCCGTTGCCACGGAAACTCCCGCCATTTTGAGTAAAGGCAGATCCTCCATTGTTTCTATGGCAACCGACGCCATTTTGAAGCCAGGCGATTTCCCCCCCCACGGCGTCTCGTTGCCATGGCAACCGCCGCCATTTTCCCGCCCTGGACCCCCCCAAATATCTCCCCAAAATCCCCTCAGAAACACCAAAAATCCCTTCAAGGTCCCCCAAAATCCCCTCAGGGTCCCCCAAAACCTGCAAATCTGTCCCCAAAATGTCCTCCAAGACCTAAAAAATCCCCACAGAGTCCCCAAAATCCCTTCCAGGACCCAAATCCCCAAATCTCACCCAAGAAAACCTTCCAGGACCCCCAAATTCCCCCCAAAAAAACCTAAATTCTGTTCAAAACTTCAAAATATATTCAGAGACCCCCAAAACTCCCCTCAGAACCTGCAAATCTGCTCCCAAAACCCCAAAATTTTTCCCAAAATGCCCTCCAGGACCTTCCAAAACACCAAATCCCCCTCAGAGCCACAAAATTCACCTGAAAATTCCCCCAAATCCTCTCAAATTCCCCCAAAATCAGCCCCAAACAACCCAAAAATTCGCCAAAATCCCCTCAGAGTTCCCAAAATCCCCCCAAAATCCCCCAAAAAACCAAAAATCTCCCCCAAAACTCCTCCCTCTGTGGGCGCCGCCATCTTGCTTGTGGGCGCCGCCATCTTGGTTATGGGCGCCGCCATCTTTGTTTTGGGTGCCGCCATGTTGCCCGGCAGCTTTTTGGGGCAATTTTTCTCATTTTTGGGGGTTTTTTTTGTTTTTTTCCCCCCTCAAATCACAAAGGATCAGCCCAAGGCTTTATTCGGCTTCTACAATGGAGCAAATTAGGGAATTTTTTTGGGGGGGGGGTTTATGGGAATTTTGCAATTTCTGAGAGGAATTTTTGTAGTTTTCTAACCCGTTCAAATTCCTAAATTATTCCCCCGAAGTTTCGGGGTTGTCGGTGGGAGTCGGGCTCCGGTTTGGAGAACCCTGAGGGGAGAAAAAAAAATAGGAAAGTCACAAAAAAATTAATTATTTTGGGGTTTTATCTTAATTTTGGGGGAAATTTGGGGGATTTTGGGGCTCACCTGGATTCTCCCTTTGGGGTTTTCGGGTTCTGCCGCCATTTCAGGGGGGTCTGACCCCTCCATTCTTTCGTCCTCCTCCTCCCCCAGTTTGGGATTTTTGGGGGCGGGGCCGGGCTGGCCACGCCCACACACCTGGCACAGGTGAGGGAGCCCCGAGGCCGGGGGGACCCCGCCCGAAACGGGGCAATTCCCGCCCAGAATGGGGCAATTCTCACAGGAAATTGGGGAATTTCCAACCAAAATCACAGAATTTTCACCCGAATTTGTGGGATTCCCACCCGAGTTTGAGGAATTTGTACCTAAAATTGAGGAATTTTCACCAAAAATTGAGGGATTTTTTCCCAAAATCGAGGAATTCCCACCCAAAGCGGCCCCTGGAAGGTTCTGGAAGCCGCCCTGGCCGGAGGGGGAGGGGCAGGAATCGGGAAATTCCAATTTTCCCGCCAAATCCTGGAGCTTGGGGGTCCCGGAGGGGGCGTGGCCAGAGGGTTTGGGGGCGTGGTCAGAGGATTTGTGGGTGGGGCCTGGGGAGGGCGTGGTCACCTCGTTGTGGGCGGGGCCAGGTGGGGGCAGGAGGAGGAGCCTGGGGAAGGGGGCGTGGCTTGGGCCGAGCTCTGGAGCGCCGGGATTGGCCGGAGGGGGCGTGGCTGGAGCCTGGGGGGGCGTGGTCACTTCTGGAGGGACCTGCGGAGTGACCGGAGTGACCGTGAGCTTGACCCCCTGACCCCAACCCTGACCCCCTGACCCCACCAGTGACCCCACCCACATCCCCCTGCCCCTCCCCCCTCTCACCTGGTGGCCGCCTCCATCCCCGTCCCCTCTCGCCGTCGTCGTCCCCGTCGTTGCCGTCCCCGCGCCGCGCTCGCGGTGCCGCCTCAGGTGGGCCTTGAGGCTCCCCCGGGTGGCCAAACGGGCCCCGCAGAGGCCGCAGCGGAACGGCCGCTCCCCGGGGAGGATCCGCCGGGCCACGCCCCCCGGGGCCTTCCCGCACTCCCCGCAGCCAAAACGGGGCGTGGCCACGGCCGGGGGGCGGGGCGGGGCTGGGGGAGCCAATGGAGATGGCCTTGGACTCAACGATGGTGAGGAACCCAACGTTGACGCCATCGATGTTGACCCCATCGACGTTGAACCCAACGATGACGTCGGACCCAACGATGATGAGGAACCCAACGTCGGACCCAACGATGGCGTCGAACCCAACATTGGACCCAACGGTGACCCCTTCGAAGAACCCAACGACGATGAAGAACCCAACTTTGACCCCGTTGACGTCGAACCCAACGCCGAACCCAACGATGACGAAGAACCCAACGTTGGACCCAATGACGATGAAGAACTCAACGTTGGACCCAACGATGACGACAAACCCATCTTCGACCCCATCGAAGGCGTCGAACCCAACGTTGGACCCAACGATGACGAAGAACCCATCGTTGACTTCAACGTTGACCTCTTTGACCCCAACGATGACTTTGAACCCAACGTTGGACCCAACGTTGACTCCTTTGACCCCAACGACGGCGCCGAAGCCAACGTTGGACCCAACGACGTCGAAGAACCCAACGCCGACCTCAACGTCGACCCCGTCGACCTCAAGGAGGTGACGGAGCCCCAGGTGGAGGCCAAGGCCACGGCGGCGATGCCGGAGGGCGGCTGTTTGGCCAAGGGGGGGAACAGCAGGAAATGGGGGCCCGGGGGAGGCTTTTGGGGCGTCTCCAGAGCCCCCAGGAGCAGCAGCTGCCGACAGATGTCCTGGGTCAGCTGCATCTGCAGGAGTTGCCGTTGCTGGAGCTGCCGAAGCTCCTCCAGGATCAGCCGAAGTTCCGGCGGCGACGGAGGGGGCGGGGCCACGGCCGGGGGAGGGGAGGGCGGGGACGGGGCTGGGGGAGAGGAGAGAGATGAAAATAAAACCTCAGAGATCTCGAAATCGGAGGTTTTCACCTCATAATTGGAGTTATTCGGACTAAAGTTGCCAAAATTCGGAAAAATTCGGTGTTTTTCGCCCCCAAAAATCATCATTATTTGCTCCAAAATTGTCATTATTTGCGCCAAAAAACATAATTATTCGCCCCAAAATTCGAGTTGTTTGGATCGTAATTATTCGCCCCAAAAATTTCCAGTTGTTCACCCCAAAATTGTCATTTTTCACCCCAAAATTCCAATTGTTCACCCCAAAGTTGTCACTATTCACCTCAAAAATGAAATTATTCGCCCCAAATCTGGAATTTTCCACCCCAGAATTGCAATTATTTGCCCTTAAATTGTTATTTGCCCCAAAATCGGCATCACTGGCCCCGAAATAAAAATTATTCACCCCAAAATTATAATTCACCTCAAAATTAAAAAATTATTTGCCCCAAATTTGTCATTATTCACCCTAAAATTGTAATTGTTGAACCCAAAATCATAAATATTCACCCCAAAAATTTATTCTTATTCACCCTCAAAGTCACTCCTGAAATTTGGGGTTATTTACTCCCAAAATCACTTTTTTAGCCCCAAATCAACATTTTTTACCCCCAAAATCCCCATTTTCCCCCCAAAAAATCCATTTTTTTTCCCCAAATCCCCCATTTTTTAACAAAATCCCCATTTTCCCCCTCAAAATCAGCGTTTTTTTCACCGTAAAATCCCCATTTTTCCCAAAACTTCTGCGTTTTCCCCCTCAAAATCCCCTTTTTTCCTCATAAACCCTCTTTTTTTCCCAAAAATCTCAATTTTTCCTCTCACAAATCCCCGATTTTTCCCTCACACATCCCCGTTTTTTCCCCAAAATCCGCATTTTTCCCCCCAAAATCCCCATTTCCCCCTCAAAATCCCCGGCTTTTCCCCCAAAATCCTCATTTTTTACCCAAAATCCCCATTTTTTCCCCCCAAAATCCCGATTTTTCCCCTCAAAACCCCCACTTTTTTCCCCAAAACCCCCGGTTTTTTCCCCAAATTCCCCTTTTCTCCTCACAAACCCCCATTTTCCTTCACAAATCCCCATTTTTCCCCGTAAAATCCCCATTTTCCCCCCCCAAATCCCCGATTTTTCCCCTCAGAACCTCAGTTTTTTCCCCAAAATCCCCATTTTTCACCCAAAATCCCCATTTTTTCCCTCACAAATCCCCGATTTTTCCCACACAAATCCCCGTTTTTTCCCCAAAATCCCCTTTTTTCCCTCACAAATCTCCATTTTTTCCCCAAAATCCGCATTTTTCCCTCATAAATCCCGGTTTTTCCTCCCCAAATTCCCTTTTTCCCCCCAAAATACCCTTTTTTCCCTCACAAACCCCGATTTTTCCCTCATAAATCCCGGTTTTTCCTCCCCAAATTCCCTTTTCCCCCTCACAAATCCCCGATTTTTCCCCAAAATCCGCATTTTTCCCCCCAAAATCCCCAAATTTCGGGTCCCTCTCACCTCCGGGCTCGGCCATGGCGGGGGGGAGGGGGTGGTGGTGGGTGGTCCCGCCGGAAGTGACGTCACTGGGGTCCCGCCGGAAGTGACGTCACCGAGGGGCGGGGGTCGCGACAGGGCGGTGACGTCATCGCGCGGAGAGGGCGGGAAATCGAATTTTCGGGTAAAAAAAATTGATTTTTTTAGGGAAAAACGGGGATTTATGAGGGAAAAAAGGGGATTTATGAGGAAAAAAGGGGATTTATGAGGGAAAAAAGGGGATTTATGAGGAAAAAAGGGGGTTTTGGGGGAAAACTCCGGGATTTTGGGTTAGAAAAGGGGGAATTTTGGGGGAAAATTGATATTTTGGGGGGGAAATGGGGATTTTTGGGTAAAAATTGGGGATTTTGGGATAAAAATGCGAATTTGGGGTAAAAAATTGGGACTTCTGAGGGAAAAAGGGGATTTTGGGGGGAAAATGGGAATTTTTTGGGGGAAAAAATTGAATTTTGTGGGAGAAAATGGAGTTTTTTGGTGGAAAATGTGGGTTTTTTTGCGGGTGAAACGCAGAAATTTGGGTAAAAAAAGGGGATTTTTGGGGAGAAAAATGAAGATTTTTGGGGGAAATGGGAATTTTGGGGTAAAAATGGGGATTTTGGGTAAAAAATTGGATTTTGGGAGGCTAAAAAGGAATATTTTGGGGAAAAATTGAACTTTGCGGTGGAAAAAAATGGGGATTTTTGGAGAGAAAATGAAGATTTTTGGGGACAAAATGGGAATTTTGGGGGCAAAAAAAGGGACATTTTAAGGGAAATGGATTTTTTTTGGGAAATGGGAATTTTTTGGGGAAAAATGGGAATTTTTGAAGAAAAAAAAATCGGATTTTGGGCGGAAAAATTCAATTTTTTTGGGGAGAAATGGGGGTTTTGGGGGGAAAAAAAAAGGATTTGGGGGTTCTGAGTAAAATTTGGGGAATTTTGGGGCACTGGGAGGGAACTGGGGGTTGTACTGGTTTATACTGGTTTGTACTGGTTTATACTGGTTTATATTGGTTTATACTGGTTTATATTGGTTGGTTTATATTGCTTTATATTGGTTTATACTGGTTTGTACTGGTCCATACTGGTCTATACCAATCCCATCGTGCCGCCCAAAGAGGCCACGCCCCCCAGCGCGCGCTGACCACGCCCACCCCCGGCCTGGGCGTAATTTGGGGCAATAAAAGTGTTTTTTTTGGGATTTCGGAGTCGTGAATGTGGCTCTGGGGTGGGCGGCCATGTTGGGTCTGGGGGCCGCCATCTTGGATTGGGGTCTATGGGGGCCGCCATATTGGATTGGGGTCTACGGGGGCTGCCATATTAAATTGGGGTATATGGGGGCAGCCATCTTGGATTAGGATATACGATGGCAGCCATGTTGAATTGGGGTCCATAGGGGCCTCCATATTGGATTGGAGTTTATGGATGCCATGTTTGGTTGGTATAAGGGGGGCAGCCATCTTGGGCTGGGATCCATGGGGGCGGCCATCTTGGATTGGGGTGAAGGGCAGCCATGTTGGATTGGGGTATCCAGAGCCTCCCACATTGGATTACTGTAAGGGGCAGCCATATTGGATGGCGGTAAAAGGCAGCCATGTTGGATTGGGGTATCAGGTGTGGCCGTTTTAAATTGGGGCCCGTGGGGGTGGCCATCTTGGATTGAGGTATGAGGGCAGCCATATTGGATTGGTGTCTGTGGGAACAGCCATATTGGATTGGGGTCCATGTTGGGCGTGTCCCACCCTCCCCTCAGCAATCCCCGCCCCCTCCCCCTTCACCCCAAGAAAAACACACTTTTGGGGGGGCGGGGCCTGCCGGCGCCCCTCCCCCCTCACACTCTTTACAAACATCCGTCCTTTAATCGTTATCTCGAGGTATCAAAATTAACCGAGAGGGGGGAGAACAGGAGATGGGGGGAGGGGCCGTGGGGGGAGGGGACACGTGAAAAGGAGGGGGCGGGGCACAAAAAGGGGGTGGGGGGAGGGGGGCCCGAACTAGGGGGGTCCTTTGTGTGGGGGGAGGGGCCACGACAACACGAGCACGGCGGGGGGAGGGGCAGAGGAGGAAAAAAGGGGCGTGTCCGCGGCCACGGGGGGGAGGGGGGAGGGGCGGGGGGGGAGGGGCTCAGGGCTCGTCCTCGCCGTTGGCGCTGTCCCGGTCGTCCTCCCCCTCCTCCGCCTCCTTCTCGTCCCCTTTCAGCGACTCCAGCTGGGAACGGGGGAGGGGCACGGGGTCAGGGGGGGAGGGGCGGGGCCTCGGGGGAACGCCCCCCCTCCCCCACCCCGCCCTCCCCTCCCCCGTTTGCGTTTCCTGGCCAATCCTGGGGTGGGGGAGGGGACACACACAGAGGGGTGGGGGGAGGGGCCGGGCGGTCAGCGCTGGTCACTGGTCAGCACGGGGGGGTCCCCACCTGCTCGTCCCCCCTCTCCTCGGCCTCGTCGTCGTCCAGCAGGTCGCCCTCCTCGGCCGAGTCCTCGTTCCCGCCCTCGGCCTTGGCCCCGCCCACCTCGTCCTTCTTGGAGCCGCTGCCGCCGCCCCCCTGCTCCTCCTCCGCCTTCTCGCTCTTCGCCTCTGGAATTACGGGAGACAGAGAATTCGGGGGGTTTGGGGGGGAAAAATGGGGTTTGGGGGGAAAATGGGAATTTTGGGAGGGAAAATGGAGAGTTTGGGGGGAAAACGGGAGGTTGGAGGGAAAAAAATGGGGATTTGGGGCAGAAAATTTGGGTTTAGGGGAGAAAAATGGGGATTTTTGGGAGGGAAAATTGGGGTTTGGGGGAGCAAAATGGGAGTTTGGGGGGGAAAAATGGGATTTAGGGGAGAGGAACGGGGATTCGAAGGGGAAAAATGGGATTTGGGGGAGAAGAACGGGGATTCGAAGGGGAAAAATGGGATTTGGGGGAGGAAAATGGGATTTAGAGAAAAATGGGGATTTTGGGAGGGAAAATTGGGGATTTGAGGGGGAAAAATGGGAGGTTGGGAGGGAAAATGAAAATTTGAGGGAGAAAAACGGGATTTGATAGAGAAAAATGGGGATTTTAGAGAAGAAAAATGGGATTTGAGGGAGACGGTATTTAAGGCCAATAAACAAGATTTAAGAACAATAACGGGATTTAAGAGGAATAATTGGATTTACTGGCAATAATAGAATTTAGGGCAAATAATGAGATTTAACAGGAACGACGAAATTTAGGAGCAATAACGGAATTTAGGGGGACCAAAACCCCCCAAAATATCCCACCCCATAGCCGGGTATTTCTGCCCCCCAGGACCCCCCTGAAGACCCCCAGGACCCCCCTGAAGACCCCCAGGACCCCCCAAACCCCCCAGGAAACCCCCCCGTGCTCACTCTGCTCCCTCTCGAGCCGCTCGAGGCTCTCCAGCAGCGCGTCCACCTTGGCCTTGATCTGCCCCAGCTCCTTCTTGATGCTCTGCAGGTCGTCGCCCTTCACTGCAACAGGACGGGGGGGAGCCATTTTGGGGGTCTGGGGGCTGCCATCTTGGGTATGGGTGCTGCCAGTTTGGATTGGGGGGACATGGGGGATGCCATGTTGGGTATAGAGGCTGCCATGTTGGATTGTGGTGTGGGGGCTGCCATGTTGGGTATGGAGACCACCCTATCGGATGTGGGGGTATGGGGGCTGCCATCTTGGATATGGGGGGCACCATGGGGGCTGTGGGAGCTGCCATGTTGGATATAGGGAACATAGGGGCTGCCATATTGGATTGGGGACATGGGGGCCACCATCTTGGATTGGGGGCATGTAGGCTGCCATATTGGATGCACCACATGAGCGGCCATATTGGATGTCGGTGCTGCCATATTGGGTGGGCGTGTCCAACCCCTCATTAGCCGCGTCCCATCCCCACCCCGGCCCCTCCCACCCCTTTCCCCGCCCCCCACTCACGTTTCCCAGACTTGGAGGAGGAGCCCCTCTGTCCGGATTTGCTGTTGAAGCTCTTGCCCCTGCGCGAGGTGTTCCCCGACACCCTCTGGCGCTTGGAGGGCACCACGGCGCGGGCGATGGGCGGCGGGGGCGGGACGCGGGCGGGGTAACTGTACATCCTGCGGGGAGGGAACGGCCAATGGGGGTCAGCCCGGGGGGGCGGGGCCCGGGCGGGGCTCAGGGGGGCGGGGCAGGGGCAGGGGAGGGGGGGCTGCGGTCCCTAACCCGCTCTGGACTGGTTTATACTGGTACCGGTCATAGTAGTCCCGCTGGAAGTCGTAGTCAAGGTCAAACGATGACCTGGGGACGGGGGGAGGGGAGTCAGAGCCCGGAAACGACCCAAAAAACGCATTTGGGTTCCCAAAAAACCCTCTGGGGTTCCCAAAATAACCCAAAAACCAATTGGGGTTCCCTAAATAACCTCAAAAACCCCCAAAATAACCCCAAAAACCCTCTGGGGTTCCCAAAATAACCCAAAAACCAATTGGGGTTCCCAAAATTACCCAAAAAACCCCCAAAATAACCCCAAAAACTCAAAATAACCCAAAAACCCCACTGGGATTCCCAAAATAACCCCAAAAACTCAAAATAACCCCAAAAAACACAATGGGGTTCCCAAAATTACCCAAGAAACCCAAAATAACCCCCAAAAACCCCAAAATAACCCAAAAAACCCCAAAATAACCCAAAAACCCCACTGGGATTCCCAAAATAACCCAAAAACCCCAAAATAACCTAAAAAAATTCCAATTTTCCCCCAAAACTCTCCCGGGACACCTCGATCTCTCCCCCAAATCCCCCCCAAAATCCAGGGCACCCCAAAAACCCTCCCAGGAGCCCCCAAATCCCTCCCAGGACCCTCCAAATGCCCCCATTTCCCCCCAAAAGGCAACAAATGCCCCCCAGGATCCCCCAAATCTTTTCCAGGACCCCCAAAATCTCCCCAGGACCCCCCAAATGCCCCTAAAGACCCCCCAGAGTTCCCCAAATGCTCCGATTTCCCCCCATATCCCCCTTAGGACCCCCCAAATCTCCCTCAAATGCCCCGATTTTCCCCCCCAAAAAAATTCCCCAAATTCCCCCCCAGGACCCCCCAAATCTCCTCCAGGAGCCCCCGAGATCTTCCCCACGACCTCGAGATCCCCCCAGGACCCCCCAAATCTGCCCAAGGACCCCCCACATCCCCCCAGGAGCCCCCAAACCCCCTGATTTCCCCCCAAATCCCCTTCAGGACCCCCACGAGATCCTCCCCAGGGCCTCGAGATCCCCCCAGGACCCCCCAAATCCCCTCCAGGACCCCCCAAATCCCCTCCAGGACCCCCGAGGTCCCCCCAAATGACCCCAAATCCCCTCCAGGACCCCCCAAATCCCCTCCAGGACCCCCCAAATCCCCTCCAGGACCCCCGAGGTCCCCCCAAATGACCCCAAATCCCCTCCAGGACCCCCCAAATCCCCTCCAGGACCCCCGAGGTCTCCCCAAATGACCCCAAATCCCCTCCAGGACCCCCCAAATCTACTCCAGGACCCCCCAAATCCCCTCCAGGACCCCCGAGGTCTCCCCAAATGACCCCAAATCCCCTCCAGGACCCCCCAAATCCCCTCCAGGACCCCCGAGGTCTCCCCAAATGACCCCAAATCCCCTCCAGGACCACCCCCAGGACCCCTGATTTCCCCCCCAGGGTCCCCACCTGACGAGGGGGGACGGTGACGGGGGGGCGGGTACTGACCCGTACATTTCGGCCGCCGAGCGCTTCACCCCCGCCTTGCCCCGGTTCACCTTCGGCTCGGCCGCCAGGTTGATGTCTGGGGGGGCACATCGGGGGGTCAGGGGGGGATTTTGGGGAAATTTGGGTCATTTGGGGGCAGTTTGGGGTGGTCTGGGGCAGTTTGGGTGAGTCTGGAGTCATTTTGGGGCCGTTTGAGACCATTTTGAGGCCAGTTTGGGGCGGTTTAGGGTGGTTTGGGGCAGTTTGGGGATGTTCAGGGCTATTTTAAGGCAATTTGGGGCTGGTTTGGGGCTGGTTTGAGCCAGTTTGGGCCAATTTGGGGCCATTTTGGGGCCATCTGCCACCAGTTTGGGGCAGTTTTGGGGCTGGTTTGGGGCTGGTTTGGTTCACCTTCGGCCCGGCCGCCAGGCTGATGTCTGGGGGGGCACATCGGGGGGTCAGGGGGGGATTTTGGGGAAATTTGGGGCAGTTTGGGCCATTTCAGGACAGTTTGGGGCCAAATTGGGGCAGTTTTGGGCCAATTTGGGGCAGATTTGGGTCGATTTCACCCCAGCAGGTCCCGGAATGGGGAGAAAAGACCCCAAAATGACCCCAGGGGTGACCCCAAGGATGACCCCAGAGTGACCCAAAACTGACCCCACACTGACCCCAAAGTGACCCCAGGTGTGCCCAGGTGAGGTCACCTGTCCAGTGACCCCTCCCAGAGTGACCACAAGTGGCCAAAACTTACCTGAAAGGAGCCCAGGTGTGGCCACCTGGAACCTGCAGTGACTGTGAGTGACCACTGAGTGACCACTGACCACGAGTGACCACGAGTGACCACGAGTGACCGTAACTGACACATCTGTCCCACAGTGGCACACCTGTCCCAGGTAACACACCTGTCCCACAGTGACACACCTGCCCCAGGTAACACACCTGTCCCCACAGTGACACACCTGTCCCACAGTGACACACCTGTCCCAGGTAACACACCTGCCCCAGGTAACACACCTGTCCCCACAGTGACACACCTGTCCCCAGTGACACACCTGTCCCAGGTAACACACCTGTCCCCAGGTAACACACCTGTCCCAGGTAACACACCTGTCCCCACAGTGACACACCTGTGCCCAGGTAACACACCTGTCCACAGTGACACACCTGTCCCAGGTAACACACCTGTCCCCAGGTAACACACCTGTCCACAGTGACACAGGTAACACACCTGTCCACAGTGACACACCTGTCCCCACAGTGACACACCTGTCCCCAGGTAACACACCTGTCCCACTAACACATCTGTTCCCACAGTGACACAGGTGACACACCTGTGCCCAGGTAACACAGGTAACCCACTAACACCTGTCTGGTGATCGTGGGGCCATTTTGGGCTCTGAATCCCCATCCCAGAGTGACAGACCATGAACCTGTCCCACCTCACAGTGACACACCTGTCCCAGTCCATGAGCACACCTGTCCCCAGGTAAGACAGGTAACACAGGTAACTCACCTAACCCCTGTCTGGTGATCGTGGGGCCATTCTGGGCCCTGAATCCCCATCCCAGAGTGACACACCTGCTGACCCCACAGTGACACACCTGTCCTCAGGTAACACAGGTAGCACACCTGTGCCCAGGTAACACAGGTGACCCACCTAACACCTGTCCAGCGATCATCCTGCCGTCCTCCCCGGCCATGGCAGCTCTGGTGTTCCTCTTGTTCACGTACTGCACCCTCACCTGTCCCACCCACACTGACACAGGTAACACACCTGTGCCCAGGTAACCCACCTAACCCCTGTCTGGTGATCGTGGGGCCATTCTGGGCCCTGAATCCCCATCCCAGAGTAACACACCTGCTGACCCCACAGTGACACACCTGTCCTCAGGTGACACAGGTAACACACCTGTGCCCAGGTAACACAGGTAACACAGGTGACCCACCTAACACCTGTCCAGCGATCATCCTGCCGTCCTCCCCGGCCACGGCAGCCCTGGTGTTCCTCTCGTTCACGTACTGCACCCTCACCTGTCCCACCCACACTGACACAGGTAACACACCTGTGCCCAGGTAACCCACCTAACACCTGTCTGGTGATCACGGGGCCATTCTGGGCTCTGAATCCCCATCCCAGAGTGACACACCTGGAACCTGTCCCACCTTAGAGTGACACACTTGTCCTACCTTACAGTGACGCACCTGTGCCCAGGTAACACAGGTGAGCCATTAGCACCTGTCTGGTGATCATGGGGCCATTTTGGGCCCCGAATATCCATCCCAGAGTGACACACCTGGAACCTGTCCCGTCTCAATATGACACACCTGTCCCATGTTATGAGCACACCTGTGCCCAGGTGACCCACCTAACCCCTGTCTGCTGATCGTGGGGCCATTCTGGGCACTGAATCCCCATCCCAGAGTGACACACCTGCTGACCCCACAGTGACACACCTGTCCTCAGGTGACACAGGTAACACACCTGTGCCCAGGTAACACAGGTAACCCACCTAACACCTGTCCAGCGATCATCCTGCCGTCCTCCCCGGCCACGGCAGCCCTGGCGTTCCTCTCGTTGACGTACTGCACCCCTCACCTGTCCCACCCCGGGTATCACAGGTAACACAGGTAACACACCTGTGCCCAGGTAACACAGGTAACACAGGTGACCCACCTAACACCTGTCCAGCGATCATCCTGCCGTCCTCCCCGGCCACGGCAGCCCTGGCGTTCCTCTCGTTGACGTACTGCACGAAGGCGAAGCCCTTGTGGACGGAGCAGCCGACGATTTTGCCGTACTTGGAGAAAATGGCCTCCACGTCGCTCTTCTTCACCACCAGCGTGTTCAGGTTCCCGATGAACACCCGCGAGTTCAGGGAACGCGGGTCCGTCTTGTTGGTCACGTTGCTGGCCATGGCCTGGGGAGTGGACAGGGGTCAGGGGTCAGTGGGGTCAGGGGTCAGGGGTCACTCAGGGGTGGGGAAGGGTGGGTGTGGCCATGGGAGTGGCCAGAAGGTCCCAGGAGTGACCAGAAGGTTTTTGGACCACCCAAAACGGGACAGGGATGACCAAGAGGTGATTGGGGATACCCAAAAATCATTTGGAACCACCCAAAACCACAAAAAATACCCCAAAATCACTTAGAACCACCCAAAAATACACCTGGAACCACCCAAAAAACTCCAAAAGCCACGAAAAAAACTACCCCAAAACCTAAAAAATGTCAAAAAAACACCTGGAACCACCCAAAACCCACAAAAAACCCACCAAAAAACCACCAAAAATCCACCTAATAACCCAAAAGCCAAACGAAAATTACCTGGAACCACCCAGAAAACACATGGAACCGCCCAAAACCCACAAAAATCCACCTGGAACCACCCAAAAATCACCTGGAACCACCCAAAACCCACAAAAATCACCTAAAGCCACCCAAAAAACACCTGGAACCACCAAAAACCCACAAAAATCCACCTGGAAGTGCCCAAAAAACCCAAAAATAAACCCAAAAATCAGGTGGGAGTTGAGGGAATGGGGGTTGGTTTTGTTGGTCAAAAATCCCTAAAAAATCCCTAAAAAAATCATTTGGAGGCACCCAAACCCCCAAAAAAACACCCCAAAAACCACCTTAGAAGACCCAAAAGTCCCTAAAAAAACCCCAAAAATAATAATAATAAAAAAACCCCACCCAAAAATTAAAAAAAAAAAAAAAAAAAAATCCAAAAGTCCCTAAAAAACAACCCAAAAAATCCCCCCCCAAAAACACCCCAAAAACCACCTTAGAAGACCCAAAAGTCCCTAAAAAAAACCCCCAAAAATAATAATAATAATAAAAAAAATCCCACCCAAAATTCAAAAAAAAAAAAAAAAAAAATTCCAAAAGTCCCTAAAAAACCCCCCAAAAATAATAATAAAAAAACCCCACCGAAAAATCGAAAAAAAAAAATATTCCAAAAGTCCCTAAAAAAACAACCCAAAAAAACACCCCCCCCAAAAAAATCACCTGGAAAAACCCAAAACCCCCAAAAATCCCCTAAAAATCCCCCAAAAATCCCTCCAAAAAAAATAAAAAAACCCCCAAAAATCCCCAAACCCCAAAATCACCTGGAAAAACCCAAAAATCCCCCAAATCCTCCCAAAATCCCCCAAAAAATCAAAATAAAACCCCCCAAACTCATCTGGAAAAACCCCAAAATCCCCAAATTCCTCCCAAAAATCCCCCAAAAATCCAAATAAAACCCCCCAAACCCCACCTGGACCCCCCCGGAAAGTCCCAGAACCCCCAATTAGCATCTAATTAGCATCTAATTAGCATAACGAGCGCCTAACAGCCAACCCCAGCACCCTCCATTACCTTAATAAAGGCCTTCATTAACACCTTTATTAATTAACGCCTCTATTAATTAACACCTTTAGTAATTAATTCCCGTTTCCTTTATTAACAACTGCTGTTAATTGTTTTCTGCTCGTCAGCCCCGCCCCTTGTTAATTACTCCCTAATTAATGGGTAATTAACAACCCAATGGCCTCCAGCCTACCCAATTCTGCTAATTAACCCCTAATTACTACTAATTAATAACAATTAATTGCCCAGCCCACTAATTAAGGACTCATTAAGCACTGCTAAGGTGGTTTAATGAGCTCTAATGACTCCGCTGTTAATTAATTACGCCAACATAATGTTAATTACGTTAATTAACAACGTCATCAATGTAAAACGTTAATTACTTCCCTAATTAGCCCCAAACCCTTTAACGAGGGGTCTCAGCTCCCCTAATTAGCTCTAATAACACTGTTAATGAGCTAATTATGCTAATTACCATTATAAACCCAGTTATTAATTACAGTCCCTAATTACCACCCCTAATTAGCCCCAGCACCTCTAATTAGCGCTAATTACAGCCCTATAAATGAGCTAATTATGCTAATTAACATTATCAACCCCGTCCACTGATGACACTCCCCAGATCTGCTAATTAACCCCTAATTATTAATTAATGCCTAATTAATAACAAGTAATTATCCCACCCACTAATTAAGGGCTTATTAAGGACTCCAATTAGCTCTAACGACGCTATTAATGAGCTAATTATGCTAATTAGGGATGTAGACCCGAGCCATTACTCTGCCTAATTACCGTCCCTAATTAGACCCGGCCTCCCCTAATTAGCGCTAATTACACCCCTAATGACAAACTAATTGTGCTAATTAGCCATTAATTATATCCCTAATTGCCATCCCTAATTAGCCCCGAACCCTTTAACGAGGGCTCCGACCTCCCCTAATTAGCAGCAATTAATTAATTAATTAATTAACGAAGGGTGCGCCTCTTACCGTGGGGGGGAGGGGCGTCCAAGGCTCGGCGGCGGCGAAGGGGGAGGGACGGAGGAGGGGGCGGGGAAAGGGCGTGGCCGGACCCGAAGGGGCGGGGCCAAAACCCGAAGGGGCGGAGCCAAAGCCCAAAGGGGCGGGGCCTCGAATTGGCGCGGCCGAACCGCCAAGGGGCGGGGCTTTACAGGAGGCGGGGCCAACCCAACCCTCAAAGGGGCGGAGCCTCAACGGGGCGGGGCCTCAAAGGGGCGGGGCCAAAGCGGCCAAAGGGGGCGGGGCTTTAAAAGGGGCCTGGCCAATCCGCAAAGGGGGCGGGGCCTGGAAGGGGCGGGAAAAGGGGGAGGAGCCAAAGCCAGCGAAGGGCCCCGGGGAGGGAAAAATGGAAAGGTTAGAAAAATAAAAAATAGAGAGAAATAAAAAATAGAGAAATAAAAAATAGAAAAATGAAAAATAGAAAAATAAAAAATAGAAAAATAAAAAATAGAGAAATAAAAAATAGAGAAAAATAAAAAATAGAAAAAAAAGTCAGAAAAAAAAAATTGGAAAAGTAAAAAAAAAAAAAAAAAAAAAAAGAAAAATAAAAAATAGAAAAAAAAAATAGAGCAAAAATAAAAAATAGAAAAAATAAAAAATAGAAAAAATAAAAAATAGGAAAAACAAAAAATAAAAAATAAAAAAATAAAAAATAGAAAAATAAAAAGTAGAAAAATAAAAAAGAAAATTTGAAAAAAAATAGAAAAATAAAAAAAAAATCAGAAAAAAATTCAGAAAAATAAAAAAATCAGGAAAAAAAATCAGAAAAATAAAAAAAAAGAAAAATAAAAAATTAAAAAAAAAAAAATTAGGGGAGGTTTAAAAAAAAAAAAAAATTATTTCAAATTCCCTCCAAAGCCCTGCAAACCCACCCCGGGTGGGGGAGGGGCGGGAGGGGGAGGGGCCAGGCCAAGCCCCGCCCCCTGAACGGAATTTTGGGGCCGTTTTGGGGCTTCACGGGGGGTCGGGGTGGGGGAGGGGCAATCCCGGCCGGGGCGGGGGGAGGGGCCCGCGCGGGGGGTGGGGGAGGGGCGGGGGGAGGGGCAAAACCCGCATTGTTTTTTTTTTTATTGGGGGGGGGAGAGAAAAGGGATTTTTTTTTAAAAAAAAAACAATAAAAATTAAAAAAAAAAAAATTTAAAAATGTAGAAAAAAAACGTCTCCAACTTACGGTCGCCGCCGAGGGGGGGAGGGGTTTGTTTGTTTGTTTATTTTTTGTCACAAAAAAATCTTCGCTGTGAAAACACAAAAAATAAAAAAAAATATAAAAATAAAAAATAAAAAAAAGAGAAAAAATATTTAAAAATTCGGGGGGGAGGGGCGGGGGGGAGGGGCGGCCCCTCCCCCACCCTGGTCCCCCCCTCCCCCCTTTTTTTTTTTGGTTTTTTTTTTGTTTTTTCCTCCCCCTTTTTCACCTTTTTTCAGGCCCCTCCCCCCTTTTCTCTTTGCCCCTCCCCCCCTTTTTCCCCCTTCCCCCCTTTGGTTATTTCAGCCCCTCCCCCAAAAATCCTCCAAAATTTTAAAACATTTAAAATAATTTAAAACATTTAAAATTTCGGGTTTTTTTGGGGGGGGCCCCAAAAACGGCGCCAGAGGGGGGGGAGGGGCGGGTGGGGGAGGGGAGGGAGGGGGAGGGGAGGGGGGGGGAGGGGTCCGGAAACGCCTCCTGGGCCCTGGAACGAGAGAAGGATAAGAGACCCCTCCCCCCACAAAGACACGCCCACAACTCAAATTTTGGGGGAGTTTTGGGTCCCTGGGATTGAATTGGGGGAAATAAAAGGGGATTTTGGGGTGAAAAAAGGAAAATTTGGGGAGTTGGAACAAGTTGGGTGTTTTGGAGAGACAAAATTTGGGGGAAAAATTGGAGATTTTTGGGGGTTTTGCAGCAAAATTTGGGGATTTCGAGCAAAAGTTTGAGTTTAACTCGTTAAAAGTTTTGATTTGTCCTTTAAAAATCACCGAATTCGGGACTGAAATGAGAATTTTGGGGGTTTTAATCCAAAGTTTGGGATTTTGGGGCAAAAAATTTAGTTTAAGTCATTAAAAGTTTTGATTTGTCCTTTAAGAAGTGACAAGTTTGGGATTGAAATGGGGAATTTTGGGGGTTTTTCCAGCAAAATTCGAAGGTTTGGGACAAAATTTGGGGGTTTGGGGACCAAAAACAGTTTTTTACTCATTAAAAGTTTTGATTTATCCTCCAAATAAAAACGAATTTGGGAAAAATTTGGGGGATTTGCCCTAAAATTTGAGGGTTCGGGGAAGAAATAATTGAGTTTAAAACTCTTTAAAAATTTTGATTTAACCTTTTAAAAGTGAAAATTTGGGAAATTTGGGGGTTTCCGGAGAATTCGGGAATTCTGCCCCAAAAATTATAAAATGAAAAAAATAATTTTAAAAATTGAATGGGAAAAAAAAGGAGTTTTAACCCCAAATTTTTAACGGGAAAAAAATCGGAATTGTCACAAAAACAAAAAAAGGAAAATTGGGGAATTGGGAGGGAAACCCCGGGGTCGGTAATTAACGAGGTAATTAACCCTTAATGAGGTTAATTAAAGCCTTGGGGGGGACCTTGGCCACGCCCACAGCGGCTCTGGCCACGCCCCCAGGCTCAAACCCCGCCCCTCATAATTTATAAATAATTTATCTTTCCTTAATTGGCTTATTAATGATTAGCCACGCCCCCGGAGTTTTAATTATGCAAATGAGAAGGGGTTTAGAGTCACCAAGGGAGTTAATTGGGCTCAAGGTGTTAATTAAGCCCCAGGAGTCAATCAGGGCTAAGCCCCGCCCCCTCGGGGGTTAATTAAATCCAGCGGGACTTAATGAACCCGTTAATGAGTTTAAACACGTCCCTAAAGAAAACCACGCCCCTTTTAGGCCCAAACCCCGCCCCTTTTGGGGATAACCCCGCCCACTTTTGTGTTAACCCCGCCCCCCCGGGCTGACTCCGCCCCGCAGGAGAAAGGGGGTTTCATTTCGCCCTTCAAGGAGTTAATTAAGCCCCTCCAGCCGCGCTAATTAGCGCTAATGAGCCTTTTAACCATGTTTAGCCCCGCCCACACAGCCCTGGCCACGCCCCCTCCCTTCACGGCCCTGAGGGGGCGCCCCCCCCCTTCCCCCCCCCCCGTTTTCCCGCCTCGTTCCCTCACGCGCCGCCGCCATCTCCGCCCCCCCCCCTTTTCTCCTCATCCCCGTCACCTTTTCCCGGTAAATCCCCCCCATAAATCCCTCCCCGGGACCCCCCGCTTGGAGCGTTTTCCCCGCCGTGCCCCTCCCTCACCGCTCCGGGCCCCGCCGCGCTCCCGCCGCCGCCGCCGCCGCTTCCTCCGGGGGCTGAGCGCAAAATGGCGCCCGTGCCGCCCTCAGCGCCCGCGAGAGCCGCCGGGCCCGCCCCTGCCGCCGAATAACGCGCTCTGATTCGCTGGGAGGGCTGTCAATCTATCTCCGAACTAATAGGAGAGCGGAATGCGCCGCTGCGCGGGAGGGGGTGGAGTTACAGCCGGCCCCTCACAGATTGTGTCAATCATAGCGCAAACGGCGCTGATTGGGTGAAAAATCTGCCAGTATGATCGCTAGACCAATCACAAGCGAGTCCTTTACGGAACGCCCGCCCTGAGACGCGCGGTTCACTCTGCGCATGCGCCAAAAGCCGTGATTGGCTGAAAGAAGAGGCGGGGCTAAAAGGGCAGAGCGGCGCTGTGATTGAACCAAAACCGCTGAGGGCGCGCGGCGATTGGACGGCGGCGCTGTCAATCAAATAAAGAGGGCGGAACCGAGCCGGGCCCCACTTCGCGCTGGTTTTGGGCCCATTTAAACTGGTTTGGGGCCCTTTTAAAAGGTTTTGGGCTTTTTGTGCTGGTTTTGGGCTCATTTAAACTGATTTGGGCCCATTTTAACTGGTTTGGGCTCGGTTTAAACCGGCTTGGGGCGGTTATAACTGTTTTGAGGCCTTTTAAACTGTTTTTGGACCGTTTAAAGTGGTTTTGGGCCCAGTTCAAACCAGTTCCCGCCGCCCCAAACTGGTTTTTGTGTTTTAAACTGGTTTTTTTCCCCCTCCCCGAACTGGTTTGGGCCCGTTTGAGCCGATTTTAATCCGGTTTTAGCCCAAATCCGACTTTTTTCCCCCAGTTTTCCACAATTTGTGGTTTTTCCCAGTTTCCCGCAGTTTTTAGTGGTTTTTCCTAAATTTCTCCCCAATTTTTCTCAGGTTTTCCCGATTTTCTCCATTTTCCCCAATTCCTCACCAATTTCTCCAATTTTTCCCAATTTCCCCATTTTCTCCCTCAATTTTTTTCCCAATTTTCCCCCTATTTTTTCCCAAAATTTTCCATATTTTTTCTCCCTTTTTTCCTCATTTTCCCCCAATTTCCCCAGCATTTTTCCCAAATTTTTTCCACATTTTTCCCCTAATTTTTCCCCAATTTTTCCCCAATTTCCTCCATTTTTCTCCCAATTTTTCCCCATTTTTTCCCATTTTCCTCCAATATTTTCCCCCATTTTTCCTCCAATACTTTGCCCAATTTTCTCCCATTTTTTCCCAAATTTTTCCCGAATTTTCCCTTATTTTTCTCCTTCTTTTTTTTCCAATTTCCGCCCAATTTCTCCCCATTTTTTTCTCAAATTTTCTTCAATTTTATCCCAAATTTTCCCCAATTTTTTTCCATTTCCCCCCCAATTTTCCCGCATTTTTTCCCCAACTTTTTCCCCAATTTCCCCCCATTTTTTCTCCTATTTTCCCCCAGTTTTTTCCCCATTTTTCCCCAAATCTTCCCTAATTTTTTCCCCAATTTTCCCCCAACTTTTTACCCAAATTTTCCCCAATTTTTCCCCCATTTTTCCCAATTTTTCCCCAATTTTTTTCCCAAACTTCCTGCATTCCCCCCCAATATTTTTCCATTTTTTCCCATTTTTTTCCCATTTATTCCCCAATTTTTCTCCAATTTCCCTTTTTTTTTCTCAAATTTTCCTCAATTTTATCCCAAATTTTCCCCATTTTTTCCCCCAATTTTATTCCATTTTTCCTCCAATTTTTTTCACATTTTCCCCTAATTTTTTTTCACAATTTTCCCCCAATTTTCTCCTATTTTTTCCCATTTTCCCCCCAATTCTTTCCCATTTTTTCTTGATTTTACCCCATTTTTTCCCATTTTTTCTGCAATTTTTTTCCATTTTTTCTTGATTTTTCCCCATTTTTTCCTGCAATTTTTTCCCCATTTTTTCCAACATTTTTTCCCATTTTTTTCCCAAAATTTCCCTTTTTTTTCCAATATTTTTTCCCCATTTTTTCCCCATTTTTCCCCAATTTTTTCCCATTTTTTTTTATTTTTCCCCCATTTTTTCCCATTTTTTCCTGCAATTTTTTCCCCATTTTTTCCCCATTTTTTTCCAACATTTTTTCCCTTTTTTTTCCCCATTTCTCCCCCATTTCCCCCCGGCCTCAGAAATCCCCGTTTTGGTTAAAAAACCTTAAAAAAACGAACTTTTTATTGAACTTTTTTTTGGAAAAGATGCACGAGGGGGGAGGGGAGGGAGGGGGAGGGTCCCAAAAACCCCAAAATTGGGGAAAATCCCCCCAAAAAGGGGGAGACCCCCCATAAATACAGAAATTCAACAACAACAACAAAAAAAAGGGAAATTTGGGGGAAATTTGGGGGATTTTTTTTTTTGGGGAGGGGAAAAAAAGTCGGAATTGGGAAAAAACCTGAAAAAAACCCAAAAAAATCTGAAGGAAAAAAAAAAAACACAAAAATTTTTTTTTGGGGGGAAAAAAAAAAAATCGAAAAATTTGAGGGAAAAAAAAATTTAAAAAAATCAAAAAAATTTGAGGGAAAACTCCAAAAAAAATTTGGGGAGAAAAATCCCAAAAATTCCCAAAAATAGGAAATTTCAGGCCAAAATTTCAGGGGAAAAACCCAAAAATTCGAGGAAAAAAAATCCCAAAAAATTCACGGAAAAAAATCCCAAAAATCTGAAAGAGAAAAATCCCAAAAAATTTTCAGGAAATCCCTAAAATTTCCCTAAAAAATCCCTAAAATTTACAGGAAAAACCCCAAAAATCTGAGAAGAAAAAAAAACCCCAAAATTCCCCCAAACTCCGGAAAATTTTGGGAATTTTGGGAATAATTTTGGGAATTTCCAGGAAAAACCTCAAAAATTTTGGGAAAATCAAGAAAAAACCTCTAAAATTCCCCAAAAATCTGGAAAATTTTGGGAAAAACTCCGAAATTTTTGGAAAAAATCCAGAAAAATCTTCTAAATTCTCCAAAAATCTGAGAAAAACTCGAAATTTTTGGGAAAAATTGAGGAAAAAAACCCAAAAAATTCTGGAAAATTTTTTTGGGTGAAAAAAACCAAGAAAAAAAACTGCCCCAAAAATTCCAGAAAAATTTGGGAATTTTGGGGGAATTTTTGGGAATTTCAGGTGAAACTTCAGAAAATTTGGGGAAAATCCTGAAAAAATTCCCCAAAAATCTGGAAAATTTTGGGAATTCAGGGAAAAACTTTGGGAAATTTTGGGAAAACCAAGAAAAAACATGAAAATTCCCCAAAAAAATCTGTAAAATTTCGGGACTTTTGTGAAAAAAAAAAACTCGAAAATTTTTGGAAAAATCCAGAAAAAAAAATCTCCAAAAATTCCCCAAAATTCTGGGGAAAATTTCAGGAATTTGGGGTGGGAAAAAAACATGAAAAATTTCGAGAAAAATAATAATAAAAAAAAAACTCCTCCAAAATTTCTTCAAAAAAAAATCTGAAAATATTTTGAGAATTTCAGGGAATTTTTTTTGGGGGGGGAATTTTGGGGCGAAAAAAAAATTTTTGGGGCGGAAAAAACTCGAAAATGACCCAAAAAAAAAACCCCAAATTTTTGAGGGGCGAAACCTCCCAAATTTTGGATATTTTTTTATTATTTTTTTGAAGAAAAAAAAACCAAAAAAAAAAAAAAAAAAACAACCAAAAAAAAAAAAGGGAAAAAATTCGGGGGGGGTTTGGGGGTGGGGGAGGGGCGGTGACGTCACTTCCGTTTCTTCTTGGGGGGGAGGGGCCGCCCCCGCCCGGGGGGTCCCTTCCGCTTCCGGCCCCGCCCCCGCTCCTCCTCCTCCTCGTACTGGCTCTCCCGGTCCGCTTTGAGAGGAAAATAAAATTATTTTTTGGGGGAAAAAAGTGAATTTTTGGGGGTTTTTGGAGGTTTGGGGGGTTGAGGGGGTTGGAGGGAATTTTTGGGATTTTTTTTGGATTTTTTTTGGATTTTTTGGGGGTTTTTTCTTGACTTTTTTTTGGATTTTAGGGGGGAATTTTGACCCTTTTTGGGGGGAAATTTGGGGATTTTTGGTTTTTTGTGGAAAATTTGGAGTTTTGGGGGGGTTTAGGGGTTAAAGGGATTTGGGGATTTTTTTTTTTTTGGAATTTTTTTAGGGATTTTTTTTGGGGAATTTGGGGAATATTTTTGGGATTTTTTGGGGGGTTTTTTTGGGGATTTTTTTGAGAGATTTTTGGGGTTTTTGGGGATTTTTGGGGGATTTTTTGAGGATTTTTGGGGGGTTTTGGGGGTTTGGGGGGTTGAGGAGATTGGAGAGAATTTTTGGGATTTTTTTGGGGATTTTTTTCTTGTTTTTTTTTGTGAGTTTTTGGGATATTTTGGGACAATTTTGGGATATTTTTTGGGGTGAATTTTGGGTTTTTTGGGTCTGACCTTTCCGGGCCTCCTCCTCGAGCTCGTCCCAGTCCTTCCCACTCTCCTCCTCACTGCCCAGGGAGTCCTTGGAGTACTCTGGGAACGGGGAAAAAATGGGAAAAAATGGGAAAAAATGGGAAAAAATGGGGAAAAAATTGGGGAAAAATTGAGGAAAAAATGGGGAAAAAATGGGGAAAAAATGGGGGAAAATTGGGAAAAAAATTGGGGAAAAAATGGGGAAAAATGGGGAAAAAATTGGGGAAAAATGGGGAAAAATTGGGAGAAAATTGGGAAAAAAATTGGGAAAAATTGGAGAAAAATGGGGAAAAATGGGGAAAAAATGGAGAAAAAAAAGGGGAAAATTGGGGAAAAATTGGGGGAAAAATGGGGAAAAAATGGGGAAAAATTGGGGGGAAAAATGGGGAAAAATTGGAAAAAATGGGGAAAAAATGGGGAAAAAATTGGGGAAAAATTGGGGGGAAAAATTGGAAAAAATGGCGAAAAAATGGGGAAAAATTGGGAAAAAATTGGGGAAAAATTGGGGAAAAATGGGGAAAAAATTGGGGAAAAATTGGGGAAAAATGGGGAAAAAATGGGGAAAAAATGGGGAAAAATGGGGAAAAATTGGAAAAAATGGGGAAAAAATGGGGAAAAAATGGGGAAAAATTGGGGAAAAAATTGGGGAAAAATGGGGAAAAAATTGGGGAAAAATGGGGAAAAATTGGGAAAAAATAGGGAAAAACGAGAAAAAAAAGTGAAAAAAAAAAGTGAAAAAAAAAGAGTTAAAAGGAGAAAAAATTGGGGAAAAAATTGGGAAAAAAATCTGAAAAAAATGTCAAAAAAATGAAAACACAAAAAGGGTTTAAAGGGTAAAAAAAAAATGGGGTAAAAAATAATAAAAATGGACAAAAACTGACCGGACTCCTCGGCCTCGGAGGAATAATCCTCGTCGCTGTCCTCCTCCTCCTCCTCGTCCTCCTCCGACGGATTGAACGTCTCGTCCTCCAGCTCCGACTCCGACTCACCCGGCTCCGCCTCCGAGCCCTGCACAGGTGAGATGGACAGGTGAGGTCACACAGGTGAGGTCAGACAGGTGAGATGGACAGGTGAGATTGGACAGGTGAGGTCAGACAGGTGGGACAGGGCAGGGCAAAAACTGGGGCAGGAAAAGGAGATTTGGGGGCCCAGGTGTCCCCAGGTGTGTCCCCAGGTGTCCCCAGGTGTGTCCCAGGTGTGTCCCAGGTGTGTCCCCAGGTGTGTCCCCAGGTGTGTCCCCAGGTGTCCCCAGGTGTGTCCCAGGTGTGTCCCAGGTGTGTCCCCAGGTGTCCCCAGGTGTGCCCAGGTGTGTCCCCAGGTGTGTCCCAGGTGTGCCCAGGTGTGTCCCCAGGTGTGTCCCAGGTGTGTCCCCAGGTGTGTCCCCAGGTGTGGCCCAGGTGTGTCCCCAGGTGTGTCCCCAGGTGTGTCACAGGTGTGTCCAGGTGTCCCCAGGTGTCCCCAGAGTGTCCCCAGGTGTGTCCCCAGGTGTGTCCCAGGTGTGTCCCAGGTGTGTCACAGGTGTGTCCAGGTGTCCCCAGGTGTCCCCAGAGTGTCCCCAGGTGTGTCCCCAGGTGTGCCCAGGTGTGTCCCCAGGTGTGTCCCAGGTGTGTCCCCAGGTGTGTCCCAGGTGTCCCCAGGTGTGTCCAGGTGTATCTCAGGTGTGCCCAGGTGTGTCCCAGGTGTCCCAGGTGTCCCCAGGTGTGCCCAGGTGTGTCCCAGGTGTCCCCAGGTGTGTCCCCAGGTGTGCCCAGGTGTGTCCCCAGGTGTCCCCAGGTGTGTCCCAGGTGTGTCCCCAGGTGTGTCCAGGTGTGTCCCAGGTGTCCCCAGGTGTGTCTCCAGGTGTCCCCAGGTGTATCGCAGGTATCCCAGGTGTGTCCCAGGTGTCCCCAGGTGTGTCCCAGGTGTATCCCCAGGTGTGTCCCCAGGTGTGTCCCCAGGTGTGTCCCAGGTGTGCCCAGGTGTGCCCAGAGTGTCCCCAGGTGTCCCCAGGTGTCCCCAGGTGTCCCCAGGTGTGTCCCAGGTGTGTCCCCAGGTGTGTCCCCAGGTGTCCCCAGGTGTGTCCCCAGGTGTGTCCAGGTGTGTCACAGGTAACTCACCTCCCCCTCGGGCTCGAGGAAGGACCACCCCCCCTGCTCGAAGAACCCCTCGGGGTCGTCCACGATGGTTTTCATGATCTTGGTCCAGTTGAGGGACTGAACCCCCTCCGTGTACTTGAGGTCACACGAGCTGCAGGTGAGACAGGTGAGACAGGTGGGACAGGTGGGACAGGTGGGACAGGTGAGACAGGTGAGACAGGTGAGACAGGTGAGGGACAGGTGAGACAGGTGAGACAGGTGAGACAGGTGAGGGACAGGTGAGAGACAGGTATGGGATACACAGGTGAGGAACAGGTGAGACAGGTGGGACAGGTGAGACAGGTGGGACAGGTGAGGGACAGGTGAGACAGGTGGGACAGGTGAGACAGGTGAGACAGGTGAGACAGGTGAGGACAGGTGAGACAGGTGGGACAGGTGAGACAGGTGGAACAGGTGAGACAGGTGAGACAGGTGGGACAGGTGAGACAGGTGGAACAGGTGGGACAGGTGGGACAGGTGGGACAGGTGAGACAGGTGAGACAGGTGAGACACAGGTGAGACAGGTGAGACAGGTGGGACAGGTGAGACAGGTGAGAGACAGGTGAGACAGGTGAGACAGGTGGGACAGGTGGAACAGGTGGGACAGGTGGGACAGGTGGGACAGGTGAGACAGGTGGGACAGGTGAGGACAGGTGGGACAGGTGGGACAGGTGAGACAGGTGAGACAGGTGGGACAGGTGGGACAGGTGAGACAGGTGAGACAGGTGAGACACAGGTGAGACAGGTGAGACAGGTGGGACAGGTGAGACACAGGTGAGACAGGTGAGACAGGTGGGACAGGTGGGACAGGTGAGACAGGTGGGACAGGTGAGACAGGTGAGACACAGGTGAGACACAGGTGAGACAGGGATTAAATTCAAAAATTTAAAAAATCGCAAAAAAAAAAATCCTTAAAAAAAATCAAAAAAAAAAAAAAAAAAAAAAATCCTTGAAAAATCTAAAAAAAATGCCTCCAAAAAATTCCATTAAAATTCCCCAAAAAATCCCCCAAAATTCCCAAAAATTCCCCCAAAAAATTCCCAAAAAATTAAAAAAAAATTCCCAAAAAATTAAAAAAAAAAATTTCCAAAAAAATTCCCCCCAAAATTCCCAAAAAAATTCCCAAAAATTTCCCAAAAAATCCCCAAAAAAACCCCACAAAAAATTCCCCAAAAAATCCCCCAAAAATTCCCAAAAAATTTCTCCAAAAATTTCCCAAAAAATCCCCCAAAAAATTCCCCAAAAAATTCCCAAAAAATTCCTCCAAAAACTGTCCAAAACAAATCCCAAAAACCTCCCAAAAAACTCCCAAAACCTAAAAAAAAATTTAAAATATAAATAAATAATATAAAACACATAAATAAATGAATCAAATTTTAAAAAGATCTAAAAAAAATCCTCAAAAAAAAGTAAAACAATCCCCTAAAACGTAAAAAAAAAAAAATCTGTAAAAAATCAAAAAAAATTCTAAAAAAAATAAAAAAAAAAATCCAAAAAAAATTAAAAAAAAATTCTAAAAAAAATCCCAAAAAATAAAAAAAAATCCAAAAAAAATCCCAAAAAATAAAAAAAAAAATTCCAAAAAAAATCCCAAAAAATCAAAAAAAAATTCTAAAAAAATTCCAAAAAAATCCAAAAAAATTCTAAAAAAAAATCCCAAAAAATCCAAAAAAAATCCAAAAAAATCCAAAAAAACCACAAAAAAAATTCTAAAAAAATCCCAAAAAATCCCAAAAACCCCCAAAATTTCCCCCAAACCCCCAAAATTCCCCAAAACCCCCCGAATTCCCCCCAAAACACCCACTTGAGCCACTCCTTGATGGGGTCGAGCGAGGCCACGGGGATGGCGTTGATCATGGTCACCTTGCGGGCGTAGTCCTTGTACACGATCACCAGGTCAAAGTTCTTCAGGTGGAACTGGACCCGCTCAAAGTGGATCAGCTCCACCTCGTCCAGGGTCACCACGAACGGGGGCTGAAAACACACCTGGGTTACACCTGAGAGCACCTGGGTACACCTGAGTACAGGTGTGACACACCTGAGAGCACCTGAGTTACACCTGAGTTACACCTGAGTTACACCCGCTCAAAGTGGATCAGCTCCACCTCATCGAGAGTCACCACGAACGGGGGCTGAAAATACACCTGGGTTACACCTGAGAGCACCTGGGTACACCTGGATACACCTGGGTACACCTGAGTACACCTGAGTTACACCTGAGTTACACCTCAGTACACCTGGATACACCTGGGTTACACCTGGATACACCTGGGTACAGGTGTGACACACCTGGACACACCTGAGTACACCTGAGTTACACCTGAGTTACACCTGAGTTACACCTGCGTACACCTGGATACACCTGAGAGCACCTGGATACACGTGGGTACAGGTGTGACACACCTGGATACACCTGAACATAACTATGATACACCTGAGTGCACCTGAGTTACACCTGGATACAGCTATGATACACCTGAGTGTACTGGGATACACCTGGGTTACACCTGAGAGCACCTGGATACACCTGAGTGTACCTGGATACACCTGAGTTACACCTGGATACACCTGGGTTACACCTGAGAGCACCTGGATACACCTGGATACACCTGAGTTACACCTGAGTACACCTATCTCACCTGTCTCTCACCTGTACCTGTCCCTGTCACACCTGTATCACACCTGTCACACACCTGTCTGTATCACACCTGTCCCAGGTGTGTCACTCACCCACTCAGTGCAGTTGACCAGGGCACTGTCTCACACCTGTACCTGTCTCTATACACCTGTATCACACCTATCTCAGGTATATCACACCTGTGTCACACCTGTACGTGTCTCTATACACCTGTATCACACCTGTCTCAGGTATATCACACCTGTCTCAGGTATATCACACCTGTTCCACACCTGTGTCACACCTGTACCTGTCACACCTGTACTCACCCACTCGGTGCAGTTGACCAGGGCTCTGTCACAGACCTGTCACACCTGTATGTATCACACCTGTCTCACACCTGTGACAGGTATATCACACCTGTGTCACACCTGTACGTGTCTCTATACACCTGTATCACACCTGTCTCAGGTATATCACACCTGTGTCACACCTGTACCTGTCACACACCTGTCCCAGGTGTGTCACTCACCCACTCGGTGCAGTTGACCAGGGCTCTGTCTCACACCTGTACCTGTCTCTATACACCTGTCACACACCTGTCCCAGGTGAGTCACTCACCCACTCGGTGCAGTTGACCAGGGCTCTGTCACAGACCTGTCACACCTGTCTGTATCACACCTGTCTCAGGTATATCACACCTGTCCCAGGTGAGTCACTCACCCATTCAGTGCAGTTGACGAGGGCGCTGCTCGTGGGCTGCAGGAGGCAGGTGCTGCGATAGGGGGCGCCGTTGAACCTGCCGAAAACACACAAAATTCACACAAAAGTCACCCGAAAAAACATCCAAAATCCCCCAAAAAGGGGAAAAATCCCCAAAATGGGGAAAAAATCCCCCCAAAACGGGACGGAAAAATGGCAAAAATGGGGGAAAAATCCCCAAAAATGAGGGAAAAGTCCCCAAAATTTCCCCATTTTCTCCCCATTCCCCTCCCCTCGTTTTTTCCCCATTTTTTCCCCATTTTCTCTGTATTTTTTCCCCACTTCTCCCCGGTTTTTTCCCCATTTTTTCCCCATTTTCCCCCCATTTTTTCTGTATTTTTTCCTCATTTCTTTTCTCACTTTTCCCCCCATTTTTTCCCCATTTTTTCCTCATTTCTTTTCCCCATTTTCCCGGGTTTTTTCCCCGTTTTTGCTCACCCCAGCTCCCTGAAGGGCACCTCGAACTCGAGCTCCTCCTTGGTCAGGGCCTCCACCTTCTCGATGAAATTCTTAAAGGCCGTTTTCAGCTTGTGCCGCATCTCCCGCTCCATCTGGGCCCCAAAAATAACCAAAATCGACCCAAAAATCCCCGAAAAACCGACCAAAAATACCCCAAAATCCACCCAAAAATACCCGGAAAAAATGACCCAAAAAAACCCAAAAATCGACCCAAAAATACCCAAAAAAATGACCCAAAAACACCCAAAATTGACCCAAAAAAACCCGGCAAAAATGGCCCCAAAAAAACCCCAAAAATCCCCAAAAAAATGACCCAAAAAACCCCCAAAAATTCCCGGAAAAATGGACCAAAATCCCTCAAAATCGACCCAAAAAAATCCCAAAAAAATTCCGAAAAAATTCCCAAAAAATCCCAAAAACCCCCAGAAAAACTCCTAAAAAATCCAAAAAAAAAATCCCAAAGAAATCCCAAAAAATCCCCCAAAAAATCCCCCAAAAAATCCCCCCAAAAATCCCCAAAAAATCCCCAAAAAAATCCCAAAAAATCCCCCAAAAATCCCCCAAAAAATCCCCAAAAAAATCCCCCAAAAATCCCCCCAAAAAATCCCAAAAAAACCCTTAAAAACCCCCCAAAATCCCCCCAAAAATAAAAAAAAAATCCCAAAAAATCCCCCAAAAATCCCAAAAAAATCCCCGAAAATTCCCTAAAAAACCCCTTAAAAAATCCCAAAAAATAAAAAAAAATCCCAAAAAAAATCCCAAAAAATCCCCAAAAAAATTCCCAAAAATCCAAAAAAAATCCCAAACAATCCCAAAAAAATCCCAAAAAAATCCCCAAAAAATCCCCAAAAAATCCCAAAAAAATCCTCAAAAAAATCCCCAAAAATCCCCAAAAAAATCCCCAAAAATTCCCTAAAAAACTCCTTAAAAAATCCCAAAAAAATCCCAAAAAAATCCCAAAAAAATCCCAAAAAATCCCCCCAAAAAATCCCAAAAAAATCCCAAAAAATCTCCAAAAAATCCCAAAACATTCACCAAAACCCGCAAAGAATTCACAAAAAAATCCTCAAAAAATCCCCAAAAAATCCTCAAAAATTCTGAAAAAATTCACAAAAAAATCCCCCAAAATCCCCCAATATCTCCACAAAAATTCACAAAAATTCCCCCCAAAAAAAATCACAAAAAAATCACCAAAAAAATCCACAAAAATCCTCAAAAAATCCTCAAAAATTCATCAAAAAATTCTCAAAAAAATCCCCAAAAAATCCCAAAAAATAAATAAAAAAAATTCCCAAAAAAATCCCCCCCAAAATAAAAATAAATAAATAAATAAATCCCAAAAAATCCCAAAAAATTTCCAAAAAAATCCAAAAAAATCCCAAAAAAATCCCAAAAAAACCCAAAAAAATCCCAAAAAATCCCAAAAAAAATCCCCAAAAATCCAAATTTCCCCAAAACATCAGGAATTTCCCCCAATCTCACCTGCTCGGCGTAGAGATCGTCCCTGTCGTGCATGTGCTGGTGCTTGCCCAGGTCCGTGGTGATCTCGCCCACCTCGGTGTAAAACTGAACGTCCGTGTGCCGCTTCTTCCCGAACATGATCGCGTTCTGGGGGGGAAAATATCGAATTTGGGGACAATTCTGGGGGTTTGGGATAGAAATCTGAATTTTTGGGAGAAAAATCTGAATTTTTGGGAAAAAATCCCTGGTTTTTATGGTGAAAAATGGGATTTTTTGGCATAAAATGGGATTTTTTTGGCCCCAAAATGGGATGTTTTGGCCTAAAATTGGGATTTTTTGGAAAAATTGGGATTTTTTGGCCTAATATGGGATTTTTTGGCCCAAAAATGGGATTTTTTGGCTCAAAAATAGGATTTTTTTTTTGTTTTTTTTGAGTTAAGAATGGAATTTTTGGAGCCAAATTCGGGTGTTCTGGGGGGAATAAAAACAAGGAGTTTGGGGAAAAAAACCCCTGAGTTTTTCGAAAAAAAAATCTGAATTTCTGGCAACTGAAAAAGGGAAATTTTGGCCCAAAAATGATCGTCTCCAAATCTCAGGATTTCACCCCAAAATCATGGAATTTTCACCCAAAAATCCCAGTTTTTTCCCCCACAACCTCAGTATTTCACCCCAAAAATCCCATTTTTTTTCCTAAACCCCCGATTTTTCCCCCCAAAATTCCCATTTTTTTTGCCCAAAATGCCAATTTTTCAGGCCGAACCTTGAGGTGGAAGTGCAGCACGATGATCATCTCGCCGTCGCAGGGCTGGAACACGGCGTGTTTGATGTTGTTGTACAGAATGTCCACCTTGTCCCCCCGCACCGACGTGAATCGGAACCCTGGGCGGGGGAAAAAACACCGAATTCATCGAAAACGACCCAAAATTCAGGGAAAACGACCCAAAATTCAGCAAAAATGACCCGAAATTTATAAAGAACGACCTGAATTTTGGGATTTTTTTGGGGATTTTTTGGGATTTTTTTGTGATTTTTGATGTTTTTTGGGCAGATTTTTTGGGGTTTTTTGGGGTGAATTTTGGGGATTTCGGGGTGTTTTTTTGGGGTGGTTTTTCGGGAGCTTTTTGGAGATTTTTTTTGGATTTTCTGAGGATTTTTTAGGGTTTTTTTTGAGGATTTTTCTACGGTTTTTTGAGGGGTTTTTGGGGGGTTTTTTGTAGGCTTTTTTGGGGTGAATTTTCGGGATTTTGGGTTATTTTGGGGTACTTTTTTCAGGGCCTTTTTGAGAATTTTGGGGGGGTGGTTTTGTGGATAATTTGGGATTTTTTTGCCAATTTTTGGTGATTTTTCTGATTTTTTTTTTGAGGTTTTTGGGGCGGATTTTTTTCAGGATTTTTTCGGGTAAATTCGAGGGGTTTTTTGGGGTAAATTTGTGAATTGTTTTGGGGTGAATTTGGGGGGTTTTGGGGCTCTGGGGTCACCATTGACGTGGCGATGTTGGGGCTCCAATTTGGGGATTTTTTAACGTTTTTTTGATTTTTTTTTTTTTTTGGTGTTTTTTGATGATTTTCTGGGATTTTTGGAGTGAATTTTGTGGATTTTTTGGGGGCTTTTTTTGGGGTGGTTTTTGAGGACTTTTTTTGGGTTGTTTTTCCTTTTTTAGGAAATTTTTTCAGGGTTTTTTGGGGTGAATTTGGGGGATTTTTTCAGGTGAATTTTGGGATTTTGGGGTGATTTTTTTGGAGGATTTTTGGGGACTTTTTGGGGGATTTTTTTTAGGGTTTTTTGGGGATTTTTGGGGTGAATTTTGGGGTGAAATTTTTTTTTGATTTTTTGGCGATTTTTGCAGATTTTTTTGGGGATTTTTTTTTGCGATTTTCGGGGATTTTTTGGGGCGGATTTTTGGGGTTTTTTGGGGTGGATTTTTTGCGATTTTGATGGTTTTTTTCAGGTTTTTTGGGGATTTTTTTGGCGATTTTTGGGATTTTTGGGGGTTTTTTGGGGCGGATTTTTTCAGGGTTTTTGGGGTAAATTTGGGAATTTTTTGGGGGTGAATTCAAGGGTTTTTTGGGGTGAATTTGGGGGGTTTTGGGGCTCAGGAATCACCGTTCACGTGGGCCTCCAGGGCCCCCTGCATCCGTTTCTGGGCGATGTTGGGGCGGATGTAAAGGTCCTTCAGTTTGGGGTTGCTGCGGTTCAGGTTGATCACCAGAGAGTCCTGCTTGACGATGCCCTGCGGGGACAGAGTGGCCCTGAGTGACCCTGAGTGACCCCTGAGTGACCCCTGAGTGACCCCTGAGTGACCTGAGTGACCACAGTGACCCCAGAGTGAACCCTGAGTGACCCCCGAGTGACCCGAGTGACCCCTGAGTGACCCCTGAGTGACCCCTGAGTGACCCCTGAGTGACCCCTGAGTGACCCCTGAGTGACCCCCTGAGTGACACCAGAGTGACCCTGAGTGACCCTGAGTGACCAGAGTGACCCCTGAGTGACCCCTGAGTGACCCCAGAGTGACCCCCGAGTGACCCCGAGTGACCCCAGAGTGACCCTGAGTGACCCCTGAGTGACCCCTGAGTGACCTGAGTGACCACAGTGACCCCAGAGTGAACCCTGAGTGACCCCCGAGTGACCCGAGTGACCCCTGAGTGACCCCTGAGTGACCCCCCTGAGTGACCCCTGAGTGACCCCTGAGTGACGCCTGAGTGACCCCTGAGTGACCCCTGAGTGACCCCTGAGTGACCCCTGAGTGACCCCCGAGTGACCCCTGAGTGACCCTGAGTGACCCCTGAGTGACCCCCGAGTGACCCCTGAGTGACCCCTAAATGACCCCTGAGTGACCCCCCTGAGTGACCCGAGTGACCCCTGAGTGACCCCTGAGTGACCCCCTGAGTGACCCCTGAGTGACCCCCGAGTGACCCCTGAGTGACCGCTGAGTGACCGCTGAGTGACCATTGAGTGACCCTGAGTGACCCCTGAGTGACCCCCGAGTGACCCTGAGTGACCCCTGAGTGACCCTGAGTGACCCCTGAGTGACCCCTGAGTGACCGCTGAGTGACCCCAGAGTGACCCCTGAGTGACCCCTGAGTGACCAATGAGTGACCCCTGAGTGACCCCTGAGTGACCCTGAGTGACCCCCCTGAGTGACCCCTGAGTGACCCCTGAGTGACCCTGAGTGACCCCTGAGTGACCCCTGAGTGACCCCTGAGTGACCCTGAGTGACCCCTGAGTGACCCCTGAGTGACCCTGAGTGACCCCCCTGAGTGACCCCTGAGTGACCCCTGAGTGACCCTGAGTGACCGCTGAGTGACCCGAGTGACCCCTGAGTGACCCTGAGTGACCCCTGAGTGACCCCCGAGTGACCCTGAGTGACCCCTGAGTGACCGCTGAGTGACCCCTGAGTGACCCTGAGTGACCCCTCAGTGACCAACGATGGCTCAGTGGTCACTCAGGGGTCACTCAGTGGTCAGTGGCGCCTCAATGACCATCCAATGACCGTTAATTGACCACCCAATGACCACTCAATGTCCACCCAATGACCACTCAACGACCAATCACTGACCACTCAATGTCCAGCCAATGACCACTCAATGACCATTCATTGACCATTCAATGACCACCCAATGATCGACCAATGACCACTCAACATCCACCCAACGACCATTAATTGACCACTCAACATCCACCCAATGACCAATGACCATTCGACCCACGCTTACCCCCCTCATGACCCCTCGTGACCCCTCGTGACCCCTGGGTGACCCCCAGACCCACCTCCTTCTCCTTCTCCTCGGCCTCGCGGGTCTTGTAGCGTTTCTGCACCTCCTTGATGATGCGGAAGGCGTTCTGCAGGTTGGACGCCGGCACCGTCGACTCGCCCGGCGGCTTCAGGTTGGACGCCCGGTACGTGCTGGGGGGCGGAGTGAGCGCGGCCACCGGTCAGCCCGGGGGCCAGGACAAGATGGCGGCCCCCGTAGCCCCAATTCAAGATGGCGCCCTCCATTCCCCCAATCCAATATGGCGGCCCCCATTTCTCCAATCCAACATGGCGGCCACAATCCAAGATGGCCACCCCGGTGTCTTCATTCCAATATGGCGGCCCCCATGGCCCCAATTCAAGATGGCGCCCTCCATTCCCCCAATCCAATATGGCGCCCCCCCCATTTCTCCAATCCAACATGGCAGCCACAATCCAAGATGGCCACCCTGCTGTTCCCAGTCCAATATGGCGGCCACCGTGCCCCCCATCCAATATGGCGGCCCCCATTTCTCCAATCCAACGTGGCAGCCACAATCCAAGATGGCCGCCTCCGTGTCCCTATTTCAATATGTAGGCCCCCATGGTCCAAATCCAATATGGCGGCCCCCATGGTTGAAATCCAATATGGCGGCCCCCATGTCCCCAATCCAATATGGCGGCCCCCATGGCCCAAATCCAATATGGCGGCCCCCATGTCCCCAATCCAAGATGGCGGCTCCCCCATTCCCAGGTTCTTGAGGAGATTTTTTTTCCTTCTAAATCTCATTTTCCCTTCCTAAATTCCCATTTTGTTTCCTCAAAAATTCCTTTTTTTTCCCCCAAAACTCCCATTTTTTCCCCCCTCTAAATCCCATTTTTTTCTCCCCTAAAAATCCTCATTTTTTCCATAAAAATCCCATTTTAAATCCCGTTTTTTTGCCCAAAATCGCCGTTTTTCACCCCAAAACCGACCTACATCTCCTTGATGAAGATTTTCTCCTCAAATACCCATTTTGGCCCTTGAATCCCATTTTAAAACCCATTTTTTCCCTTAAAATCCTCATTTTTTCCCCCAAAAAATCCCGGTTTTTTTCCCCAAAATTTTAATTTTTGCCCCAAATCCGTTTTTTTTCCCCCAAAACTCACATCTCCTTGACGAAGGTGGCCTCGGGGTTGGGGAAGATGTTGCCCTCGTTGCGGCCCAAGGCGCTGCCGGGGCAGAAGAAGTTGATCCTCAGGTAGGTGTAGTCGCCCTCCACCGACATGCTGATGTTCTGGGGAAAAAAAACAACATTTTTGGGGTGAAAAATGGAGATTTTGGGAAAAATCGGGGGTTTGGGGAAAAAAATCCCGAGTTTTGGGAAAAAAAATGGGATTTTTTGGGGCGAAAATAGGGATTTTTGATACAAAAAAGGGAATTTTTGGCCCCAAAAAAGGGAATTTTTTTGGCCCCGAAATCGGAATTTTTAGACGCGAATTTGGGAGTTTTTGGGATCAAAAATGAGAATTTTTTTGGGAGGTTTTTGACCCAAAAAATGAGAATTTTTTTGGGAGGTTTTTGAACAAAAAATGGGTTTTTTGGTTGTTTTTTTTTTTTTTTTTTAGGGACGGAATGGGGGTTTTTGACCCAAAAAACTGAATTTTTGGAGCCGAAAAAAGGAACTTTTGGAGGCAAATTTGGGACTTTTGGGGATAAAATGGGGAATTTTGACCCAAAACCCAAAATTTTGCGCCCAAAATTGGGAGTTTCGAAGCCAAATTTGGGAGTTTTGGGGTGAAAAAAATGGGGATTTTGGGGAAAATCACAAAGTTTTTTTTTACTCCAATTAGGAAATTTTTGCCCCAAAAAATGGGGATTTTTGGGGTTTTTTTTGGTGTGGGAATGGGGATTTTTGATCCAAAAAATGGGATTTTTTTGAGCCCTAAAAAAGGGTTTTGGGCAGCAAAATTTGGGAGTTTTTGGGGGAAAAAATGAGGATTTTTGGGCCAATTCTGGGGACTTTTTGAGCAAATTTTTGGAGATTTTTGGGCTGAATTTGGATGATCTTGGGCTGAATTTTTCAGGGATTTTTGGGGTGAATTTCGGGGGATTTTGGGGAAAAATTCTGGGGATTTTGGGACAGATTCTGGTGCGAATTCTGGGGGATTTTTGGGGTGAATTTTGGGGATTTTTTGGGACAAATTATGGGGATTTTGGGGCAAATTTTGGGGGGAATTTTGGGGATTTTGGGGCGAATTTTGGGGTGAATTCTGGGGAATTTTGGGGTGAATTTTGACGATTTTTTGGGGGGCAAAAAATGGAGATTTTGGGGCGAATTTTGGGGTGAATTCTGGGGGATTTTGGGAGCAAATTTTGAGGCAAATTTCAGTGATTTTGGGGCGAATTTTGTGGGGATTTTTAGGGCAAATTCCGACGATTTTGGGCTGAATTTCGTGGGGATTTTTTGGGGTGATTTTTGGGGATTTTTTGGGGTGAATTTTGGGGATTTTGGGGTCATATTGGGCCGAATTTTTCTGGGATTTTTTGGTGTGAATTCCGATGATTTTGGGGAGAATTTTTCTGGGATTTTTTGGGGTGAATTTTGGGGATTTTTGGGGGCAAATTTTGGGGATTTTGGGGTCATATTGGGCCTAATTTTTCTGGGATTTTTTGGGGTAAATTCTGGGGATTTTGGGCCGAATTTTGTGGGGATTTTTGGGGCAAATTTCGGGGATTTTTTGGAAATTTTGGGGTAAATTCTGGGGAATTTTGGGGCAAATTTTAATGTGAATTCCAGGGGATTTTGGGGCAAATTTTGGGGCGAATTCTGGGGGATTTTGGGAGTAAATTTTGAGGCAAATTTTGGGCTGAATTTCGGGGTGAATTTCAGTGATTTTGGCCGAATTTTGTGGGGATTTTTTAGGGCAAATTCCGACGATTTTGGGGCGAATTTTTCTGGGATTTTTTGGGGTGAATTCTGGGGATTTTGGGGCGAATTTTAATGTGAATTCTGGGGGATTTTTGGGGTGAATTTTGGGGTGAATTTTCCGGTGATTTTGGGCTGAATTTTGGGGATTTTTGAGACAAATTTCGGGGATTTTTGGGGTGAATTTGGGCCGGATTTTGTGGGGATTTTTTGGGGCAAATTTTGGTGATTTTGGGGTGAATTCTGGCAATTTTTTGGGGCAAATCCCAGAGATTTTTGGAGCGAATTTTGGGGTGAATTTTCCAGGGATTTTGGGGATTTTTTGGGACAAATTATGGGGATTTTGGGCCGAATTTTCCAGAGATTTTAGAGTGAATTTTCTTGGGATTTTGAGGCAAATTTTGGGGATTTTTTTGGGGTGAATTCGGGTGATTTTGGGGTGATTTCGGGTCCGTTCCCACCTTGATGGTGGCGATGTGGAAGGGCGTGGCGATGCCGAAGACGGGCATGATGACGCTCTCGTATTTCTTGTCGATGAAGATTTTCATCTCGCGCACGTGCGGCTCCTTGGGCAGCAGCGCCGCGCTCTTGTACGACACGTTGGATTTACGGGCCCTGGAAATGGGGAAATTTGGGGTTTTTTGGGGGAAAAAATAGGATTTTTTTCAAGGAAAATATGAGGTTTTCTTGGGGAAAAATATGGGGTTTTTTAAGGAAAAAATAAGGTTTTTTTGGGAGTATAATAGGATTTTTTTAGGGGAAAAAAGGGAATTTTTTGGAAAAAAATTGGTGATTTTGGGGGGAAAAGGTGGGATTTTTTTAAGAAAAAAATAAGATTTTTTGGGGGGTAAAATATGATTTTTTTAAGGAAAAAACAAGGTTTTTTTGGGGGGTAAAATGGGATTTTTTTTAGGGAAAAAAGGGAATTTTTTGGAAAAAAAATTGGTGATTTTGCGGGGAAAAGGTGGGATTTTTTTACAGGAAAATAAGGGATCTTAGGGGGAAAATATAGGAGTTTGGGGGAAAAAATAGGATTTTTTTTTTTTTTAAAATCAGGGATTTAGAAAAAAAATTTTTTTGGGGGGAGAATATGGTATTTTTTGGGGAAAAAATGGGGATTTTTTTGGGGAAAAAAAAGAGTTTTTTAGGAGAAAAAATGGGATTTTTTGGGGGAGAAAAAAAAAAGATTTTTGGGGAAAAAATAGGAATTTTTTTGGAGTAAAAAAACGGACTTTTTTGGGGAAAAATACGGGATTCTTGGAGGAAAAAACAGGATTTTTGGAGTGAAAAAAATAAGATTTTATGAGGAAAAAGATAGGATTTTTTCTGAGAAATATTGGGATTTTTGTCAGGAAAAAATAGGATTTTTTGGGGAAAAAAATTAGATTTTTAGAAGAAAAAATGAGGGGTTGGGGAAAAAATAAGGAAATTTTTTGGGGGCAATTTAGGAATCTTTTGGGAAAAAAATTGGGGATTTATGTAGAAAAACATGTGATTTTTTGGGGAAAAATACGGAATTTTTAGGAGAAAAAACGGAGTCTTGGAAGGGAAAAAAAATGGTATTTTTGGGGGGAAAAATATGGGGGTTTGAAGAGGAAAAAATAGGATTTTTTGGGGAAAAATATGGGATTTTAGGAGGAAAATATGTGATTTTTTGAGAGGAAAAATATGGGATTTTTTTGGAAAAAATACGGGATTTTTTTGGGAAAATTCGGATTTTTTTGGGGAGTTAAATTCCCCTCACTTCTGCGTCTGCTGCTCCCCCCTCTGCTCCGTCAGGCGGCGCCGCGCGTCCTCGTTCAGCTGCGTGGCCAGTTCCTTCTGGTGCGCCCGGCGCTTCTCCTCGGCCGTCAGCTCGTTCTGAAAGGGTTAATGGTCACCTTGTGGTCACTCGGGGTCAGTGGGGTCACTCGGGGTCAGTCTGGGGTCAGTCAGGGGTCACTCGGGGTCAGTGTGGTCAGTCTGGGGTCAGTCAGGGGTCAGCAGGGGTCAGGGATGGACAGAAGTGGTCAGTGGTCAGTTTGAGGTCAGTGAGACTCTTCCCGTGTGCTCGGTCAGTCAGCGGTCAGTGAGGGGTCAGTGGTGGTCAGTGGTCACTCAGTGGTCACTCAGTGGTCACTCAGTAACTGACCCGTGTCCTCTCGGTCAGGAGGGCGGCGCGGGAGCTCCGGCCCAGCAGATCCTCGGCCGCGTCTTTGTCCGGCTCCTCCTCATCCTCGTCCTCGTTCTGGGGAGAAAAAACACAAAAATCAGACAAAAAAACCCAAATCCTCTTTCTCTTCCTCGTCCTCGTCCTCGTTCTGGGGAGAAAAAATAAAATTTCCGGCAAAAAATCCCTTAAAAACCCCCCAAATCCACCTAAAAACCCCAAATTCCTCCTCATTCTCATCCTCGTTCTGAGGAAAAAACCTGAGATTTCAGGCAAAAATCTCTTAAAATCCCCCAAAACTTCCCAAATTCCCACATAAAAAAGCCTCAAATCCCACCCTGAGGGACTCGGGGAAAACACCCCCCCAAAAAAAACTCCCAAAAAACCCAAAATGAGGCAAAACCTGCGAACCCTGAGGAAAACCCCACCCAGATCGGCTCCTCCTGAGGGGTTTTTGCCCAAAAATCCCCAATTTGGCCCCAAAAAGCCCCAATTTGGCCCCAAATCTCCCCGATTTGGCCCCAAAAAGCCCCGATTTGGCCCCAAAAAGCCCCGATTTGGCCTCACCTTGAGGAAAATCCCGACGTTTTTCACCTTTTTCTTCACCGAGGTCAAAACCACGGCAGGGCCGTCCTGTGGGGGGCCCCAAAGGGGGCGGGGAGAGACGTGATTGGCTGAGGGGTTTGGAGGGAAGGAACGCGATTGGTCGAGGGGAATTGGAGGGAATGGACGCGATTGGCTGAGGGGTTTGGAGGGAATTAACTTGATTGGCCTGAGGGGAATCGGAGGGAACAAATGTTATTGGCCAAGAGGAATGGGAGGGAGCGAACGCGATTGGCCAACAGGAATTGGAGGGAATAAACATGAACGGCCGAAGGAAATTGGAGGGAACGAATGTGATTGGCCTGAGGGAAATAGGAGGGAACAAACACAATTGGCTGAGCGCAGAAAGGGGCGGCACCATCGCCTGAGGGAACCAAAGCCATGATTGGCCAAGGGGAGGGACAGGAGCCACACGATTGGCTGAGGGTACAAGATTGGCAGAGGGTGGAAAAGCGACGCCGCCATCGCCTGAGGCGAGCCGTGCCGCCATTGGCTGAAAGGAGGGGAAGGCGCCACGCGATTGGCCGAGGGGAGGCCCCGCCCACCTCGTCCACCATGACGGTGTCGCCGATGAAGAGCGCGTACGTCCGGTCCTCCGGCCGCTTCCCCTCCTTGTTGGGCAGCTCCGACAGCCCCACGTTGATGCTGAAAACCATCCCTGGGGCGGGGAGAAAACACACCGGTTTGGGAAAAATACAAAAATAAAATAAAAAAAGTGGGAAAAAAGGTGAAAAATCTCGGGAGAAAAAACGAGATTGGGGCGGGGTTTGGGAGGAAAGGGCGGGGCTTAAGGGGAAGGGGCGGGGCAGGAGCCGTGAGGGGGAGTTTTGGTGGGAAAAGGTTTGGGGAAGGAAAAATGTGAATTTTAAGGGAAAAAATAAAAAAATTGAGGGAAAAATTTTGTGATTTTGGGGCAAAATTAACATTTGAGATGGAGATCTGGTGTTTGGGGGAAAATATTAGGATTTTAGAAGGAAAAATGAAAATCGAGGGGGGAAATTTGTGATTTTGGGGCAAAATTTGGGGTGGAAAAGGAAGATTTAGGGGCAGAAAAAGCACATTTTGGGACTGGAAAGGAAAATTTCGGGGTGAAAAAATATTTTTAGATGGAAAAAGAAGATTTGGGGTGGAAATGCCAAATTTCAGGGTGGAAAATGGAAATTCTGGGGTGGACCAAGCAAATTTTGGGGAGAAAATTGGGGATTTTGAGGTGGAAAAAGTGGATTTTAGGGTGAAAAAGGCAGATTTTGGGGTGAAAAAACAGTATTTGGGTGTGGAAAAGCAGATTTTGGGATCAAAAGTGGGAATTTTGGGGTGGAAAAGGAAAATTTAGGGGTGGAAAAGGTACATTTTGGGGTAAAAAATGCTGATTTGGGGGTCAAAAGTGGAGATTTTGTGTAGGAAAACCAGATTTTGGGGCAGAAAAGACAATTTTTGTGGTAAAAAAATCAGGAATTTTAGTTCCTCTCACCCTTCTTGAGGCGCTGCTGGTTCTTGCTGTTGATGACCAGGGAGCCCTCGCGGAACTCGATGCCCATGGCGAACCTGAGTGACCCCAGAGCGACCCCTGAGTGACCCCTGGGTGACCCCGGTGACCCCCGGAGTGACCCCCCCCCCCGGGCCCGAGTCCGGCCGTTCTCACCCCAAATTCTTGGTGACCTTCCCCAGGAGCTCCGGGCGCTGCTTCTTCACCACGTCCATGACGGCGCCGTAGACGTCGCACAGACGGGCACCTGCGAAGGGCAGTGGTCACTCAGGGGTCAGTTAGGGGTCAGTGGTCACTCAGGGGTCAGTCAGGGGTCATTTGGGTCACTCAGGGGTCACTCAGAGTCACTCAGGGGTCAGTGGTCACTTGGGGAGATTGAAGTCATTGGGGTCAGTCAGGGGTCATTGGGGTTACTATGGGGTCAGTGGTCACTCAGTGGTCAGTCAGGGGTCATTGGGGTCACTCAGTGGTCAGTGGTCACTCAGTGGTCAGTCAGGGGTCATTGGGGTCACTCAGTGGTCAGTGGTCACTCAGTGGTCAGTCAGGGGTCATTGGGGTCACTCAGTGGTCAGTGGTCACTCAGTGGTCAGTCAGGGGTCATTGGGGTTACTATGGGGACAGTGGTCACTGAGTGGTCAGTCAGGGGTCACTGAAAGGTCACTCTGGGGGTCAGTAAGGGGTCACTCAGTGGCCACAGGGGGCGGTGTGGGGTCAGTTATGGGATATCACACTGCGGTCACTATGGGTCAGTCTATGGTCAGTGTGGTCACTCAGTGGTCACTCAGTGGTCACTCAGCGGTCACTCGTTGGTCACTCACCGTGCCTCAGCTCCCTGACCAGCACGTCCTGCAGCTGGAGCAGGAAGCCGTAGTGACCACAGGGGCGGTGTGGGGTCAGTTATGGGATATCACTATGGGTCAGTCAATGGATAGTCAGGGTCACTCAGTGGTCACTCAGTGGTCACTCGTTGGTCACTCACCATGCCTGAGCTCCCTGACCAGCACGTCCTGCAGCTGGAGGAGAAACCCGTAGTGGTCCTGCATGTCCTGGGGCGGGTCCACCATCAGGGTCCGGACCAGGTTGGAGCAGTAGGATTTGTAGCGGATCCCCATGGAGCAGGTGATGGCCCCAAAGTGCATGTGGGACTTGTCACTGCACGGGGAGAAAAGGGTTAAAAAACGGGGTGAGAAACGGGGAATTTGGGAAAAATGGGGGGAAAAAAAAAAGAAAAAAAAATGGGGAAAAAATGGGAAAAAAAAGGTGAAAAAATGGGAAAAAAACGGGAAAAAAACGGAGGAAAAGGAGGAAAAAAGGGAAAAAAATGAGAAAAGAAACAAGGAGAAAAAAGGAAAAAAAGGGGGAGAAATGAGAAAAAAACAAGAAACAAAACAGAGAAAAAAGAGAAAAAAAATGGAAAAAACAGGGGAAAAAAAAAGGAAAAAAATAAAGGAAAAAATAAAAAAAAAAAAGTGGGGGGGAAAACAGGAAAAATTGAAAAAACTAGGGGGAGAAATGGGAAAAAACCCGAAACGAAATGGGGACAAAACATGGAAAAACAAGGGAAAAAAAGGGGGAAAAAATGGAAAAAAATGGGGAAAAAACCAGGAAAAAACGGGAAAAAATTGAATAGAAATGTGAAAAAATGGGGGGGGGGAGAGAGGGAAGAAACGCAGGGAAAAATCCAAAACAAAACAGGAAAAAAAAAGGGAAAAAATGAGAAAAAAAAAAGGGGAAAAAAATTGAATAAAAACAGGAAAAAATGGGATAAAAACAGGAAAAAAAAAAACTGGAAAAAACAGGAACAAAAAGGGCATTTTGGGGCCCTCCTGACCTGATTTTTAACCACGAAAACCACAATTTTGGGGCAAAAAAACCCCAATTTTTTTTTTAAAAAAACCCCGTCAACTCCAGGCGTGACTTTCAGATAATTTCAGGCAATTTTTGGGGATAATTTCAGTGCAAAAAAACCCCCCAATTTTCAGCCGCGAAAAAAATCCCGATTTCGGGACAAAAAAAAGCGAATTTTCATCCCAATTTCGGGTCAAAAAAACCTCAAATTTTTTTTAAAAAAAAACCACAAATTTTTCGGGGTAACTTTAGAGGATTTTGGGGGCCCCTCCTGACCTGACGACGCTGAACTTGAGGTTGTAGTTGCCGCCGCTCTGGATGATCGGGGGGTAGCACATCTCCACGGCCGAGGGGTCGGCGCCCGCCAGGAATTTCTTCTCCTCGATGGCTTTTTCCACCGCCTCGGCCAGCTTGGAGTGGCGCACCTTCTGCGGGGGGTGACGGCAAAAAATGGTCACTTTTGGACCCAAAAATCCCATTTTTTAATTGAGGTTGACCCCAAAAAAAAGCTCATTTTTAAGCAAATTTCAGTTCAAAATAGAAATTTTTTAAAGTGAGGCTGACCCCAAAAAATGGTCGGTTTTAGACCCAAAATTCCCATTTTTTAATTGAGGTTGACCCCAAAAAAATGGTTGGTTTTGGACCCAAAAATCCCATTTTTTAATTGAGGTTGACCCCAAAAAAATGGTCGGTTTTTGGACCCAAAAATGGCCGTTTTTAAATGAAGTTCACCCAAAAAAAATGTTTGGTTTTGGACCCAAAAAGGCCATTTTTTAATTGAGGTTGACCCCAAAAAATGGTCGGTTTTTGGACCCAAAAATGGCCATTTTTAAAGGGAAGTTAATCCGAAAAATGTTCATTTTTTAAATTGAGGCCGACCTAAAAAAATGCTGATTTTTAGGCCAATTTCAGCTCAAAAATGGGAAATTTTTAACTGAGGATAAACCCAAAAAAATGGTCGGTTTTGGACACACAAAATGTTTGTTTTTAATTGAAGCTGACCAAAAAATGGCCATTGCGACGTCGTTATGACCCAACCCGACCTCAGAACTCCAAATTTTAGTCCCAAAACTCCAATTTTTGATCCAACTCACCCCCAAAACTCCCATTTTTGGTCCTGAAACTCTCATTTTTGTTCCCAAAACTCCCATTTTTGGTCCAACCCGCCCCCAAACCCCCCATTTTTGTCCCGGGTCCCCCCCGACCTCGTCGGCGTCGACGATCTCCATGACGCGCTCCTTGAAGAACTTGGTGAAGACCTCGGAGGTGATGGCGGCCGCCTTCCTCATCAGCTGCAGCTCCACCTCCTCCTTGGCCGCCATGGCCTGCGCCACCGCCGCGCTGACGTCCACCTGGGGGCGGGGCCGGGGCCGTGAGGGCGGGGTCATGGGGGTCACGCCCACCTTGGGGCTGGTCGAGCCAACTGCGGCTCTTCCGACCCAACTTTGACCCAACCGACCCAACTTTGACTCTTCCAACCCAACTGCGGCTCTTCCAACCCAACTTCGACCCAACTGACTCAACTTTGACCCAACTCTGACTCTTCCAACCCAACTTTGAACCAACCGACCCAACTTGGACCCTTCCAACCCAACTCCAACTCTTCCAACCCAAGCTTGACCCAACCGACCCAACTTTGACCCAACTTTGACTCTTCCAACCCAACCCAAACTCTTCCAACCCAACTGCAACCCAACTTTGACTCTTCCAACCCAACTTTGACTCTTCCAACCCAACCAAACTCAACTTTGAGCCATCCAACCCAACCTTGACTCTTCCAACCCAACTCCAACTCTTCCAACCCAAGCTTGACCCATCCAACCCAACTTTGACCCAACTCTGACTCTTCCAACCCAACTTCGACCCAACTGCGACTCTTGGAACCCAACTTTGACCCAACCAACCCAACCTTGACCCAACCAACCCAACTTCAACTCTTCCAACCCAACCTTGACTCTTCCAATCCAACTCTGACTCTTCCAACCCAACTCCCACCCACCTGTGACTCCTCCCACCCACCTGTGACCCCTCCCGCCCAAGCCCCGCCCCCCCGGGCCCCACCTTCTCAAACCCCTCCTTGCTGAGGGCGTCGTTCCAGCTCTTCATGAACTCGCCGGGGAATTTGTCCTTGGCGAAGACCCCGAGGCGCCGCCCGCCCCGGCTGCCCTTCAGCGCCTCGATCAGCTTGTCGAAGTTGGCCTTGTTGCTCTCGTTCTGGGGGGGAAAGGGGGCGTGGCCGTGAGGGGCGTGGCCATTGGGGTGGAGTTATAAAGGGGCGTGGCCATGGGGCGGGGCTATGGAGTGGGGCTATAGAGGGCGTGGCCATGGAAGGGCGTGGCCATGGCGGGTTCTTTTGGACCCCCAAACCCCCTCAGGACCCCCCCAAACCCCACAACAGCCCCCAAAAACGACCCCCAGACCCACAGAAACCCCAAATCCCCACAGGAACCCCTCAGGACCCCCAAACCCCTTTAGGACCCCCCAAACCCCTTTAGGACCCCCCCAGGCCCCCTCAGGACCCCCCCAAACCCCTTTAGGACCCCCCCAAACCCTCTCAGGACCCCCCCAAACCCCTTTAGGACCCCCCAAACCCCTTTAGGACCCCCCCAAACCCCTTTAGGACCCCCCCAAACCCCCTCACGACTTCACCTGAGACCCTCAGGACCCCCCCAAACCCTCTCAGGACCCCCCCAAACCCCTCAGGACCCCCCCCAACCCCTTCAGGACCCCCCCCCAGGCCCCCACCTTTTCCCGGACCAGCAGTGTGACCCCATAAACCCCCAACCCCAAACCCCCCCAGGAACCCCTCAGGACCCCCCCAAACCCCCTCAGGACCCCCCCAAAGCCCCCAAAGAGCCCCTCAGGACCCCGCCCCAGGCCCCCACCTTTTCCCGGACCAGCAGCGTGACGGCGGGGAGGCCGTTGCCCCCCTCGGCCCCCTTGCCCTGGGCCACCTGCTTGAGGAACTCCACCTTCTTCCTGCTGGCCAGGAACAGCAGCCGCTCCTCGCAGAACAGCATCACCGTGTCCGTCAGCTCGTAGCCCAGGAGCCACGTCTGGGCCCAAAAATAACCCAAAATAACCCAAAAATGTCAGTGGGGACACCCCAGCACCGTGTCCGTCAGCTCGTAGCCCAGGAGCCACGTCTGGGCACCAAAAATCCCAAATGAACCAGTGAAATCCCAAATGGAACCATTAAAATCCCAAATGAACCATTAAAACCCCAAAAGGAACCATTAAAATCCCAAATAGACCATTAAAATCCCAAATGAAGCACTGAAATCCCAAAAGGAACTATTAAAATCCCAAATGAACCATTAAAATCCCAAACGGAATCATTAAAATCCCAAATGAACCATCGAAATTCTAAAACGAACCATTAAAATCCCAAACGAACAATTCAAACCCCAAATAAACCATTAAAATGCCAAATAAACCTTTGAAATCCCAAATGGAACCAATGAAATCCCAAATGAACCATTGAAATCCCAAATGAACCACTGAAATCCCAAACGGGACAGGGAAATCCCTAATGAACCATTAAAATCCCAAATGAACCATTGAAATCCCAAAAGGCATCACTGAAATCCCAAAGGAACCATTAAAATCCCAAATAAACCATGGAAACCCCAAAAGGAATCACTGAAATCCCAAAAATGAACCATTAAAACCCCAAAATTAACCAGAGAAATCCCAAATGGGACAGAAAAACCCCAAAATTAGGATTTGGGGATTTTTCCCCCTCAGGGATTTTGGGGTTTTTCCCCTCAGGGATTTTGGGGTGTTTTTGGGGTGTATTTTGAAATATTTTTTGGGTTATTTTGGGGTATTCTTGGAGTGGTTTTGGGGTATTTTGGGGGGTTATTTTGGGGTATTTTTGCGGTGTTTTTTGTGGCATTTTTGGGGTGTTTTTGCAGTAGTATTTTTTTTGTGGTTTTGGAGTTATTGTGGGGTGTTTTTTGGGTGTTTTTTGGGGTGTTTTTGGGGGTATTTTTGGGGTAATTTTGGGGTGTTTTTGTGGTTTTTATTGGGGTGTTTTTTGGGTGTTTTTGGGTATTTTTGCAGTGTTTTTTGGGTATTTTTTGGGTGTTTTTGTGGTAATTTTGGGTTGTTTTTGGTGTTATTTTGGGGTATTTTTGGGGTGTTTTGGGGGTATTTTTGAGGTGTTTCTTGGGGTGTTTTGGGGGGTTATTTTGGGGTATTTTTGGGGGTTATTTTTGGGATTTTTTCGGCTATTTGTGGGGTGTTTTTGGGGTAATTTTGGGGTGTTTTTGTGGTTTTTCTTGGGGTATTTTTTGGGTGTTTTTTGGGTATTTTTGCGGTGGTTTTTGGGGGTTTTTTTGGGTGTTTTTGTGGTATTTTTGGGTTGTTTTTGGTGTTATTTCGGGGTGTTTTTGGGGGTATTTTTGGGGATATTTTTGTGGTATTTTTGGGGATATTTTTGGGGTGTTTTTTGGGGTGTTTTGGGGGGTTATTTTGTGGTATTTTTGGTCGTATTTTTAGGATGTTTTTCGGCTATTTGTGGGGTGTTTTTGGGGTAATTTTGGGGTAATTTTGGGTGTGTTTTTGTGTTTTTTCTTGGGGTATTTTTGGGTATTTTTGGGGTGTTTTTTGTGGCATTTTTGGGGTGTTTTTGCAGTAGTTTTTTTTGTGGTTTTGGGGTTATTTTGGGGGTTTTTTGGGTGTTTTTGGGGTGGTTTTTGGATATTTTTGGTGGTTTTTTGGGTATTTTTGGGGTATTTTGGGGTTATTTTTTGGGGTATTTTGGGGGGCATTTTTGGGGTGGTTTTGGGGTATTTTTATGGTTATTCTGGGGGGTAATTTTGGGGTTTTTTTGGGGTTATTTTTGGGGTAATTTTGGGGAGTTTTTGTGGTTTTTCTTGGGGTATTTTTTGGGTGTTTTTGGGTATTTTTGCGGTGTTTTTTGGGTATTTTTTTGGGTGTTTTTGTGGTATTTCTGGGTTGTTTTTGGTGTTATTTTGGGGTATTTTGGGGGTTTTGGGGGGTATTTTTGGGGATATTTTTGGGGTATTTTTGGGGTGTTTTTTGGGGTGTTTTGGGGGGTTATTTTGGGGTATTTTGGGGGTTATTTTGGGATTTTTTCGGCTATTTGTGGGGTGTTTTTGGGGGTGTTTTTGGGGTAATTTTGGGTGTGTTTTTGTGGTTTTCTTGGAGTATTTTTGGGTATTTTTGTGGTGTTTTTTGTGGCATTTTTGGGGTGTTTTTGCAGTAGTTTTTTTTGTGGTTTTGGAGTTATTGTGGGGGGTTTTTTGGGTATTTTTGGGGTATTTTGGGGTTATTTTTTGGGGTATTTTGGGGGGCATTTTTGGGGTGGTTTTGGGGTATTTTTGTGGTTATTCTGGGGGGTAATTTTGGGGTTTTTTGGGGGGTTATTTTTGGGTGTTTTTGGGGTAATTTTGGGGTGTTTTTGTGGTTTTTCTTGGGGTATTTTTTGGGTGTTTTTGGGTATTTTTGCGGTGGTTTTTGGGTATTTTTTTGGGTGTTTTTGTGGTATTTTTGGGTTGGTTTTGGTGTTATTTTGGGGTATTTTTGGGGTTTTTGGGGGCATTTTTGGGGTATTTTTGGGGTATTTTTGTGGCGTTTTTGGGGTGTTTTTGGGTATTTTTGTGGTGGTTTTTTGTGGCATTTTTGGGGTGTTTTTGCAGTAGTTTTTTTTTTGTGGTTTTGGAGTTATTGTGGGGTGTTTTTTGGGTGGTTTTTGGGGTGTTTTTGTGGTTTTTCTTGGGGTATTTTTTGGGTGTTTTTGGGTATTTTTGCGGTGTTTTTTGGGTATTTTTTGGGTGTTTTTTGTGGTATTTTTGGGTTGTTTTTGGTGTTATTTTGGGTATTTTTGGGGGTATTTTTGGGATATTTTTGGAGTATTTTTGGGGTGTTTTGAGAGTATTTTTGGAGTGTTTTTGAGGTTATTTCGGGGGTTTTTTGGGGTGTTTTGGGGGTTATTTTGGGGCATTTTTTGTGGCCGTTTGGCAGGGTTTTTTTGGGTGGATTTGGGGTGTTTTTGGGGATAGTTTTGGAGTGGTTTTAAGGTGTTTTGGAAGCGGTTTTGGAGTATTTTTGAGGTGTTTTTTGGGAGTATTTTTGGGGTTTATTTGGGGCTGTTTTGGGGGTATTTTTGGAGTGGTTTTGGGGTATTTTTGGGGAGTTATTTTGGGGTATTTTAGGGGTGTTTTTTGGGTATTTTGAGGTGCTTTGGAAAGTGTTTTTGGGGGTTATTTTGGGGTGTTTTGGGGGGTATTTTGCAGTTATTTTGGGGTGGTTTTGGGGTATTTGGTGCGTTTTTCGGTGTGTTTTTGGGGTGTTTTCGGTGTGTTTTTGGGGTGTTTTTTGGGTGTTTTTTAAGTATTTTTTGGGGGAATTTTTTGGGTGTTTTAATTTGATTTCCTGTAAAAAGGGAGAGAATTGAAATGGCAAAAAGGGAAATTGGGATGATTTGGGGGCTTTTATTTGATTTCCTGT
>NC_139798.1:695321-832821 GCF_965231275.1 Zosterops lateralis
ATTTTTGGGGTGTTTTGGGGGTATTTTTGAGGTGTTTCTTGGGGTGTTTTGGGGGTTATTTTGGGGTATTTTTGGGGGTTATTTTTGGGATTTTTTCGGCTATTTGTGGGGTGTTTTTGGGGTAATTTTGGGGTGTTTTTGTGGTTTTTCTTGGGGTATTTTTTGGGTGTTTTTTGGGTATTTTTGCGGTGGTTTTTTGGGGGTTTTTTGGGTGTTTTTGTGGTATTTTTGGGTTGTTTTTGGTGTTATTTCGGGGTGTTTTTGGGGGTATTTTTGGGGATATTTTTGTGGTATTTTTGGGGATATTTTTGGGGTGTTTTTTGGGGTGTTTTGGGGGGTTATTTTGTGGTATTTTTGGTCGTATTTTTAGGATGTTTTTCGGCTATTTGTGGGGTGTTTTTGGGGTAATTTTGGGGTAATTTTGGGTGTGTTTTTGTGTTTTTTCTTGGGGTATTTTTGGGTATTTTTGGGGTGTTTTTTGTGGCATTTTTGGGGTGTTTTTGCAGTAGTTTTTTTTGTGGTTTTGGGGTTATTTTGGGGGTTTTTTGGGTGTTTTTGGGGTGGTTTTTGGATATTTTTGGTGGTTTTTTGGGTATTTTTGGGGTATTTTGGGGTTATTTTTTGGGGTATTTTGGGGGGCATTTTTGGGGTGGTTTTGGGGTATTTTTATGGTTATTCTGGGGGGTAATTTTGGGGTTTTTTTGGGGTTATTTTGGGGTAATTTTGGGGAGTTTTTGTGGTTTTTCTTGGGGTATTTTTTGGGTGTTTTTGGGTATTTTTGCGGTGTTTTTTGGGTATTTTTTTGGGTGTTTTTGTGGTATTTCTGGGTTGTTTTTGGTGTTATTTTGGGGTATTTTGGGGGTTTTGGGGGGTATTTTTGGGGATATTTTTGGGGTATTTTTGGGGTGTTTTTTGGGGTGTTTTGGGGGGTTATTTTGGGGTATTTTTGGGGGTTATTTTTGGGATTTTTTCGGCTATTTGTGGGGTGTTTTTGGGGGTGTTTTTGGGGTAATTTTGGGTGTGTTTTTGTGGTTTTTCTTGGAGTATTTTGGGTATTTTTGTGGTGTTTTTTGTGGCATTTTTGGGGTGTTTTTGCAGTAGTTTTTTTTGTGGTTTTGGAGTTATTGTGGGGGTTTTTTGGGTATTTTTGGGGTATTTTGGGGTTATTTTTTGGGGTATTTTGGGGGGCATTTTTGGGGTGGTTTTGGGGTATTTTTGTGGTTATTCTGGGGGGTAATTTTGGGGTTTTTTGGGGGGTTATTTTTGGGTGTTTTTGGGGTAATTTTGGGGTGTTTTTGTGGTTTTTCTTGGGGTATTTTTTGGGTGTTTTTGGGTATTTTTGCGGTGGTTTTTGGGTATTTTTTTGGGTGTTTTTGTGGTATTTTTGGGTTGGTTTTGGTGTTATTTTGGGGTATTTTTGGGGTTTTTGGGGGCATTTTTGGGGTATTTTTGGGGTATTTTTGTGGCGTTTTTGGGGTGTTTTTGGGTATTTTTGTGGTGGTTTTTTGTGGCATTTTTGGGGTGTTTTTGCAGTAGTTTTTTTTTTGTGGTTTTGGAGTTATTGTGGGGTGTTTTTTGGGTGGTTTTTGGGGTGTTTTTGTGGTTTTTCTTGGGGTATTTTTTGGGTGTTTTTGGGTATTTTTGCGGTGTTTTTTGGGTATTTTTTGGGTGTTTTTTGTGGTATTTTTGGGTTGTTTTTGGTGTTATTTTGGGTATTTTTGGGGGTATTTTTGGGATATTTTTGGAGTATTTTTTGGGGTGTTTTGAGAGTATTTTTGGAGTGTTTTTGAGGTTATTTCGGGGGTTTTTTGGGGTGTTTTGGGGGTTATTTTGGGGCATTTTTTGTGGCCGTTTGGCAGGGTTTTTTTGGGTGGATTTGGGGTGTTTTTGGGGATAGTTTTGGAGTGGTTTTAAGGTGTTTTGGAAGCGGTTTTGGAGTATTTTTGAGGTGTTTTTTGGGAGTATTTTGGGGTTTATTTGGGGCTGTTTTGGGGGTATTTTTGGAGTGGTTTTGGGGTATTTTTGGGGAGTTATTTTGGGGTATTTTAGGGGTGTTTTTTGGGTATTTTGAGGTGCTTTGGAAAGTGTTTTTGGGGGTTATTTTGGGGTGTTTTGGGGGGTATTTTGCAGTTATTTTGGGGTGGTTTTGGGGTATTTGGTGCGTTTTTCGGTGTGTTTTTGGGGTGTTTTTCGGTGTGTTTTTGGGGTGTTTTTTGGGTGTTTTTTAAGTATTTTTTGGGGGAATTTTTTGGGTGTTTTTGGTGATATTTTTGGGTGGTTTTGGGATGTTGTAGGGGGTTATTTTGGGATGTTTTTGGGGCGTGAATCACCTGCAGGGCAGTGGATTTGGCGTAGACAATCTCCTCGTCCACCCCCACGGCCACCACGATGGCGTCGACCCCGCCGAGCTCATCCTCGCCTTTCTGGGGGGGAAAAGGGGGGATCAGGACCCCCAAAATTCCCATAAATCCACCCCAAAACCCGCCCCAAATCCCTGAAAATTCACCCCAAAAACCCGCCTCAAATCCCTGAAAATTCACCCCAAAAACTGTCCCCAAAATTCTTGAAAATTATCCCAAAATCCTCAAAAATTCACCCCAAAAACCTGCCTAAAAATCCCGAAAAAATTCACCCTAAAAATTCACCCCAAAATTCTCACAGATTCATCCCAAAAACTGCCCCCAAATACCCAAAAATTCACCCCAAAAACTTCAAAAATTGACCCCCAAAAAAGCCCCAAAAATAAAAAAAAAATTTAATCCATAAAAACTGCCCCAAAGCCAAAAAAAATTCAGCCCAAAAATTCACCCTAAATACTTGAAAATTCACCCCCTAAAAACCTGCCCCAAAATTCCCACAAATTCACTTCAAAACTGCCCCAAAATCCTCAAAAATTCACCCCAAAACTGCCCCGAATTCCCACAAATTCACCTGAAAACTCGCCTGTAGCAGCCCCAAATCCTCAGAAATTCACCTCAAAAGCCTCAAAATTCACCTCAAACTCCCCAAATTTCCCTCAAACTTCGCAAATTTACCTTAAACTCCCCAAACTCACCTCAAATGCCCTTTGAATTCACCTCAAACCTTCCAATTTCACCTCAAATCTCCCAAATTTACCTTAAATCCCTCAAATTCACCTCAAACCCCCTCAGATTTACCTCAAATTTACCTCAAACCCTTCAAATTTACCTCAAACCCGCCAATTTCACCTCAAATCCCCAAAATTCACCTCAAACCCCTCCAAATTCACCTTAAACTCCCCAAATTTACCTCAAATCCCCGAAATTTACCTCAAACCCGCCAATTTCACCTCAAACCCGCCAATTTCACCTCAGATCCCTCAAATTTACCTCAAACCTCCCAGATTTACCTCAAAACCCTTCAGATTTACCCCAAATCCCCGAAATTCACCTCAAGCTCCCCAATTTCCCCTCAGATCTCCCCAAATTTCCCTCAAACTCCCTCCAGATTCCCCTCGAACCTCGCCCCCCCCAAATCCGCCTCAAACTCCTCCAAATCTCCCTCACCCCTCCCTGAGGCCCCTCCCCCCACGCCATCCCCTCCCCCACCCCCCTCCCCCCCTCGGGGGCTCCCCGCTCGCCCCTCCCCCACCTGCCAGCTGCCGTAGAGGCGCCGCAGCCGCCGGGAAAAGGCCTCGCGATCGAGGCTGAGCGCCATGAGAAGGGGCCCAGAGGCCCCTCCGGGACCCCCTCGGGCTCCTCCGGGATTTTTCTCCTCCTTTTCCCCCTTTCCCGGAGCCGCCTCCTCCTTCCTCCTCCTCCTTCTTCTTCCTCCCGCGCCGCGGCGTCTCCCTCACCCTCACCGGAAGTGAAGCGCTGAGGGGAACTTCCGGTTCCGGGGGGAAAAAGGGCGGGAACAAGAAAAGGGCGGGAACAAGAAAAGGGCGGGACAAGGAAAAGGGGCTGAGGGGAAAGTCACGTGACGCTGGAGAGGCGGGAAAACCCTGAGGGGAGGGAAAGGGAGGAGGAGCCGCTTCTCTCCTGAAGAGGAGAAAAAACGGGAAATGGATGAAAAAAAGGGGAAAATAAAACCCGGTAAAACAGAGCGGGAGGGAGGTGGGGAGGGGAGAGAAATTCCGTTCTGACGTGACGGAGGGAGAGAGGCGGGAACAGGAGGCGGAGAAACCGCCCGTGAGGGGAGGGAGGAGAAAAAATGGCGCCGCCCCCTCACTGAGGGAGGGAAAGGAGGGAGAAGCCGCTTCGCCCCTGAAGAGGAGAAAAGACGTAAAATGGAAGGAGAAAAAAAAAAAGGGGGAAAATAAAACCCGGTAAAACAGAGCGGGAGGTGGGAGGGGGGAAGAGATTCCGTTCTCAGGTGACGGAGGGAAAGAGGCGGGAAAACCGCCCGTGAGGGGAGGGGAAAAAAATGGCGCCGCCCCCTCAGGACCGGGAGAGGCGGGAAAAACCTGAGGGGAGGGAAAGGGAGGAGAGGCCGCTTCTCGTCTGAAGAGGAGATAAAACTGAAAATGGAGGAAAAAAAGGGGGAAATAAAATCCGGTTAAAAAACCCGGGGAATGGGAGGGGGGAAGAGATTCCGTTCTCAGGTGACGGAGGGAAAGAGGCGGAGAAACCGCCCGTGAGGGGAGGGAGGAGAAAAAATGGCGCCGCCCCCTCAGGACCGGGAGAGGCGGGAAAAACCTGAGGGGAGGGAAAGGGAGGGAGAAGCCGCTTCTCGTCTGAAGAGGAGAAAAAACGGGAAATAGAAGGAAAAAGGGAGAAAATCGGGGAAAAAATACCGGGAAACAAAACCCGGTAAAACAGAGCGGAAGGAGGCGGGAGGGGGGAAATAAACGTTCCGTTTTCACGTGATGGAGAGGGAGGCGGGGAAAAAAGGTTTGTGAGGGGAGGAAATAAATGGCGCCGCCTCCACAGGACCGGGAGGGGCGGGAAAAGGGAGCGGGAGGAGAGGGACGGGATTTTAAAAGGGGGAAAGGGGGAGAGGAGAAGGAAATGGAGGAGGGGGAGAAGGAAATGGAGGAGGAGGAGGGAGACAAGCGGCTGTTTTCTCCCGTGGTGGGGAAAGGAGGGGAAGAGCTGAAGGGGGCCGTGATCAAGTGATACGGGAACGCCAAAAGAAATAAATAATAATTTAAAAAAAAAAAATTTAAAACGGGGAGGAAAAAGAGGGTTGCTCCTGCGTCACGTGATCAAAGGGGAGGCGGAAAACCGTGAGGGGGAATGGGGATCACGTGACCCGAAAAAAGGGCGGGAAACTGAGGGGGGACAGGGGTCATGTGACCCATGAAAAAGGCGGGAAAACCCTGGGGGGGGGAACATAAATCTCAGAATCGCAGAATTGTGGAGGTTGGAAAAGACCTTCAAGATCATCGAGTCCAACCCAGCCCTGACACCTCAGGTAGGTGACAGCACCCAGTGCCACGTTCAGTCTCCTTTTAAACACGTCCAGGGGTGGTGACTCCACCACCTCCCTGGGCAGATCATTCTGGTATATTTAATTGCTGTTAGTGTGAAAAACTTCTTCATGTTCTCCAGCCTGTATTTCTCTTGGCTCAGCCTGAGATGGCGGCCCCCATGTCCCCCAGTCCAAGATGGCGGCCCCCATATACCCCAATCCAATATGGCGGCCCCCTTAGACCCCAATCCAATATGGTGGCCCCCATATACCCCAATCCAATATGGCAGCCCCGTTAGACCCCAATCCAAGATGGTGGCCCCCATCCCTTTCCTCACACCCAACATGGCCGCGCCCCCACACAGCCACATTCACGACTCCGAAATCCCAAAAAAACCCACCACTTTTATTGCCCCAAATTCCGCCCCCATCGTCCGGCCGGGGGTGGGCGTGGTCAGCGCGCAGTGCTGGGGGGCGTGGCCTCCTCGGGCGGTGTGCTGAGATTGGAAACCGCCAGGCGGGGCGGGGACAGGGCGGAGGCAGGCGGGCGTTTCCCGTTGACCACCAGGGACAGGGGGGAGGAGACGCGGATGCCCAGGAAGGAGAAAGTCTGGGGGAGAGACCAGTATAGACCAGTATAACCCAGTACAAACCCGTACACCCCAGTATAAACCAGTATAACCCAGCCCTCCAGGTGTGTCTCACCTGTCCCTGGTGCACGTGCAGATGCTGGGTCAGCACGGGCTCGGCCACGCCCAGCGCGTCGCCCACGGACACGCCCCAGGTGGGCGTGGCGTTGTACACGGTCACCGCGGCCACGGCCCCGCCCCCGTCCTGCAGCCCCACCGTGCTGTGACGTCACCGGGGGGCGGGGTCAGGCCGGGGCTTGGCCACGCCCACCAGTGTCAGCCCAGTTACCACCAGTGACCTCCCAGTCCCTCCCAGTGACCCCAAATCCCCTCCCAGTCCCCCCAAACTCATCCCAGTCCCTCCCAATCCCCTCCCAGTTTATCCCAGTTCTTCCCAGTCCCTCCCAATCCGCTCCCAGTTCCCACAAAACCCCTCACAGTCTCTTCCCAGTCCCTCCCAGTTTATCCCAGTTAATCCCAGTCCCTCCCAGTCCTTTCCACTCCCTCCCAGTGGCTCCCAGTCCCCCCAAATCCCCTCCCAGTTTAACCTAGTCCCTCCCAATTTATCCCAGTCCCCCCCAAACCCCTCCCAATCCCCTCCCAGTCCCCTCCCAGTTCCCCCAAACCCCTCCCAGTTTATCCCAATCCCCCCCAGTCCCTCCCAGTCCCCCATCATTAGCCCCGCCCCTCTCTCACTAGGGCACGCCCCCGGGCGGGGCCAGGCTGAACAGGACCCGCCCCAGGAGGGCGCGGTGGGGGTTGGGCCCGGGCCGGAGGGCGGCGATGGGGGAGGGGCGCGGCCCCCCCGCCCCCCCCAGCGGGCCCAGCAGGGGGAGGGGCACCGGACCGGCCAATCCGCGGCGGCGCTTCCCGCGGAGCTTCCCCTGGGGGCGGGGCCAAGGGAAAGGGGCGGAGTCAGGACAAGGAACCTTCCTCTGGGGGCGGGGCCAAGGGAAAGGGGTGGGGTCAGCACAAGGAACCTTCCCCTGGAGCTTCCTCTGGGGGCGGGGCCGGGGAAAAGGGGCGGGGTCAGCACAAGGAACCTTCCCCTGGAGCTTCCTCTGGGGGCGGGGCCGGGGAAAAGGGGCGGGGTTTAGGAGGGGACATGCCCAGGGATGAGCCCCGCCCCCTCTCGAGGTGGGACTGGGCAGTCCCAGTTCATCCCAGTGCCCTCCCAGTGTCCCCCAGGACCTCCCAGTCCCCCCAGTCCCCTCCCAGTCTCTCCCAGTAACTCCCAGTGTCTCCCCCTTGTGGCCACTTTGGGAACTGCAGCTCCCTCCCAGTTTATCCCAGTCCATCTCATCCCCTCCCAATCCCCTCCCAGCCCCTCCCAGCCCCTCCCAATCCCCTCCCAGTCCCTCCCAGTCCCCCCCATGCCCACCCTGCTCTCCAGGAGGCCGCAGAGGCGCGTCAGGAACTCCAGGAGGTTCCCGTGACGTTTCCGGGGCTCGTCCCAACCCGGGGCCAGTTCGGCCGCCCTGGCCAGGCCCTCCAGCGCCCCCTGGAACCGCTCCAGGTACTGCAGGAGCTGTGGGGGCAATCCCATTGGCTGCTGAGGGGTGGCCACGCCCCCTGGCACCGCCCACAGCCATTAGAAACGCCCCTTCCAGGTCACGCCTCCCCAGCGCCCCCTGAAACCGCTCCAGGTTCTGCAGGAGCTGAAAAAGGGATCCCATTGGCTGCTGAGGGATGGACACGCCCCCTGGAACCGCCCACAGCCTTTAGACACGCCCCTTCCAGGTCACGCCTCCCCAGCGCCCCCTGAAACCGCTCCAGGTACTGCAGGAGCTTCAGGAGAAATCCTATTGGCTGCTGAAACGTGGCCACGCCCCCTGGACCTGGACACGCCCCCAGTCACGCCCCCCCAAGGCCACACCCACTCACCGTGGCCCGGTTCAGGTGCAGGTCGGGGTTGGCGGCGGCCGCGGGGTCAACGCGCTCCTGAGGTGGGGTCAAAGGTCACAGAGGGGTCAGAAGTCAAGAGACCACGCCCACAACTTAATTTTCTTTAGAGGTTGGCCACGCCCGTTTGGCACGCCCACAGAGTTGGCCACGCCCCTAAAAGGCGCTACAGCGCCACCCAGTGGACAGGGGGCACCGCCCATTTATGGCCTGGCCACACCCCATTTTAGGTATTAGCATAGCCACACCTCTTATACCCAAACCACGCCCCCAATCCCACCCACATGGCCACGCCCACAATTGCCCTCCCCATTATGGGTGTGGCTTCATCCATTAGACCCCACCCCCTTTAGGCCACTCCCCTTTAGGTCTTGCCCTTTTAAGCCCCACCCCTCAGGTCTCAACCCCATTTGGCTCCACCCTCCTTAGGCCCCACCCACCCTCAGTCCCCGCCCCCTTTAGCCCCGCCCCCTGTGGCCCCGCCCCTCACCGCCTGGGCGTAGGCGGCCAATGCGCGTCGGGCGCTGCCGGGGCTCTGCCCCCCCGCGAAGAACAGCGACACGTGGGCGTTCCCCAGAACGTCTGAGAGGGGAGGGGCGGGGCACACCTGAGTGCACACCTGAGCACACCTGGGCTCCTCCTCCCACCTTCTTTAGCCCCTCCCCATCCCCTTAAACCCCTCCTTCACCCCCAGGCTCCACCCCAATATCCCTTAGCCCCTCCCCTAACCCCTTTAACCCCTCCCCAACCTCCCTTAGCCCCTCCCCTAATCCCTTTAACCCCTCCCACACCCCCTTTAGCCCCTCCCACACTCCCTTTAGCCCCTCCCACACCCCAGGCCCCACCCCAAGCACATTTAACCCCTCCCCAACCTCCCTTAGCCCCTCCCCATCTTCCTTAGCCCCTCCCACACCCCCTTTAGCCCCCCCACACTCTCTTTAGCCCCTCCCACACCCCTTTAACCCCTCCCACACCCCCTTTAGCCCCTCCCACAACCCCATTAGCCCCTCCTATTACCCCTTTAGCCCCTCCCACTCCCCCAGGCCCCACCCCAACCCCTTTTAGCCCCTCCCACACCCCCAGACCCCTCCCACACCTCCATTAGCCCCTTCCACGCCCCCATTAGCCCCTCCCACACCCCATAGGCTCCACCCCTAACCCCTTTAGCCCCTCCCAGGCCCCGCCCCAAGCCCCGCCCAAACACCATTTAGCCCCTCCCACTTCCCCAGCCCCGCCCCCTTTGGCCCCGCCCCCTTGGGCCCCGCCCCGCACTCACACCAGCTCCGCCCATCGCGGGGGTCGCACCTCACGGCCGCCTCGGCCTGGGCCAGGCTCTCCCTCAGGGCCCCGCCCCCCGGGCCTGGCCCCTCCCCCTGCGGGCCTGGCCCCGCCCCCTGAGCCCGCAGAGCCATGGACAGCAGGCGCCGCGCCTCGGGGTCCTCCCCCTGCGGGAAAAGGGGCGGGGAAAGGGGCGGGGTCAGGGCGGGGACACGCCCACGGCACCTGGACATGCCCCTTACCTGTGAGGGACCCCAAAAATCCCCACCCAAAACTGCCCAGGACCCCCCAAATCACCCCTGACCCCTAAAACTGACCTTCCAGGACCCCTCCCAATTATCACTGACCCCCAAAATTACCCCCAGGACCCCCCCAGTGACCCTCAGATCCCTCCCAGGACACCCCAGGACCCCCAAGTCCCCCCCAGTGATCCCCAAATCCCCCCAAGACCCCTCAATGACCCCGAAATCCCCCCCAAGACCCCCCAGTGACCCCCAGAACATCCAAATGACCCCCCAGGATCCCCCAAATGACCCCCACCTGCTGCAGGGCCCCCCCGAAGGCGTCCCGGGCCCCCCTGAGGTCCCCCCGGCGCCATCTTTGCTCCCCCAGCTGCCTCCAGGCCGCGCCCAGGGCGGGGTCCAGCTTCAGGGCGTGGCCCAGCGCCAGCTCCGCCCTGGCCCCGCCCACCTCGGGGGCCACGCCCAGGGCGCGGGCTCGGAGCACCAGGGCGCGGCCACGCCCCTCTGGGGACACTGAAAGGGGCGGAGAAACACGGTGAGGGGCGGGGCTTGAGGGACACACCCTGCTAAGCCACGCCCAGTCATCTAAACCACTCCTCCATCAGCTAAATTACGCCTCCCGCTACAGTTAAGCCACGCCCCTCACCTTGTATTTCTTCCATTAATTTTACGGTTTTTTCCATTTCGGCCACCAAGGGGTCAGTGCTGGGGTCATTTTTGGGGTCAGCGGGGTCACGGCCGGGGTCACGGGGGGTCAGAGTGTCCCGGAAGTGATAAAGATCCGTCACCAAAGCCTGGGGGGGAGAAAACACACAAAAAATCATTTTGAGGCCACTCAGAGCAAATCCAGCTTCCCTCCCAAAGGATGTCCATTTTCTCCCTCGAAAAACACCCATTTTCCCGTCAGGAAATTCGATTTTCCCACAAAATTCGCCTCACAAAGCTCGCTATTAAATGATCACAAAATCTCAGTAAAACCCCATAGATCTCCCCTGAAAACCAGCTCCTTTCCTTCACAGGGGTCCTCACCCCTCACAGCCACAACTAGAGGGGTCTCAGCCTTTAAATTCCCTAAATTTTACCTCAGAAAATTCCGCTCCCCTCAGAGCGGGCCCGGCCTAACTCTGAGGGCTCCAATCCTTCAGAGACCCCCAAAACCCCGCTGGAGGTTCCCGCCCCAGCCCCACCGAGGATTCCCTCACCTCGAGCCGCCTCAGCGCCTCCTCATCTCCGCCCTCCCCTCCTCCTTCGCTCTCCGCCGCCGTCGCCGCCTCCTCCTCGGGCGCCGCCATTGCAGCGCCGGGGCCGCGCCCACTTCCGGCTCCTTCCTCCCGCCATTTCCGGTCGGCGGCGCTGTGATTGGCTGAGGTGGTGACACACTCAAGATGGCGGCTGGGGCAGCGGCGCTGACCTCACAAGTGCCGCAGCACCGCCCCGCCCCTTATGTAAATTTCTGTTCAAACCCCACCCCTTATTATAATTTTTGGGTAAGCCCCGCCCCCAAAGGCAGGACTACATTGTCTATTTTGCATAACCCCGCCCCTCAATCTTCCCGCCTTCCTCTGGCTCCGCCCCCCTCCCCTCACAACCCCCGGCCCGTTGGAATCGGCAAAAAGCGAGAAACCTCCGCCAAGTTTTATTTTTATTTAAAATAAATTTCGTTTTTGTTTTTTTTTTAATTTCCCATCACCGAACACGCAGTAAGTTTCACAGCGAAACGGGGTTTATTCCAAATATAAATCAAAAAATTTCCACAGCGAAACGGGGTTTATTTCAGAGCTCAATAAAATAAACAATATAATGCCATCAAAATAACATTTGAACGCAAAAAAACCCCACCCGGCAAAATAGGAATTAAAGAGTTAGAGGTACAAAACATCACTAAAAGCGATGGAGCTTAGGAAAGAGATAAAAATAAAAATAGAAAATAAAAAGATAAAATGGGACATTTTTTGGTGGGTCAGTTTCCTCGCGCGGGCGGCGCCTCAGGGAAAAACGGAGGAAAAAGAGGCAAAAAACCCCTAAAATCTATTAAAAACAATAATTAAAAGGTAAACAGCTTCAAAAAGATTTTATGAGTTTTCATTTTAGTGTGTTTTTTGTTTCAGGAAACGTTAAAAAGGAGGGTAAACACGTGAGTGGGGGGGCAAATCCTGAGGGTGAAACTCTGAGGCAAAACCCCCTCAAAATTGGGCAAAAAGCCTCCAAAAACTTATTAAAAATCGAAATACTAATTGAAAACGTCAAAAAAAGGTTTTAGAACGGAAAATTAATTTTAGGAAGGTAAATTTAAGATTTTAAAATGTACTTTTAAAGCGCCGAGACCCTCGGGGCGCTGTTTCCCGCAAGCCGCTCTTTCCTGAGGGAAAAAGTTATTCCAAAAAGGCTAAAAATGGTTAAAAATCCTACCAAAAGTTACAAATTAATGAAAAACACGTTAAATCGGCCTTAAAATACATATTAAAATATGATAATTTAGATTCATACTCGTTTTTCGGGGAAGGTTGGGGAAACACGTGGTGGGCGGGCAAATCGTGAGGGAAAAAAGAAATAAAAAAATCCTCAAGTTAAGCAAAAAAAGATGTAAAAAAAAATAAACCCGAAAAGCAAAGAATCCACTGGCGGATCCTCCAGGGGCCGTTTCCCGCCGGCGGCTCCTCCTGAGGGGAAAAAAAAAAAGAGTCAAACAGGGTTTGAACCGAGACCGAAACGGGACCGAAACGGGATCAAACCGAGATCAAATCAGGACCGAACCGGGTTCGAACCGGGAATATTTATGCGACTCCCCAAATTCCGGCGGAGCCACCAGACCCCCGGTCTGGCTCCGGCGGGTGAAGAAAGAGCCGCCGCTTTCTCTGCGACGCCGCTAAAACCCCGAGCGCCCGCGGCTGGCGGCGACGGGGGGAACGCGGGTCGGGATCGCGATGTGGAGGCGTGTCGCGATAGAAATAAACGCACAAAAAGAGTCTCCTTCCCCCCACAGGCGCCATTTCCCCCCGCTACCTCTCCCACGTGATGTGATCCCATCGCCGGCTCGTCACAGACTGAGCCGTTTCCGCGGTTGCCCGCCAGCCCGCCTCAGGAAAGCCACGCCCCCCCCGCGCTCCTATTGGCGGGCGCGTCACCGCCTAGCAATCTGATTGGCTGCTGGGCCTGTAGGCCATTTATCATAAGGTATGAATATGCAAATAAAAGGGAGGAGCTGCTCATCGCTGTTGATTGACAGGTTGACATTGATATAGATCAACATAAGGGGCGTGGTTTGCTGATTTTGATTGACAGATTAATATTTATGTAGATCAATAAAAGGGGCGTGGCTCTCTTCTAATTGACAGATTGGCTTCAGTGTAACCCAATGCAAGGGGCGTGGTTTGCTACTCGTGATTGACAGATTGACATTGATGTAACTGAACAGAGTGGGCGTGGTTTGCTGTTTTGATTGACAGAATGAGGGCACAGTCCCACCAGTGACAGCCATGCAGTGCCCAAAGCTGATTGGTCCACTCTCCATGGGGGGGGCCACCAATTGAATGACAGCATGCACAAGAAAAGAGGCGTGGCCTGAACAGGGGAGTGTCCTTTATTAAATGGGCGTGGCCTTTGAGGGCGTGGTCACCTCAGTCCCGCCAGGTGACCTCCACCTCGTCCGTCCGGTACCTGCGAGTGACCAGAGGTCAAAGGTCAGATCTGTTCCCACCTGGCCCCGCCCACCTGTACGGCCACGCCCCCCTGACCTCTGGGTGATCCCTGATTGGCTGAGCTCCGTCACCTGCCCCACCCTCAGCATCTCCCATCCGGCCTGGGCGATCATGGCGCCGTTGTCGATGCAATACCTGGGGGTCAAAGGTCACAGGTGGGTGTGTCCCACAGGTGTGGGTGTGTCCCAACCACCCAGAGCCTGGCCCCGCCCTCACCTGTCATCAACGGGGCAAAGCTCCGCCCCCCGGGCCCGGCACATGGTCTGCAGCATCTCCTGGAGCCGGTGGTTACCTGGGCACAGGTGAGGTGGGCGGGGCTGTGGGCGGGGCTACTCACCTGTCCCACAAATGGGGGACACGCCCTTCTTTATACAGAGCTGGCCCATGCTCGTTTCTACCTGTCTGTCACAGGTGTGACCACACCCACTCACAGGTGTGGCCCCGCCCCCCTCAGGTGTGACCATACCCACTCCCAGGTGTGACCACACCCACTCTCAGGTGTGGCCCCGCCCACCTCAGGTGTGACCACACCCACTCTCAGGTGTGACCACGCCCACTCCCCAGGTGTGACCACGCCCTGTAAAATTGGCTCCCACCCCCCAAAATTTGGTTCCCACCACCCAAAATCGGGGTCCCAAAAGATGCCACCCCCCCAGGTGTGACCCCGCCCACCCCAGGTGTGACCCCGCCCACCCCAGGTGTGACCACGCCCACCCCAGGTATAACCACGCCCACTCACAGGCCACGCCCCCCACCAGCAGCAGGTGCTTTGCCCGGGTCAGCGCCAGCGCTCGTTCAGTCACCTCGGCCAACATGGCAAACGCTGTTTCCTGTCCCCAAAAACCACAAAAAACGGCCCCAAAATCAGCAAAAACGAACCCAAAATCATAAAAAACGGCCCCAAAATTACCAAAAACCCAAAAATCACAAGAACCCCAAAATTCTGCCCAAAAAAACCCAAAATCTGGCCCAAAATTCCCTTCCCAGACTCCAAATTCAACCCCAAAAAACGTCCCCAAAATCACAAAAAAATCCCCAAAAATTCGGCCCAAAATCCCCTTTCCAGACCCGAAATTCTGCCCCAAAAATGTTACAAAAATCACCAAAAAATCCCCAAAAATTTGGCCCAAAATCCCCTTCCCAGACCCAAAATCATCCCAAAATTGTCATTAATTGGCTCAAAACCCCCAAATATTTCAATTTACATTCACACTAAAATGGTATAAATTGAATTAATTACTCCAAAATCATAAATTCACCCTAAAATACTCCCAAAACGTCATTAATGCCCCAAAATTATCTCTCAAACCCTTAATGACACCCAAACCCCAATTAACCCCCTCCAAACCCCAAATTAATCCCCAAAATTCCCATTTTTTGGCCCCTCCACCTGCAGGGAAAAGCACAAATCCTCCGGGGTCGCCTCCCCTGACTCCAATAATTTTGGGGTCACGGCCTGGGAGGGAAAAAAAAAAAGGTTTTTAGGGTTTTCCTGTTTTATTTTGGGTTCCCCAGGTGGATTTTTGGGGTCCCCAGGTGGATTTTTGGGGTCCCCAGGTGGATTTTGGGGTCTCCCCTCCCACCCTCCCATTGACATGAATGGGTAGACCTGATGTCCCAAACACATTTTTGGGTTTTTTTGGGTTTCCCAGAAATTTTGGGGTCCCCCCACAATTCAAAGACCCCAAACACGATTTTGGGGTCCCCCAGAGGGTTTTGGGGTCCCCCAGGGGTTTTTGGGGTACCTGGAGGTGCGAGAGGAGCCCAGAGAAGGAAACATCCAACCCTTTGACCACGTAGGGCAGCGGGATCAGGCGGCGGCCCCTGGGGACCCAGAAAGGGATTTTGGGGTGAATTTGGGGGATTTTGGGGTCAGTTTGGGGGATTTTGGGGTCATTTTGGGGTCACCTCTTGGCCAGTTGCTCCACGTTGTATCCGGGGCTGGGGTCGTTTGGGATCTGCGGGAAAAGGGGCGTGGTCAGTGTGGGCGTGGCCTGGTGGGCGTGGCCAGGGGAAAGGGTGTGTCCATGGGAAAAGGGGGCGTGTCCAGAGATAAAATGGGGCGTGTCCAGGGAGGAAAAGGAGGCGTGTCTAGGATTAAAGGGGGGCGTGTCCAGGAAAAAAGGGGCGTGTCCAGGCAAAGGGGGCATGTCCACCTGCAGCAGCCGGGCCAATCGGTCGATGCAGTTCCCCACGGCCACGTCCAGGGTCTCCCCCAGGATCCGGTACCGGCGCCGGGAGTAGGCGATCACCTGTGGGCGGGGCCCGTGACGTCATGTTGCGATAGGGAGGGGATAGGTCACGATATCAGACACGCCCATGCAATATAGGCCACGCCCACAGGATATAGGCCACGCCCACGTGTCTATGCCACAATATTGGCCATGCCCAGGCTCCTCCCACATGATGTCGGCCATTTTGTCTCGGTCCTATCACGATTTATCACGATATCGGCCATTTCCTCTCTTCCCCCCCTCACGACATATCACGATATATCGCAATATCACCCATTCCCCTGTGTTTATCACCCCCTATCGCCTCCCTATCGCCCGTCATATCACGGTATCACCCATTTCCCTCCCTCCACCCCTCTCACGATATCGTGATATATCACGATATATCGCGATATGTCGCAATATCACCCATTCCCCACCCTCTATTGCCCCCTATCGTGACCCCTATCGCCCTCCCCTATCGCGATATCACCCATTCCCTCCCTCCCCCTCCTCATGACATATCGCGATATGTCACGATACATCACGACACGTCACAATACATCGCGATACCCCACGATATCACCCATTCCCCACCCTCTATCGCCCCCTATATCGCGATATTGCCCCTCTATCGTGACACATATCCCGATATCGCCCCCTATCGTGACATATATCGCGATATCGCCCCCTATCGCGACACCTGCGTGTTGCCCCCGCTGACGTAGAGCACGGCGGGGTCGGGGGCGGGGCCCAGCAGCCGCCCCATCTCGATGTGGCCCAGGCAGTGGTTGACGGCCAGCAGGGGGCGCCCCCAGAGCTGCGCCAGCGTCCGGGCCACGGCCGCCACCACCGACAGCGGGGAGCCCATCCCGGGGCCTGGGGGGGGAAAAATATACCCCCGGGGTGAGAATGGAACCTTCCAGAACCCCCCAGAGTGAGAATGGGATCGTCCAAACCTCCCCAGAAAAAAATGGGATTGTCCAGAACCCCCTCCCATAATCCCCAGGCTGAACCCCCCCCCTAGAGAAAGAATGGAATGGTCCAAACCACCCCAGGGAAAAAGTGGTATAGTCCAAACCTCCCCCCTCCTAAGGAAAAATGGGACAGTCCAAACCCCCCTGGAGAAAAAGTGGGATAGTCCAAACCTCCTCCCCCTCACAGAAAAAATGGGACAGTCCAAACCCCCCCCCCCCAGAAAGGGAATGGAATAGTCCGGGATATCCCAAAATCCCCAAGGGGGACCCCAAAAACCCTCAAAAATTCCCCCAAAACCACATGGGAAACCCGCAAAGCCCAAAAAATCCCCAAAAGCCCCAAAATTCCCCTAAAACTCCCAAAATCCCCCCAAAATCTCCCAAAACCCTTCCTGGGTTCCCTCAAAAATCCCCCAAAAAATCCTCCCAAAAGTTTCCCCCAAAATTCCCCTAAAACCCTCCCTGAGTCCCCTCAGGACCCCCCAAAACCCCAAAATTTCCCCCAAAAGCCCCAAAATCCCCCCCAAATCATCCCTGGGTCCACCCCAAAGCCTTCAGGACCCCCCAAAACTCAAAAATTTCCCCAAAAATTCCCCCAAACCCCCAAAAATCTCCTCAAAACCACCCCCTGGGACCCCCAAACCCTCCCCCAGGACCCCCCTGACCCCACCCAGGGGGGCTTTGGGGGGGATTTGGGGGATTTTTGGGCTCCTGGGGGTGTTTCTTGGGGTCCCAGGATGATTTTTTTGGGGTCCTCGGGGTGTTTATTCGTGTCCTGTGGCCAGGGGGTGAGTTTTAGGGTCACTTGGCCAGTTTTTGGGGTCCTGGGGATGATTCTTTTGGGGTCCCGTGATCTCTTTTGGGGTCCTATGGCCAATTTTAATGTCCCGTGGCCAGTTTTGGGGTGCCTTGGCCGGTTTTTGAGGCTCCCGGGGGTGTTTTTTGGGGTTTTTTTGGGGCTCCCGGTGTCCCATGGCCGGTTTGGGGTCCTGTGGTCAGTCTTAGGCTTTTGTGGGTGTTTTTTCGGGTTCCCGTGGTCGGTTTTTTTGGCTCTCCGGTGTCTCACCCTTGGTAAAGGCCACGCCGTCGATGTCCCGGGGCTCCACCCCCGCCTCGCGCAGCGCGGCCCGGACCAGCCCCAGCAGCGCCGCCCGGTGGTGCCGCCCGGTGGGGCCGGGGGCGAACCCTGGGGAGGGAAAAAAACCACCTTTAAAACCGACCGGAAACGGGGAAAAATGAGATAAATAACGGGGGAAATGCAAGTGACGTCACCGTGTCCCGGCGGGGTGACGTAGGTGGCGCGGGGGTTGCTCAGGACGGCGCCGTCCCGCACGATTCCGGCCCCCACTTTGTTGGCGGAGCCCTCCAGGCCCAGCACGGTGGGCATGACGTCACGGACGGTGCTCTATGACGTCACGTCGCGTTTCTCCGTCTCCCGGTGAGTCTTCCCGCCGCGCCGCCCTCACGCCCCTTCCGCTTCCTCTCTCCCCGCCTTTTCCTTTTCCTTCTGTTTCCGGTTCCGGCCACGCCTCCCCAGCCCCGGTCATTCATCCCGCTCCGGCTCCGCTCGCGCCGCTCCCGCCCCGATCGCTGATTGGTCCCGCGCGCCGCCGCCGAGAGCGCTGATTGGGTAAGATCGCTGAGGCACGGCGGGCGCTGATTGGTCCCCCGCGCTCTGAGGTACGGCGGGCTCTGATTGGTCCCCCGCGCTCTGAGGTACGGCGGGCTCTGATTGGTCCCCCGCGCTCTGAGGTACGGCGGGTTCTGATTGGTCCCCCGCGCTCTGAGGTACGGCGGGCTCTGATTGGTCCCCCGCGCTCTGAGGTACGGCGGGCTCTGATTGGTCCCCCGCGCTCTGAGGTACGGAGGGCTCTGATTGGTCCCCCGCGCTCTGAGGTACGGAGGGCGCTGATTGGTCCCGCGCGACGCCGCCGAGGCCGCTGATTGGTCCCTTGCGCTGAGGCACGGCGGGCGTTGATTGGTGCAGCGCCCTGAGGTACGGCGGGCTCTGATTGGTCCCCCGCGCTCTGAGGTACGGCGGGCTCTGATTGGTCCCCCGCGCTCTGAGGTACAGAGAGCTCTGATTGGCCCCCCGCGCTCTGAGGTACGGCGGGCTCTGATTGGTCCCCCGCGCTCTGAGGTACGGAGGGCTCTGATTGGTCCTCCGCGCTGTGAGGTACGGAGGGCGCTGATTGGTCCCGCGCGCCGCCGCCAAGAGCGCTGATTGGTCCGTTGCGCTGAGGCACGGCGGGCGTTGATTGGTGCAGAGCGCTGAGGTACGGCGGGCGCTGATTGGTGAGGAAGGAAAAGGGGCGGGTCCAACCGATAAAGCGGCGGGCGCTGATTGGCCGCTGAGGGAGATGATTGACGGCCGGTGGAGGGGAAAAAACGGGCGGGGTTAATGGAGGGAACCGAGCCCGGTTTGGGGCCCCTCCAGGAGCCGATTGGAGCCGATTTTGGCCCCGGTTCGGCCTCCGGCGGCCGCACGTGGCGGCGGCGGGCGCTGATTGGCTGCCGCGGCGTGTGGGGGGGGGGGGGGGTGGAGGGAGGCGCGCTGCGATTGGATGAGCCGTGTGCGGGAGGCGGGAATTAAGGGCAAGGCGCGATGTGATTAGCTGAGCCGTCTGGGGCAGGTTGGAAAGGAGACACGCTCTGATTGGCTGAGCCATGTGGGGAAGGCAGGGAGGGAGGCGCGCTTTGATTGGCTGAGCCGTGTGGGAGGGGAAGGCGGGAATTAAGGGTACGGCGCTCGGTGATTGGCTTAACCCTGGAAGGGAGGCGGGGATAGAGGGTACGGCGCACTCCGATTGGCTGAACCGTGTGGGGCAGGCGGGGATTAAGAGCATGGCGCGCTCTGATTGGCCGAGCCCTGTGGGGAGGCCTGTATAAAGGGCACGGCGACCTGTGATTGGCTGAACCGTGCAAGGGAGGCGGAGAGGAGACGCGCGCTCTGATTGGCTGAGCCCTGTAAGGGAGGTGGGCATTGAAATCACGGCGCGTTGTGATTGGCTGAGCCGTGTGGGCGAGGCGGGCACTAAGGTCATGGCGCTCTTTGATTGGCTGAGCCGTGCTTGGGGCGGGGAGGCGGGAATTAAGGTCATGGCGCGCTATGATTGGCTAAACCCTGGAAGGGAGGCGGGGATTGACGGTACGGCGCATTCCCATTGGCTGATCCCTGTGGGGGAGGCGGGTATTAAGACCTCGGCACTCTCTGATTGGCTTCACTCCCCGGCGCAGGGGCCGAGCTTTATTCCAGAGGGGCGTGTCCAAGGCCGGAAGGGGCGTGTTCAGCGCGATGCCGAAGCGCGGGAAGAAGAAGGAGGAAAACGGGAGCGGGGACGAGACCGGTGAGTGCCCAGTACGGACCAGTATAAACCAGTATGGACCAGTAAACCCCTCCCAGTTTATCCCAGTTTATCCCATTAACCCTTTCTCCCCCCAGGCCCCGCCCCCGCCAAGGCGGCCAAGGCGGCCCCGCCCCTCCTGTACGAGGACCCGCCCACCCGCGAGGCCACGCCCACGGGGCGGTGCTGGACGCTCAAGGTGACGTCATGGAACGTGGACGGGCTGAGGGCGTGGCTGAAAAAGGGCGGGGCCCAGGTGAGCGGGGGCGGGGCTTGGGCGGGGCTTGGGGCCAAGTTTGGGTCGATTTTGGGCGGATTTTTGGGCTTATTTTGGGCTGCTTTTCAGCTGATTTTTGACCGATTTTTGGATGATTTTTTGGCCAATTTTTGGGCTGATTTTTGGACCGATTTTGAGCGGATTTTTGAGCTGAATTTGGGATATTTTTGGGCTGATTTTTGGCTGATTTTTGGTCCAATTTTGGCTGATTTTTGAGCCGATTTTTTACTGATTTTGGGCCAATTTTCAGCCAATTTTCGGCTGATTTTTCAGCTGACTTTGGGGTAATTTTGGGCCAATTTTGCCCGATTTTTGTCGGATTTTTGAGCCCGATTTTGGGCCAATTTTGTGCCAATTTTTGGGCTGATTCTCGGGCTAATTTTGGCCAATTTTTGTGCTAATTTTGCACTAATTTTGGTCTGATTTTTCCCCCTCAGTGGGTGCAGGAGGAGGCCCCCGACGTGCTGTGCCCTTTAATGTAATTTTGGGCCAATTTTTGGGACCAATTTTGGCCCAATTTTTTTCCGATTTTTGGGCCAATTTTGGGCTTATTTTATTCTGATTTTTTTGGGCTGATTTTGGTCCAATTTTGGCTGATTTTTGGGCTGATTTTGGGCTCATTTATTTTGATTTTTTGGTTCATTTTGGGCTGATTTTGGGGTTGGTTTTGGGGTATTTTGGGGCGTTTTTTTGGGATATTTTTGGGCTGATTTTGGGGCTCCCTCAGTGTAATTTGGGGCCGATTTTTGAGGTATTTTTGGGCCAATTCTCAGACCGATTTTGGGCCAATTTTGGGCTGATTTGGGGTATTTTTGGGGAGATTTTGGGCCAATTTTGGGCTGATTTTTGAGCCGATTTTTTTACTGATTTTGGGCCAATTTTCAGCCAATTTTTGCCCGATTTTGGACAGATTTTTGGGTTGATTTTGGGGCCGATTTTTTGGCTGATTTTGGGCTTATTTTGAGGTCCCATCACTGTAATTTTGGGCTGATTTTTGGGCTGATTTTGGGGCTCCCTCAGTGTAATTTTGGGCTGATTTTTGGGCTGATTTTGGGCTTATTTATTCTGATTTTTGCGTTCATTTTGGGCTTATTTTATTCTGATTTTTGGGCTGATTTTTGGGCCGATTTTGGGGTAATTTTGGGCTGATTTTTGGGCTGATTTTGGGGTCCCATCAGTGTAATTTTTGGCCAATTTTGAACTGATTTTTTGACCGATTTTGGGTCGATTTTTGGGGTAATTTTCGACCAATTTTTTGGGCTGATTTTTCGGCCAATTTTCAGCCAATTTTGGTCTGATTTTGGGCCAATTTTGCACCGATTTTTGGCCAATTTTTGTGCTAATTCTGGTCTGATTTTTCCCCCTCAGTGGGTGCAGGAAGAAGCCCCGGACGTGCTGTGCCTGCAGGAGACCAAGTGCCCGGTCTCGGCGGTTCCGGCCGAGGTCCGGGCCCTCCCGGGGCTCCCCCACCAGTTCTGGGCCAGCGCCAAGGACCGGCCGGGCTACAGCGGGGTGGGGCTGCTGGCCAGGACCGAGCCCCTCAACGTCACCTACGGCATCGGTGAGAGCCCCAAAAACGGGCTGGAAGTGTCCAGAAATTGTCTCTGAATTGTCCCTGAAAATGGCCAGAAAATGTCCCCAAATTGTCCCCAAAAATGTCCCAAAACTGTCTCCAAAAATGTCCTGAAACTGCCCCCAGAACTGCCCCAAAACTGTCCCGAAAAATGTCACAAAAACGGTCCCAAAACTGGCCTGAAATCACCCTGAAACTGCCCCAAAACCACCCCCAGAACTGCCTCAAAAATGACCCAAAAATCATCCCCAAAACTGCCCCAAATATTACCAAAAAATCCCCAAAAAATGTCCCCGAAACTGGCCTGAAAATGTCCCAAATTGCCCCAAAAACCATCCCCAAAAATGACCCAAAAATGTCCCAAAACTGCCCCCCAAATGTCCCAAAATTGGCCTGAAATCACCCCCAAAACCATCCCAAAAGTGGCCCCAAAAATGTCCCCAAAAATCATCCCCAAAACTGCCATAAAAATGACCCAAAAATGTCCCAAAACTGGCCTGAAACTGCTCCAAAATCGCCCCAAAACTCATTCCCAGTCTTCTCCCAGTACCTCCAGTCCCCTTCCAGTTGCTCCCAGTCCCTCCCAGTAACTCCCAGTTTATCCCAGTCCCTCCCAGTCCCTCCCAGTCCCTCCCAGTTAATCCCAGTCCCTCCCAGTGACTCCCAGTCCCTCCCAGTTTATCCCAGTCCCTCCCAGTCCCCTCCAGTCTCTCCCAGTAAATCTCAGTTGCTTCCAATTCTCTTGCAGTGTCTTCCCCTTGTGGCCACTCTGGGAACTGCATCATCCTCCCAGTTTATCCCAGTCACTCCCAGTGACTCCCAGTCACTCCCAGTGACTCCCAGTCCATCCCAGTCCCTCCCAGTCCCTCCCAGTTTATCCCAGTCATTCCCAATCCCTCCCAGTAACTCCCAGTTTATCCCAGTGACTCCCAGTCCCTCCCAGTCCCTCCCAGTCCCTCCCAGTCCCTCCCAGTAACTCCAGGCCCCTCTCAATTCACTCCCAGTGTCTCCCCCTTGTGGCCACTTTGGGGAACTGCAGTTCCATCCCAATAACTCCCAATACCTCCCGGTTTATCCCAGTAACTCCCAGTTTATCCCAGTAACTCCCAGTTTATCCCAGTCCCTTCCAATCACCCCCAATGCCCCAAATCCCCCCTAAATCCCCTCTTCCCCCCACCAGGTGACCCCGAGCACGACGCCGACGGCCGCGTGGTGACGGCCGAGTTCCCCTCCCTCTTCGTGGTCTCGGCCTACGTCCCCAACGCCGGGCGCGGCCTGGCCCGGCTCGAGCCTCGCCTCCGCTTCGACTCCGCCTTCCTGGCCTTCCTCAAACGCCTGGACGCCCAAAAACCCGTCCTGCTCTGCGGGGACCTCAACGTGGCCCACGCCGAGATCGACCTGTGCCACCCCAAGGCCAACAAATCCAATCCCGGTTTTACCCCGCAGGAAAGAGAAGGTTTTACCCGTTTGTTGGATTCGGGGTTTGTCGACACTTTTAGGCATCTTTACCCCGAAGCTCGTGGGGCTTTTACTTTCTGGACTTACCTGGGAGGGGCCCGGGCCAGGAACGTGGGGTGGAGGTTGGATTACGCCGTGGTGTCCCAGAGGTTGGTGGGGAGTTTGTGCGATTGTAAGATCAGGAACGGGGTGATGGGGAGCGATCATTGCCCCATCACGGCGCTTTTGGCCGTTTAAAAGGGGTGAAATTTGGGTGAAATTTGGGTTTAATTTGATTAAAAAGGGGTAAAAATTGGGTTTGGAGGGTGGTGTTGTGTTTAAAATAATGTTACGTGATTTTAATTGGATTTTTCGTGCCCCAAATTGCCTGAAATTGGCTCAAAATACACTTGGAATAATTCAAAATTCAGGTAAATTGGGGTAGGATAAAACTGTTCCTAAAATGGGCCCAAAATTGGGTTTAATTTGGTCAAAAAGGGGTAAAAGTTGGATTTAAGTGGCGTTGTGGTTAAAATGGTGTAATCCGATTTTAATTGGATTTTTCTTGCCCCAAATTGGCTCAAATTGGCCCAAATTAACTCAAAATACACTTGGAATAAGTAAAAATTAAGTTGAGTTAGGTGGGATAAAACTGTTCCTAAAATTGGACCAAATTTGGGTTAAATTGGCTCAAAAATGAATTAAATGGTGCCATTATGGTTAAAATGGTGTTAAATGATTTTAATTGGATTTTTCTTGCCCCAAATTGGCTCAAATTGGCCCAAATTAACTCAAAATACACTTGGAATAAGTAAAAATTCAGGTAAATTGATTTGGCAAAAAATCACGTTGAAATTGGCCCAAAATTGGGTTAAATTGGCTCAAAAAATATTCAATTATATTGAATAATTGGATGTTTGTTAATTGGCCCAAATTGGCCCAAAATACTCTTGGAATTAATCAAAATTCAGGTAAATTATTTTGGGACAAAATTATCATAAAATTGGCCAAAAATTGGACAAAATTCGCTCAAAATTAACCAAATTTGGGCGTTGATGATGTCATCGAGACCAAAAGTCACTTAACCCCAAAATCGCCTCGAAACGACCCAAAATTAATCAGAAAAAACCCAAATTACATCATGATGACGTCATCAAAACCAAGATGGCGCCCGGTTCTCTGTTTTTACCCAAATTCCCCCAAAATTTGGCCCCAAAATTTGGGGCCTCTCAGGTGCTGGTCCCTCCCCCACTCCTTAGGCCACGCCCCTTTTAGTCCCCGCCCCCTTTAGGCCCCACCCCTTTAATCCCCCACCCCTTTAATCCCCACCCCTTTAAACCACACCCCCTTTCAGCCACACCCCCTTTAGTCCCCGCCCCTTCTCTGTTTTATTTTAATAAAAATTAAATTTTTGAGTTGAAACGACAAATTTTTTAGGGGAGTTTTATTTACATACGAGGCCACACCCCCTTTTTGGTGGGGGCGTGGCCTTCCAATAAATAGCTCTGTACAAGTGGGCGGGGCTTCTGTACAAAGAGTGGGCGGGGCTTAGGGCATGCAGGGAAAAGGGGGCGGGGCCATGCTGGGAGGAAGGGGGCGGGGTCAAAAAAAAGAGGATGAAATGTCCAATAGGGAAAAGAAAGGGGGGCGTGGCCAAAAATGATGTCATCATTTGAGGTGGGCGTGTCCCATGATAAAGGGGCGTGTCCCACGATGAAAGGGGCGTGTCCCGGGGGGTGGGACGGCTCTGTGTGGGCGTGGCGAGTCTCGGGGCGTGTCCAGGGGCGGGTGGGCGTGGTCAGGCCCGCGGTGGGAGGGGCTGGCTGACACGCACGCAGCCCCAATAGGCCGCCCGCAGGAGACACGCCCCCGCGCCCGCCCCCAGCACCGCCCACGCCGCCGGAACCCACCGCGCCTTGCGCCACAACCACCACGTCCCGGCCTGGGCGGGGCGAAAAAGGGGGGCGTGGTCAGGGATGGACACGCCCCCCCGACCACGCCCTGTTGTGTTGTAATTAGTGGGCTAAGCCACACCCACTTGGGTGTAGGAGATGCCTTATTGAAGCCACGCCCCCTCAGAGATGAGCTCCACCCCCTTCTGGTCACACCCCCACTAAAGCCCCGCCCACTTCTCCCACATCATTTAATCCCAGCCACTCCCCCTTCAAGCCCCGCCCCTTTGTGACATTAGGACACGCCTCCTTGAAGCCACACCCCCAGTGATGAGCTCCACCCCCTTTAGGCCATGCCCCCACTAAAGCCACGCCCCCTTTCCCCACTTAATTCCATTTTTCAGCCCCACCCATTAAAGCCACACCCCTTTTAGCCCCACCCCCTTAACCCCGCCTCCTTAAACCCCACCCCCAGACACACCAAAGCTCCTCCCCATTTCCTGACCACGCCCCCTTTAGCCACGCCCCCAGGCCACGCCCTCTCACCGCCAATCCCGCCGCGGCCCCGCCCATCAACAGCGCGGCCAATAGGCAGCAGAGGCAGCGTCGCCGTGGGAACCGCCGGCCAATCGCGGACCTGGGTGCGGCCAGGAGGGCGTGGTCAGCTCCAGAGAGGCCACGCCCACAGGTAAGGGGGTGCAGTGTTGATAACCACGCCCTAAAGGGGCGGGACTTTACTCACACTTTGCGGCAATGGGGGCAGCGGGCCAGGGAGCGGTCGGGGAGCTCCGCCCACTGTGGGGAGAAAAAGGGGCGTGGTCATAAGGGGTGTGGTCACAAAGGAGGTGTGGTCACAGGGGTCTGACGGGAGTGGGCGTGTCCAGAAAAGGACTGTGGCCAGAAATGGGTGTGGTCTAGGGGGCAATGGGGGGAGCTGTCAGGGAGCTCCGCCCACTCTGATAGAAAAGGGGTGTGGCCACAACAAGGCGGGGTCAAGGGGGGGTGTGAGTGAAGTGGGCGTGGCCAGAAAGAGGGTGTGGTCAAAAAGGGGCGTGGTCAAGCGTGGCAATAAGGGAAGCAGTTGGGGAGCTCCGCCCACTGTGGGAGGAAAAAGGGGGCGTGGTCACAGGAGGGTGGGAGTGAAATAGGCGTGGCCAGAAAGGGGCATGGTCACAAAGGGGTGTGGTCAAGGGGGTACTGGGGGTGTGGTCAGAGAGCTCCGCCTACTATGGAGGAATAAGGGGGTGTGGTCAGAAGGGGGTGTGGTGAAGGGTGTGCAAACAAAGTGGGCGTGTACATGAAGTGGGTGTGTCCAGAAAGAGGCGTGGCTACAAAGAGAGGTAGTCAAGGGGGTGGGACTTAAGTGGGTGTGGCTGGAAAGGGGTGTGGTCACAAAGGGGCGTGGCCAAGGGTGTGTAAATGAAGTGGGCGTGGCCAGAAGGGAAAAGGGGGCGTGTCTCACCAGGAAGGGCCCCCCGCAGTGGGCGCAGGCCACGCGAACCCCGCCCGGGGGCGGGTCCGGGCTGGGCGCCCCCGTCTGCACCGGGCCCAGGTTGATGATCCTCTTACTGGGGGGAACTGGGTTATACTGGGTTATACTGGGAGGGGCCGGGGGGGGCCCGGGGGACCCCCACAGTGCTCCCAGTTTGGATCCCAGTGCTCCCAGTATGGCCCAGTGACCCCTCCCAGTGCTCCCAGTTTGGATCCCAGTGCTCCCAGTATGGCCCAGTATGGCCCAGTGACCTCTCCCAGCGCTCCCAGTGCTCCCAGTATGGCCCAGTTACCATTCCCAGTATTCCCAGTATGGCCCATTTATCAATCCCAGTGCTCCCAGTATGGCCCAGTGACTTGCCAGTCCTCCCAGTGCTCCCAGTTTGGCCCAGTGACTGTTTCCAGTGCTCCCAGTTTGGCTCCCAGTGCTCCCAGTGCTCCAAGTATGGCCCAGTGACCCCTCCCAGTGCTCCCAGTTTGGATCCCAATGCTCCCAGTATGGCCCAGTGACTGTTCCCAATGCTCCCAGTATGGCCCAGTTACCCATCCCAGTGCTCCCAGTCCCCTCTAAACCCCTCCCAGTCCCCTCTCAATCCCCTCCCAGTCCCTCCCAGTTTATCTCAATCCCCTCCCAGTCCCCCCCAATCCCCTCCCAGTTTATCCCAGTCCCCCCAGTCCCCTCCCAGTCCCTCCCAGTCCCCCCAGTGCCCCCAGTCTGACCAGTACGGGCGGGGGCAGGCGATGCGCTGGGCCGAGGCCCTGCAGACCAACAGGCAGTTGCAGGGACACCTGACGTATTTCTTCCCTCCCGGGGCCGTCCTGATTGGCTGAGGGCGGGAAAGGGGGCGGGGCTTACAGGGGGACACGCCCTCTGCCCCCAAACCCCGCCCACCCAGAGGCGGAAACACCCACACGAGGCCACGCCCCCTTTCTTCCCTTAACACACCCAGGTGAAGCCACACCTCCTTCAGAGCACACCCATTTTAGGCCACGCCCCCTCCTTCAAACCGTGCCCCCATTGACATCTTTCCCAAGCCCAGCCCACTTGGACCACACCCAATTCAGACCACGCCCACTCCTTAAGGCCCATCCCCTCCAGGCCCTGCCCCATTTAAGCCCCACCCATTCAGGCCCAACCCCTACATACCCCACCCTGCTCAGGGGACGCCCCTTTCAGGCCCCACCCCTTACAGTGGCCCCACCCCAGTTCAGACCCCGCCCTACGCAGGCCCCGCCCTCATTCAGGCCCCACCCCATTCAAGCCCTTCCCCATTCAGGCCCCGCCCCATTTAGGCCCCGGCCCCTTTCAGACGACGCCCCCGCTAAGGCTCCGCCCCATTCAGATTCCACCCTGCTCAGGCCCCGCCCCATTCAAGCCTCACCCCATTCAGGCCCCGCCCCCCGGCCCCACCCACCCTCAAGCCCCGCCCCCTCCAGGCCCCGCCCCCTTACCGTGGCCTCGCCACACCCCCCGCACTTCACCACGTGCTGGTGCGTCTTCCCCTCGACGCTGATTGGCCGCTGGCACACGCGGCACGTGACCGCCGGAGGCCCCGCCCCCGCCGCCTCGGGGCTGCCCAATGGCGAGTAAGGGGGCGGGGCTTCGCCTGGCCCCGCCCCTCCGCCGCCTGCCAACGGCACAGATAAGCCACGCCCCTTTTTTCCCCTCTATAGGCGCTAAGCCACGCCCCCTCTCTCCGGTTTTTCCCCGCCTTTCCAAGCCACGCCCCCACAATAAAACCGCGCCCTCCGGTCCTCCCGGCGGCCACGCCCCTTCTCTCACCGGAGGCCGCGGCCCCGCCCGGGCCCGGCCCCGCCTCGGGCGGCAACAGCGGCGATCGTTCCCCGTCCGCCATGACAGCGGCCGCCCTGGCGACACGCCCCCCTCTTTCTTCCTGATTGGTCCTCCGCCGTCACGTGAGGGCGGCTCCCCCTACGGCGCGCCGCTATTGGTCACTCCGCGTCACGTGACGCTCCCATTGGCGTTGCCGGGCGACCCCACTCGGCGCTCTGCGCGCTCTGATTGGCTCTCCTGCCCCCACGTGACATGCCCCCGCCTCGTTTTGTCGTTGCCGGGGCAACCCCCTCGCGCCGCTCTTCCGGGTACCCCCTCCCCGCGCTCCCATTGGCTGAAACGGCCCTCACGTAATATCTCCTCAACGCCCCCGCGTTTCCCGGCAACGCTCTTCCCTACCCGCGATCCCATTGGTTAGTCTCCCCGCACGTCGCACGCTGATTGGTCCCTTCTCCCGCCACTCCCGGCGCTGCCCCCCTCAGGGCGGTTTCCATAGCGACGGTGAGGGGAGGGTCTGCCCGGCGCGGGCGCTGATTGGTCGAGGAGAGGGGGCAGCGGCCGTGCGTGGTGACGTCAGAGGCGTGCGTCTTTATAAACGCCGGGGGGCGGAGGCGGCAGTGCAGACGAGGTCGTGATGGACGTCAGGTAGGGGGGGGTTCCCGTGAGGCGATTTTGGGGCTTTTTGGGGACTTTTTGGGGGTCGGGAGGGGATGGACGGGGGTCTCATCCAATGGGGTGGCGGATTGAGGGTCTCCGAGCTCGGCTTGGGCCAATCAGAGCACGGGGGGCGTGGCTTAGGGGGTAAAGACCCCTCTCCCCTCATAAATCCGATTGATGGGGAGGGGAAATTTGGGGGATTTTGAGGTAAATTTGTGGGAATTTTGAGGGGAATTTTTGAGGGAATTTTGAGGGGGATTTTTTGGGGATTTTGAGGGAATTTTGTGGGAATTTTGAGGGGATTTTGAGGAGATTTTGAGGGATTTTTGAAGGGATTTTTGAAGGGATTTTAGGGGAAATTTTGAGGAGATTTTGAGGGAATTTTGAGGTAAATTTGGGGGGATTTTGAGGGGATTTTAGGCGTATTTTAAACGGAATTTTTGGGGGATTTTGAGGGGAATTTGAGAGAATTTTGAGGGGATTTTGGGTGAATTTTGAGGGAATTTTAGGGGGATTTTGAGGGGATTTTTGGGGAGATTTTGAGGGGGATTTTGGAGGTATTTTTGAGGTAAATTTGGGGGGAATTTGGGGGATTTTTGTGGGAATTTTGTGGAGAATTTTGGGAGAATTTTGAGGGGATTTCGAGGGGGATTTAGGAAGAATTTTGAGGAGATTTTTGTGGGAATTTTGTGGAATTTCGAGGGAAATTTTGAGGAGATTTCGAGGGATTTTTGAGGGGATTTTGAGGGAATTTTGAGGGGATTTTGAGGAAATTTTAGGGGGATTTTTGGGGGAAATTTTGGGGGATTTTGCCTGAATTTTGAGGGGATTTTGAGGGAATTTTAGGGGGATTTTGAGGGGATTTTTTGGGAGATTTTAGGAGGATTTTGGAGGTATTTTTGAGGAAATTTTGAGGGGATTTTGACGGGATTTCGAGGGGGATTTAGGAAGAATTTTTAGGGGATTTTTGTGGGAATTTTGTGGAATTTTGAGGGAAATTTTGAGGAGATTTCGGGGGATTTTTGAGGGGAATTTTGAGGGGATTTTGGGGGAGATTTTAAGTGGATTTTAGGGGGATTTTTGGGGGAATTTTCGGGGAATTTTGAGGGGAATTTTGAGAGAATTTTGAGGGAATTTTGAGGGGGATTTTAGGGGCATTTTGGGAGGATTTTAGGCGATTTTTTGGGGACTTTTGAGGGGAATTTAGGGAGGAATTTGAGAGAATTTTGAGGGGATTTTGCAGGAATTTTGAGGGGAATTTTGGGAGGATTTTGAGGGGAATTTTGGGAGATTTTTTGAGTATTTTGGGGGGATTTTTTGTGGGATTTTGAAGGGGAATTTGAGGAGATTTTTGAGGGAATTTTGAGAAAATTTTGGGGGAATTTTGCGGGAATTTGGGGGGATTTTTTGGGAGAATTTTGAGGAGAATTTTTGGGGAATTTTTGTGGGGATTTTTGGAGGAATTTTCGGGGAATTTTGAGGGGAAATTTTGAGAGAATTTTGAGGGAATTTTGAGGGGATTTTGGGAGAAATTCAGGGGGGATTTTGGGGAGATTTTGTGGAGAATTTTGGGGGAAATTTTGAAGGAATTTTAGGGGGATTTTTGGGAGGATTTTGAAGGAATTTTAGGTGAATTTTCGGGGAATTTTGAGGAGATTTTGAGGGATTTTTGGTGGAATTTTGAAGGGATTTTTGAGGAATTTTTGTGGGAATTTTGGGGGGAATTTTGGGAGAATTTTGAATATTTTTGGGGGGATTTTTTGTGGGATTTTGGGTGAATTTTGGGTTGATTTGAGGTGATTTTAGGGGGCATTTGAGGGACAGAAAATAATTTTTTTTCCTGTCCCAAGTTCATCTGGCCCCGAGCCCAGGACGGGGCAGTTCCGGGGTCGAGAATCAAGGTCGGGGATTGGGGGAAAAAATGAGATTTTTGGGGTCATTTTGGGGTCACTTTGGGTCATTTTGGGGTCATTTGGGGGGTCCTGGGGGTTTAAACTGGTTTATACTGGTCCATATTGGTTCATAGTGGTTTTATACTGGTTTATACTGGTTTTATATTGGTTTATACTGATTTTATACTGGTTTATACTGGTCCGAACTGGTTTTATACTGATTTATATTGGCTTTTTACTGGTTTTATACCGATTTATATTGGTTTTATATTGGTTTATACTGTTCTAAATTGGTTTATACTGGTTCATACTGGTCTGTACTGTTTTATTCTGGTCCATACTGGTTTATACTGGTGCATAGTGATTTTATACTGGTCCATACTGGTCTTATACTGGTTTTTATTGGCTCATACTGGTGCCATAGTGACCCATACCAGTTCCATACTGGTTTATACTGGTCTAGACTGGTTTATACTGGTTTGTACTGGTCTGTAGTCTCCCATACTGGTTTATATTGGTTTATACTGGTTTATACTGGTCCATACTGGTTTATACTGGTTTTATATTGGTTCATACTGGTGCCATCGTGACCCATACCAGTTCCATACTGGTTTATACTGGTTTATATTATTCTATACTGGTTTATAGCGGTCCATACTGGTTTATACTGGTTTTATACTGGTTTTTATTGGTTTATACTGGTGCCATAGTGACCTATACCAGTTTCATACTGGTTTGTACTGGTCTAGACTGGTATATACTGGTCTGTAGTCTCCCATACTGGTTTATACTGGTTTATATTGGTTAATACTGGTTTATAGTGGTTTATATTGGTCCGTACTGGTCTATACTGGTTTTTACTGGTTTATACTGGTCTCCTCAGCTACGAGGCGGCGGCCTGGCCGTGGTTTATACTGGTCTATACTGGTTTATACTCTTCCATATTGGTTTATATTGGCCCATACTGGTCCATACTGGTTCATACTGGTTCCTACTGGTTCATACTGGTTCATACCGGTCTCCCCAGCTACGAGGCGTGCTCAGAAGCCGCAGCCTGGCTGCTGGCGCGGCTCCGGGAGCCCCCGCGGGTGGCGCTGGTCTGCGGGTCGGGGCTGGGGGCGCTGGCCCAGGAGCTGCGGGACCCCCAGAGCTTCGACTACGCCGAGATCCCGCATTTCCCCCGCAGCACCGGTACTGGGGGCACTGGGAGGACTGGGGGGACTGGGAGGGACTGGGGGGGACTGGGAGGGGATTTAGGGGGACTGGGAGGGGCTGGGAGGGGATTTGGGCGTACTGGGGGGACTGGGATAAACTGGGAGGGGACTGGGATAAACTGGGGGGGACTGGGAGGGACTGGGAGGGGATTGGGATAAACTGGGAGGGACTGGGGGGACTGGGAGGGGATTTGGGGGGACTGGGATGGACTGGGAGGGGCTGGGAGAGACTGGGATAAACTGGGAGAGAATTGGGATAAACTGGGAGTCACTGGGAGGGGACTGGGATAAACTGGGAGGGACTGGGAGGGGCTGGGATGGACTGGAATAAACTGGGAGGGCCCGGGGGTCACCTGGAGCTCAGGTGGGCGTGGTGACCCCCCGGCCCCGCCCCCAGTGCAGGGCCACGCTGGGCGATTGGTCGTCGGCCGCCTGGGCTCCGCCCCCTGCGCCGTCCTGCAGGGCCGGTTCCACCTGTACGAGGGGTACAGCCCCGCCCAGGTGAGGCCACGCCCACAGCGGGGACACGCCCACACCCGGGGACACACCTGAGCCTTTAGCCACGCCCACTCCTGGGGACACACCCACACCTGGGACACACCCACACCTGGGGACACGCCCACACCTGGGGGCCACGCCCACACCTGGGGACACACCCACACCTGGGGGCCACGCCCACTCCTGGGGCCACACCCACACCTGGGGGCCACGCCCACTCCTGGGGCCACACCCATAGCTGGGGTCACGCCCACACCTGGGGGCCACACCCACACCAGGGACACGCCCACACCTGGGGCCACACCCACTCCTGGGGACATGCCCACTCCTGGGGCCACACCCACTCCTGGGGACACGCCCACACCTTGGGCCACACCCACTCCTGGGGCGACGCCCACACCTGGGGACACACCCACTCCTGGGGGCCACACCCACAGCTGGGGCCACACCCACTCATGAGGCCACGCCCCCATCCTCAGCCCCTCCTCCCCAGGCCACGCCCCCTCAGCCCCACCCCTGATGCTTTAGCCACGCCCACACCTGGCCACGCCCATGACCCTGTGACCCCAAACCGACCACACCCTGACCACGCCCCTAAATCACTGGCCACGCCCCTAAATTAATAACCACGCCCCTAAATCACTGACCACGCCCACAGCTGGTGGTCACTGACTGGTGTCCACACCCTGAGACTGACCACTGACCACTGGTCACTCCAGGCCACTGACAACACCCCTAAATCAATAACCACGCCCCCAAATCACTGACCACGCCCCCAAATTAATGACCACGCCCACAGGTGATGGTCACTGCCCACAGTGCACAACCTGGTACTGACCACTGACCACTGGTCACTCCAGGCCACTCCTTGGCCTTGACCACGCCCCCAAATAAGTGACCACGCCCCCAAACCCATGACCACGCCCATAGGTGGTGGTCACTGACCACAGTCCACACCCTGGTACTGACCACTGACCACTGGTCACTCCAGGCCACTCCCTGCCCTTGACCCAAACTGACCACGCCCCTAATTCACTGACCACGCCCCCCCGGCCACGCCCACAGGTGGTGGTGCCAATCAGAGCGCTGGCCCTGGCCGGAGTCCACACCCTGGTGCTGACCAACGCCGCGGGGTCGCTGCGGCCGGGGCTGGGCCCTGGTCACCTGCTGGTCATCCGCGACCACATCGACATGGCCGGGCTGGCCGGACGATCGCCATTGGTGGGGCCCAATGACGACAGGTGGGCGGGGCTTGGAGGGGCGGGGCTTAAAGGGGCGGGGTCATTTGGGGAAAATTTGGGGGTTTTTGGGGGAAAAAATTCAATTTTTTTGGGGAAAAAGGAGATTTTTTTGGGGTAAAAAATTGGCGGTTTGTGGAAAGAAATGGAATTTTTTAGGAGAAAAAAGGATTTTTTAGGAAAAAAGGGAAAAAGGGGAGTTTGGGGGTAAAAAAAGCCAAAAATTTTGGTTTGGGAGAAAAGGGAAATTTTGGGGTGAAAAATTGGGGTTTTGGTGAAAAAATTGGAGGTTTTTTGGAGAAAAAATGGGATTTTTAGCAAAAAAATGAGATTTTTCGGGGAAAAGGGGATTTTTGGGAAAAAATCAGAGATTTGGGAAAAAGGGGAAATTTTGGGAAAAAAACACTAAAATTTGGGGGGAAAAGGGAAATTTTGGGGTGAAAAATGGGGTTTGGGGAGTATAAGGGGGTTTTGGGGGAAAAATTGGGTTTTTTGGGGAAAAAATCAGATTTTTTTGGGAAAAGGGAGTTTTAGAGAAAAAATTGGATTTTTTGAGGGACAAAGGGGAGTTTTGGGGTAAAAAATCGGAGATTTTGGCAAAAAAAATGGGATTTTTTTGGGAAAAAATCAGATTTTTTGGGGGGGAAAAATGGGATTTTTTTAAGGGGGAAAAATTGGATTTTTTGGGGAAAAAAAATTGGAGTTTTGAGGAAAAAAATCAATAATTTTGGAGGAAAAAAATCAGATTTTTTGGGGGGAGAAAAATTGGATTTTTTGGGTAAAAAATTGGGGGAGTTTGGGAAAAAAAATTCGGATTTTTTTGGGATAAAAATTGGATTTTTTTGGGGAAAAAAATCAGATTTTTTTTGGGAAAAAGGAGTTTTGGGTAAAAAAAAATCAGAATTTTTTTGTGGGGAAAATTTGGATTTTTGGTGATTAAAAGTGGCTTTTGAGGTACCAACAACCATTTAATAACAAAAGGAGCAGATTTTTGTATTAAAAATCCTATTTAGACTCAAATTTCGGGCTAAAAAATTCGTATTTAGACCCCAAAAAAAATCCCAAATTAAATTACAAAAAAAAAAAAAAAAAAAAAAAAAAAAAAAAAAATTAAATTTAATAATTGAAATTCCTTTTCCCCGCCAGGTTCGGGCCGCGGTTCCCGTCGATGACCGAGGCCTACGACCCGGGGCTGCGGCGCCTGGCGCTCTCCCTGGCCCCCAAGGAGCTCCGGGCCAGCCCCGGGGTCTACGTGGGCGTGGGGGGTCCCAGCTACGAGACCCCGGCCGAGTGTCGCCTGCTCCGGGCCCTGGGGGCTGATGCTGTCGGTGAGGGAGGGGAGCCCCGAAATGACCCCAAAATAGCCCCAAAATAGCCCCAAAATAGGCCGAAATTTGGACACAAATTGGTCACAAAAGAGGGCAAAATTCAGCCCCAAAAGGGTCCCAAATTCAGCCCCAAATAACCCCAAAATAGTCCCAAAAATCAGCCCCGAATCAACCTAAAATGGCCCCAAAAATCAGCCCAAAATAGGCCAAAATTTAGCCCAAAATTGGTCCCAAAAAGGTCCCAAATTCAGCCCCAAATTAGACTAAAATACCCCAAAATTCGGCCCCCAAAGGGTCACAAAATGACCCCAAAATAGGGCAAAATTTAGACATGAATTGGGCACAAATTGGTCACAAAAAGGTCCCAAATTCAGCCTAAAATGGCCCCAAAATCACCCCAAAATAGGCCAAAATTTAGCCCAAAATTGGTCACAAAAAGGTCACAAATTCAGCCCCAAAATGGCACAAAATGACCCCAAAATAGCCCCAAAATAGGCCGAAATTTGGACACGAAATGGCACAAAATGACCCCATAATAAGGCAAAATTTAGACATGAATTGGTCACAAAGTGGTCACAAAATGGGCCAAAATTTAGACGCAAAATTAGACTAAAATGGCCGCAAAAATCACCCCAAAATAGCCACAAATTTAGACACAAATTGGTCACAAAATAGGCCAAAATTCAGACCCAAATTGGTCCCAAAAAAGTCCCAAATTTAGACCCAAAATGGTCCCAAATTCAGCCCCAAAATAGACCTAAAATAGCCCCAAATCCAGACCCAAATAACCCCAAAACAGACCCAAAAATCAGCCCAAAATTGGTCCCAAATCAACCCCAAAGTAGACCCAAAAATCAGCCCCAAATAACCCCAAAAGGGTCCCAAATTCAGACCTAAAAAAGCCCAAAAATAGCCCAAAATTCAGCCCCAAATTGGTTCCAAATCAGCCCAAATTTCAGCCCCAAAAGGGTCCCAAATTCAGACCCAAATAACCCAAAATTCAGCCCCAAATAACCCTAAAATGCACCCAAAATTCAGCCCCAAATTACACTAAAATACCCCAAAATTCAGCCCAAAATTGGTCACAAATAACCCTAAAACAGCCCAAAATTCAGACCTGAAAGAGTCCCAAATTCAGACCCAAAAGGGTCCCAAATTCAGACCCAAATTATACTAAAATAGCCCCAAATTTAGACCCAAATTGGTCCCAAAATAGTCCCAAATTCAGCCCCAAAAGGGTCCCAAATTCAGACCAAAATAACCCCAAAACAGACCCAAAAATCAGCCCCAAATCAGCCTAAAATGGCCCCAAAATTCAGCCCAAAATTGGTCACAAATAACCCTAAAACAGCCCAAAATTCAGCCTAAAATCGTCCCAAAATTCAGACCTGAAAGAGTCCCAAATTCAGACCCAAATTGGTCCCAAAAGGGTCCCAAATTCAGCCCCAAATAACCCCAAAATAGACCCAAAAAATCAGCCCCAAATCAGCCTGAAATGGCCCCAAAATTCAGCCCAAAATAGGCCCAAATTTAGCCCAAAATTGGTCCCAAAAGAGTCCCAAATTCAGCCTAAAATGGCACAAAATGACCCCAAAATAGACCCAAAACAGGGCGAAATTTGGACACAAATTGGTCACAAAAAGGTCCCAAATCTAGACCCAAACAGCCCCAAAATAGTCCCAAAAATCATCCCAAAATAACCATAAAATAGGCTGAAATTCACACCCAAATTGGTCCCAAATTTAAACCCCAAAATAGACCCAAATAGCCCCAAAACAGACCCAGAATTTAGTCCCAAATCAGCCTAAAATGGCCCCAAAAATCACCCCAAAATAGGCCCAAATTTAGCCCAAAATTGGTCCCAAAAAGGTCCCAAATTCAGCCCCAAATTAGACTAAAATACCCCAAAATTCGGCCCCAAAAGGGTCACAAATCAACCCCAAAAGGGTCCCAAATTCAGCCACAAATCAGCCCAGGTGTCCCCAGGTATATCTCAGGTGTCCCCAGGTGTGCCCAAGTGTGTCCCAGGTGTGTCCCCAGGTGCCCCCAGGTATATCTAGGGTGTATCCAGGTCTGTCCCAGGTGTGTCTTAGGTGTCCCCAGGTGTGCCCAGGTATATTCGGGTGTATCCAGGTGTCCCCAGGTGTGCCCAGCTATGTCCAGGTGTGTCCTCAGGTGTGTCCAGTTGTCCCCAGGTCTGTCCCAGGTGTGCCCAGGTGTGTCCTCAGGTGTGTCCAGTTGTCCCCAGGTCTGTCCCAGGTGTGCCCAGGTTTATCTCAGGTACATCCAGATGTCCCCAGGTGTGTCCAAATGTCCCCAGCTGTATCCCAGATGTACTCCAGGTGTCCCCAGGTGCATCTCAGGTATATCTCAGGTGTCCCCAGGTGTGCTCAGGTGTGTCCCCAGGTATATCCCAGGTGTACTCAGGTGTCCCCAGGTGTCTCAGGTATATCCAGGTGTATCCCCCATGTACCCAGCTATGTCCAGGTGTACTCCAGGTGTCCCCAGGTGCGCTCAGGTGTGTCCCCAGATGTCCCCAGGTTTATCTCGGGTATATCTCAGGTGTACCCCAGGTCTATCCAGGTGTGTCCTAGGTGTCCCTAGATGTCCCTAGGTGTCCCCAGGTGCACTCAGGTGTGTCCCCAGTTGTCCTCAGGTGTGTCCCCAGGTCTATCCAGGTCTATCCAGGTGTGTCTCAGGTCTATCCAGGTATACTCAGGTGTACCCAGCTATGCCCAGGTGTCCCCAGATGTATCTCAGGTGTACTCAGGTGTCCCCAGGTGCGCTCAGGTGTGTCCCCAGGTGTCCCCAGGTTTATCTCAGGTATATCTGAGGTGTATCCAGGTGTCCCCAGGTCTATCCAGGTATATCTCAGGTGTCCCCAGGTATATCCAGGTATATCTCAGGTGTCCCCAGGTGTGTCCCAGGTGTATCCAGATGTCCCCAGGTGACCCCAGGTGTCTCAGGTGTGTCCCCAGATGTCCCCAGGTGTCCCCAGGTGCACTCAGGTGTGTCCCCAGGTGTCCCCAGGTTTATCTCAAGTATATCTCAGGTGTATCCAGGTGTCCCCAGGTGCACTCAGGTGTGTCCCCAGATGTCCCCAGGTCTATCCAGGTATCTCAGGTGTCCCCAGGTATATCCAGGTATATCCCAGGTGTCCCCAGGTGTACTCAGGTGTGTCCCAGGTGTCCCCAGGTCTATCCAGATGTCCCCAGGTGTCCCCAGGTGTCCCCAGGTGTCTCAGGTATGTCCCCTCTCCCCCCAGGTATGAGCACGGTGTCGGAGGCCACGGCCGCGCGTCACCTGGGTCTGCGCGTGCTGGGGCTGTCCCTCATCACCAACTCCGCCCCTTCCGGCGACGAGCCCGGCGATGACGTCACTGCCGCGCCTGCGGCCACGCCCCCCGCCCCTGGCGCTGAGGCCACGCCCACGGGTCACGCGGAGGTGCTGGCGGCTGCGCAGGAGGGCGCGCGGCACCTGCGGGCGCTGCTGGCGGCGCTGGCGCCACAACTGGACGAGCCCGGGAGGAGCCGGGAGCGCCCCGGGGCGCCCTGACGTCACCGTGACGTCATAGAGGGGCGCGGGGTGTCGTAGGAGGGGTGTGTGACGTCATGGGAGGGGGTGGTGCCTTGATTTCCCCCCCCCGGGGATTTCCTCCCCAGAAAAACTTGAGGGAATTCCCTTGGAAATCCCCCAAAAATTCTGAGGGAATTCCCTGGAAATCCTGGAGAAATCCCGAGGGAATCCCCTGGAAAACCCGCAGGAATCCCCCGGGAAATCCCCCTGGGAATCCCCAGAAAATCCCGAGGGAATCCCCTGGAAAATTCCGAGATATCCTGAGGGAATTCCCTGGAATTTCTGCGGGAAAATCCCCCGGAAATCCCCTGGAAATCCCCAGAAAATCCTGAGGGAATCCCAAGGGAATCCCCTGGAAAATCCCGAGGGAATTCCCCTGGAAATCTCCAGAAAATCCTGGGGGAATCCCCCGGGAATTCCCCCTGGAAATACCCTGAAAATCCTGGGGGAATCCCCTGGAAAATCCCCAGGGAATCCCCCTGGAAATACACTGGAAATCCCCAAGAAATCCTGAGGGAATCCCCCAGAAAATCTCCACGGGAATCCCCTGGGAATCCCGAGGGAATCCCCTGGAAAACCCCCCGGGAATTCCCTGTTGTCGCGGCCTTTGTCCCCTCTTGGGTATTTTGCCTTAATTATCCCAATTAATAATCCCAATTAATCCCCTGTGGTTGTTCACTCCCAGCAAATCCCGTCCTGGGTCTTGCCTTAATTCCGTGTAATTCCAATTAATTCCGTGTCGTTAATTGTGTGTCATTAATTGTGGGTCATTAATTCTGCCATTAATTCCGTCGTTAATTCTCTGTCATTAATTTTGCGTCATTAATTCCGTCATTAATTTTGTGTCATTAACTCCATGCCATTAATTCGTTCATTAATTCCCTGTAATTAATTCCATCATTATTTCCGCGTCATTAATTCCATGTCGTTAATGGCGTCATTAATTCTGTGTCATTTATTTCATGTCATTAATTCCATGTCATTAATTGTCATTAATACTGTACCATTAATACTGTACCATTAATTCCGTATCATTAATTCCGTCATTAATTTAGTATCATTAATTCCATGTCATTAATTCCGTCATTTATCCTCTGTTATTAATTCTCTGTCATTAATTCCCTGTCATTAATTCCATCATTAATGCTGTATCATTAATCCCATTGTCATTAATTCCGTCATTAATTCCCTGCCATTAATTCCATGTCATTAATTCTCTGTCATTATTTTTGTGTCATTAATTGTGTCATTAATTCCGTATCATTAATCCCATTGTCATTAATTCCATATTATTAATTCCTTGTCATTAATTCCGTCATTAATTCTGCATCATTAATTTCGTATTATTAATTCCATCTCATTAATCCCCTGTCATTAATTCCATCATTAATTCCGTGTCATTAATTGCGTCATTAATTCCGTGTTGGATTTTGCCTTAATTCCCTGTGATTAATTAATTCCATGCGATTAATTAATTCCATCCAATTAATTAATTCCATCCAATTAATTAATTTCCATGTAATGAATTCCATACGGTTAATTAATATCCATATAAATAATTAATATCCATGTAATTAATTAATTCACTCACCATTAAATCCGAACGGTTCATTCCATTTAATTAATTCCGTGCCATTAATTAATTCCGTGCCATTAATTAATTCCGTGCCATTAATTGATACTGTGCCATTAATTAATTCCCGTGCAATTAATTAACCCCGTGTAATTAATTCCGTGTCCAGGGCATTAATTAACGCCCGTTAATGAACTTTGACCTCTCAGGGTGAGGGAACACAGTTAATTAACCCCCTCCATTAATTAATTCCGGCCTAATTAACAACATTCCAGGTTAATTAACCACCCTCCATTAATTACTCCAGTGCCTTCGTCTCTCCATTCCGGGTTAATTAGCGCCTTAATTATCCCCATGCTAATTAACCCACCTCGTTAATTGCTGCGGGTTCATTAGTGCTGCTAATTAATTATTAAAGGCTGTGCAATTTAATTATTATGATTAATTAATCCGCTCAAGGCGCTGCTGCTTTTCAAGGGGCTTAATAAAGTAATTAATATATTAATTAATCAATTAATCAATTAATTAGACAATCAATTAATTAATAAAATAATTAATCAATCGATTAATTAATTAATTGGGGGCCTAATTAACCGATTCCCGACTTGCCTTTACTCGGTTCTTGCCTCGTGCTGTTAATTAATAAAATTGACGTTAATGAATGAAATTAATGCTGATTAATGAAATTAACGTTAATTAATGAAATTAATTAACTCCTTAATGAACCACTCCAGCTCGTTTACATTCCAGGCGTCCCCTCCCCCGGTTGATTAATTAGTTAATTAGTTAATTAATTAGTTAATTAGTAAGTTAATTAGTTAATTAATGAAGGGGCGGGGCCAGCAGGGGAGGGGGCGTGGCCTTTAATGAGCGCGAGGAAAAGTTTGATTTAAATAAAAGTTTAATTAAATTTGAAAAATAAAAAGTCGCGTTAAAAGTTCATTTTAAAGAGTCGAGAGAAAATTAATTAAGAGTCGGGCGGGGGTTAATTAAGAGCGGGGGGGGAGGTGAAATAATTAATTAAAATAATTAAAATTAATAAAAGAATTAAAATAATTTAAAAATCGGCCGAGAGTTAATTAAGAGCGGGGGGAGGGAGGGTGGGGGGGAAATTATTAAAATAATAAAAATAACTAAAAAAATTAAAATAATTTTAAAAATAATTTTAAAAAAATAAAATAATGAAAGTAATGAAAATAATTTTAAAAATTAATTAAATAATTAAATGAATTTATTAAAATATAATAAAATAATTAAATTTGTTTAAATATTTTTAAAAATAAAATATTTTAAAAATATTTTTTTAAAAATAATTTTAATAATAAAAATAATTAAAATAGTTAAAATAATTTTAAAAATAATAAAAATAATTAAAATAAAATAATTTTAAAAATCATTAAAATAATTTTAAATATAATTAAACTAATAAAACTAACATACTTAAAATATTTTTAAAAATATTTTAAATAATTTAAAAAATAACTGGTAACTTTAGAAATAATTAAAATAATTTTAAAATAATTAAAAAATCTCAAAATAAAAAAATAATTTTAAAAATAATAAAAAAAATTAAAAATAATTTTCAAATAATTTTTAAAAAATTGACATAATTTTAAAAATAACTAAAATAATTTAAATAATTTTAAAATAATTTTTAAAAAATTTAAGTAACTTTTAAATAATTTTTAATTAAAAAAAAAAATTTAAACCATTTAAAAAAATAATTTAAAATAATAATTAAAATAATTAAGGCGTGTCACTGCAGGGGTGGGGGGAGGGGCAGTGGGGGAGGGGCCGCTCCCGCCCCTGGGGCTATTTTGGAACCGCGCCCCTCCCCCACCCCGTGGGAACCGAACCGGGGGCGGGGGGGGCGGGGCCCGGGGTGGGGGGAGGGGCCCCAAAGGGGGGGGAGGGGCCGGGGATGGGGGGAGGGGCCCGGGGTGGGGGAGGGGCGCTCAGAGGGCGCCTCAAGGTGGCCGCAGGTTCCGACCCCGGGGGGAGGTGGGGGAGGGGTGCGGGGGGGGTGGGGGGAGGGGCGCGGGTTATTTGTGGGGGGGGAGGGGTCGTGACCTCTGACCTTTGACCCCTCCCCCTCCCCCCGAATCGATCCAGGGCGATGGAGCTGCACGAGGCCGCCCCTCCCCCACCCGAGGTCAAGGTGAGCGGAGTGGGGGGTGGGGGAGGGGAAAGGGGGGTGGGGGAGGGGAAAAGGGGGGGTGGGGGAGGGGAAAAAAGGGGAGACCCCCCCCCCGCCCCTTCCCCCACCCCGGAATTCCCGCCATTTCCGGGTTTTCTTTTTTTTGGGGGGCGAAAAAAATTGGGGTTTTTTTTTAAAGGGTGGGGGAGGGGAAAGGGATAAACAGGGTGTGGCCGCGTGGGGGGAGGGGCGGGGATTGGGGAAAATTTGGGAATTTTTTGGAGGAAATTTGGGAATATCGTGTGAAAATTTGGGATTTTAAGGGGAAATTTCGGGAATTTGGGAGAAAATTTGGGATTTGGGGAAGAAATTTGGGGAAGAAATTCGAGAATTTGGGAATTTGTGGTGAAATTTGGGAATTTGGGGGGAAAATTTGGGAGAAAATCAGGAATTTGGGGAAAATTCGGGAATTTGGGAAGAAATTGGGGAATTTGGGGAGGAAATTGAGGAATTTAGGAGGAAATTTGGGAATTGGGGGGAAACTTGGGATTTGGGGAAGAAATTTGGGAATTTGGGGTGAAATTTGGGAATTTGGGGGGGAAAATTTGGGAATTTGGGGAGGAAATTCAGGAATTTTGGAGGAAATTTGGGAATTTGGGGGAAAATTTCGGGAATTTGGGGGGAAATTTGGGGATTTGGGAAAGAAATTTGGGATTTGGGGACGAAATTCTGGAATTCGGGGTGAAATTCAGGGATTTGGGGGGAAAATTCGGGAATTTGGGGATCTGGGGAAAAAAAATTGGGAATTTTGGGAGAAAATTCAGAATTTGGAAGGAAATTTGGGAATTTGGAGGCGAAATTTGGGAGTTTGGGGGGAAATTTGGGGGGAAATGAGGCTAAACAGGGAAAATTTGGGTCAGAGCCGGGAATTAGGGAGTTAATTTTGGGATTTGGGGCATTTTAAGGTGAAATCCGGGGATTTTGGGGGCAAAAATTCCCACCCTGAGGGTCAAGCAGAAATTTCCGGGGTTTGGGAGGTGAAAACGGGGGGATTTGGGGTGAAAAAAGGGGATTTTGGGGGCGAAACTGAGGATTTGGAGGGGGAAAGGAGGAAATTTGGGGTGAAAATGTGGAATTTGGGGCGAAAACAAAGAAATTTTGGGTGAAAAAAGGGAATTTAGGGGGATTTGGGGTGGGGAAATGGAGAATTTGGTGTAAAAATAAGAAATTTGGGGTCAAACCCTGCGGATTTGTGACTAACCCTTCCCAGGCTACAAACCCCGGATTTTTTTTGGGATAAAACCCCCATTTTTTTTTGCTAAAAACCCCGGATTTTTTAAAATTAAAACCCCATTTTTTGGTCTAAAAAACCCAGATTTTTTTTTTAATTAAACCCCCATTTTTTTGTCTAAAAACTCCAGATTTTTTTTGGTCAAACCCCCAATTTTTGGGTTATTTTGGCTTATTTTTTCCTCCCCTTTCTGTGCCATTTTTGGGAGTATAGAACCCGGATTTTTTTTAATTAAATCCCCATTTTTTGGGCTAAAAACCCCAAATTTTTTTGGGTCAAAAAACCCCAGATTTTTTTAAATTAAACCCCCATTTTTTTTTCTCTAAAAACCCCAGATTTTTTCGGGATAAAACCCCCAATTTTTGCTCTAAAAACCCCAATTTTTTTTTAAATTAAAACCCCAAATTTTTAATTAATTTAATTTAATTAATAAACCCCTCCCAGCACCTCCTGGAGACCCCTTTTGGGGTGATGCACGCCTGGATTTCGGGGTCCCCCCGGCCCGGCCGCCCCGCCCTGGTGACGTTCCCGGATGTGGGACACACCCGTGAGTGGCCCCGCCCCCTGCCCCGCCCCCCTGATCGCACTGACCACGCCCCCTAACTCTGACCACGCCCCCCACAGACGTGACGTGTTTCTCGGAGCTTTTCGGGCACGAGGAGATGAAGGAAATCGCCCGGAGCTTCCACCTGGTTCACCTGGAGCCGCCGGGGATGGAGGAGGGAGCCCCGCCCTACCCGCCCGGGTAACGCCCCCTTGAGCCTGGACACGCCCCCTTGGCTTTGGGCACGCCCCTTTGGCTTTGGGCACGCCCCCTGGGTTTGGACACGCCCCCTTCCCTGCCCTACCCAGCTGGGTAACGCCCCCTGACATGCCCCCTGAGCCTAGACACGCCCCCTTGAGCCTGCCCACGCCCCTTTTGCTTTGGTCACGCCCCTTTCCCAGGAAACGCCCCCTTTGCCCTGCCCTACCCAGCTGGGTAACACCCCCTGCCCCTGGCCACGCCCCCTTGGCTTGGCCACGCCCCCTTGCTCCACCCTACCCACCTGGGTAATGCCCCCTGACATGCCCCCCTTCCCAATCAATGGGTAACGCCCCCTTGACACGCCCCCTGCCACGCCCTGTCCCTGGGTAACGCCCCCCTGAGCTTGGACACGCCCCACCCACATAACACCCCCTGGCCACGCCCCGGCCACGCCCTATCCCCCCTGGGTAACACCCCCTGAGTGACATCATTGACCTGAGTGACCCCTGAGTGACCGCACTGACCCCTAAGTGACTCCTGAATGACCACTGAGTGACCCTTGAGTACCCCATGAGTGACCACACTGACCCCTGAGTGACCCCACTGACCCCTGAATGACCCTACTGACCCCTGAGTGACCCCCGAGTGACCGCACTGACCCCCAAGTGACCCCTGAATGACCTTTTGCCCCCCCAGGTACCAGTACCCGTCCCTGGAGCAGCTGGCCGAGGCTCTCCCGGGGGTCCTGCAGGCCCTGGGGTGAGTGTCGGGGAGGGGTCAGGCCACACCCCCCCGTGACCTCTGTCCCCTCTCTGACCTTTGACCTTTCTCTCTCCCATCCCCCAACAGGATCCGCAGCGTGGTCGGGGTGGGGGTGGGGGCCGGAGCGTTTGTGCTGGCCAAATTTGGGGTGAGTGGGGGGGGGGGGGGGCACTGGGAGGGACTGGGAGGCACTGGGAGGGACTGGGATAAACTGGGAGTGACTGGGAGGGAACTGGGGTGACTGGGAGGGGATTTGGGGTGACTGGATTAAACTGGGAGGAACTGGGAGTTACTGGGAGGGCGCTGCAGTTCCCCACGTGGCCACCAGGGGGAGAGACTGGGAGTTAATTGACAGGGACTGGGGGGCACTGGGGGGTCACTGGGACGGGATTGGGGACACTGGGAGGGGACTGGAGGACACGGAGGGGCAATTGGGGGGCACTGGGAAAGACTGGGAGGGCACTGGGACAGATTGGGAAGGACTGGGAGGGGACTGGGAGTTACTGGGAGGGACTGGGGGGGGATTGGGGACACTGGGAGGAGATTGGGGGGCTTGGGGGGGACTGGAAGGGAATTGGGGGACACTGGGAGGGAAAAGGGGGGGACACTGGGAGGGGACTGGGACAACACTGGGCACTGGGAGAGAACTGGGAGGGAATTGGGGGTCACTGGGATGGGACTGGGGGGCACCGGGAGAGGACTGGGGGGAGATTGGAGGGCACTGGGGTCACTGGGATGAGACTGAGGGGCACTGGGCGGACACTGGGGGAGCACTGGTGGGACACTGGGAGGGATTGGGGACACTGAGGGGACGCTGGGATGACACTGGGGTCATTGGGAGGGGACTGGAGGTCACTGGGAGGGATTGGGGGGCACTGGGAGGAGACTGGTGGGACACTGGGACGGATTGGGGGGGACTGGGAGGGACTGGGGAGGGGTGGGAAGGCACTGGGACAACACTGTGGGCACTGGGAGAGAACTGGGACAGACTGGAGGACCCTGGGAGGAGACTGGGGAGCACTGGGGTCAATGGGAGGGGACTGGGGGGCACGGGCAGGGCACTGGGAGAATACTAGGGGGCACTGGGAGGGACTGGGAGGACACTGGGGGACACAGGAGGGAAATGGGGGGACACTGGGAGGGGACTGGGACAACACTGGGCACTGGGAGAGAACTGGGAGGGAATTGGGGGTCACTGGGATGGGACTGGGGGGCACTGGGAGAGGATTGGGGGGAGATTGGAGGGCACTGGGGTCACTGGGATGAGACTGAGGGGCACTGGGCGGACACTGGGGGGGCACTGGTGGGACACTGGGAGGGATTGGGGACACTGAGGGGACACTGGGATGACACTGAGATGACACTGGGGTCATTGAGAGGGGACTGGAGGTCACTGGGAGGGATTGGGGGGCACTGGCAGGAGACTGGGGGGCACTGGGAGGGCACTGGGAGGGCACTGGTGGGACACTGGGACGGATTGGGGGGGACGGGGAGGAGACTGGGAGGGACTGGGAAGGGCGTAGGGGGCACTGGGAGGAGACTGGGGAGGACCTGGGAGAATACTGGGGGGCACTGGGAGAGGATTGGGGACACTGGTAGGGATTGGGGGGCACTGGGAGGGCACTGGGAGAACACTGTGGGCAGTGGGGGGCACTGGGAGAGGACTGGGGGACACTGGCATCATTGGGAGGGGACCGGGAGGAGATTGGAGGGCACTGGGGGGGCCATGGGCGGCTCTGGGGGTCACCTGGGGGTCCCTTTGGGGGTCACTCTGGGGCCCATTTGGGATCACCTTTGGGCTCACTCTGGGGGTCCCTTTGGGGTCACTTTTGGGGTCCCCCAGCTGCTGCACCCCGAGGCCGTGGAGGGGCTGGTGCTGCTCAACCTCGACCCCCGCGCCAAGGGCTGGATGGACTGGGCCGCCAGCAAGGTGGGCGGGGCCTCCGGTGGGCGGGGCTTCCTGGGGCGTGGCTTTGGGGTGGGAGGGACTTTGGTGTGGGTGGGGCCTCTGAGGGGGGGCTTTGGTGTGGGTGGGGCCTATGAGGGTGTGGCTTTGAGGTGGGGGCTCTGAGGGTGTGGCTTTGGAATGGGTGGGGTCTCTGGGGGCGTGGCTTCAGGGTGGGCGTGGTCATTAGAGTGTGGCAGGGTGGGAGGAAAAGGAGGGGGGTTGGGGGCGGACCCCAAAGGGATTTTAGCCCCATGACCCCCCACTTGACCCCTGAATGACCACACTGACCCCCGAGTGACCACAATGACCCCTGAGTATCCCCCAAATGACCACACTGACCCGAGTGACCTGAGTGACCCCACTGACCCCTGAATGACCACACTGACCCGAGTGGCCACACTGACCCCTGAATGACCTCTGAGTGACCCTGTCATCCCTTAACACCTGAGTGACCACACTGACCCCGACTCTACTGCCACCTGAGTGACCCCCCAAGTGACCACACTGACCCCTGAATGACCCCACTGACCCCCGAGTGTCCCTGGGTGGGTCTGGGGAGGGTCCCGAGGGGGTCTGGGGGGGGGTTGGGTCTCTCTGGAGTTTTTGGGGAGATTTAGGGGGATTTTGGGGTAATTTTGGGGGGATTTTGGGGGGTTTCTGGGGTTTTTTTGGGGAGGGGTCTCACAGAGGTGCCCCCCCAGCTCTCGGGGCTGAGGACGTCGACCAACGAGATGATCCTGAGCCACCTTTTCACCCAGGTGGGGCTGGGGGTCACCTGGGGGGGTCACTGGGGTTGGACATCACTGGGAGTGGACATCAACTGGGGAGGTCACTAAAGGGGTCATTGGGGGTGGACATCACTGAGGGGTCATTGGGAGTGGACATTACTAGGGGGTCACTGAAGTGGACATTACTGGGAGTGGACATCACTGGGGGGTCACTGAGGTGGACATTACTGGGGGGTCACTGGGAGGACAGTGGGGTGGACATCACCGGGTATGGACATTACTGGAACATCACTGGGATGGACATCACTGGGAGGTCACTAAGGGGTCACTGGGAGGTCACCGGGGGTGGACATCACTGGGAGTGGACATTACCAGGAGGTCACTGGGGCTGGACGTCACTGGGAGTGGACATTACCGGGGTGGACATCACTGGGGGGTCATTGGGAGTGGACATTACTGGGGGTGGACATCACTGAGGGGGGGTCACTGAGGGGTGGACATCACTGGGTAAGTCACTGGAAGTGGACATGACTGGGGGGGGACATCGGGGATGGACACCACTGGGGGTGGACATCACTGGGAGGTCACTGAGGGATCATTGGGGGTGGACATCACTGTGAGGTCACTGGAGTGGACATCACCGGGGGGTCACTGGGAGTGGACATCACTGGGGTGGTCACTCGGGTTGGACATCACTAGGGGGGGGACGTCACTGAGGGTGGACACCATTGGGAGTGGACGTTACTGGGGGGTCACTGGGAGTGGACATTACCGGGAGGTCACCGGGAGGTCACTGAGGGTGGACATAACCGGGGTGGACATCACTGGGGGGTCACTGAGCGGGGACATTACTGGGGTGGACATCACTGAGTGGACATCACCGGGGGTGGACACTGAGGGGTCATTGGGAGTGGACATTCCTGGGAGGTCACTGGGGTGGACATCAATGGGGGGTCACTGAGGGTGGACATCACTGGGGGGTCACTGGAGGGGGTGGACATCACTGGGGGGTCACTGGAGGGGGTGGACATTACTGGGGGGTCACTCGGACTGGACACCACCGGGGCATCCCCAGGACGAGCTGGCGGCCGCCCCCCCCCACATCCAGCGGCTCCGGGAGCACCTGGCGGCCACGCCCAACCCCGCCCTGCTCTGGGCCATGTACAGCAGGTGAGGGCGGGGCCTTGGGGGCGTGGCCAAAAGCAGGGGAGGGAGGTGGGGATTCCTCCCCATTGGCCTAAGTGGGGGGTGGGCATGGCCTTTGTGGGTGTGGCTTTAGGGGGTGGAGTTACAGCCACAGGACAGAGCCTGAGGGGTAAAAGGGGCGTGGCCAAAGGGAGGGAGGGGGTAGGGGTCACAAAGGAGGCGTGGCTAAAGTGTTGCCCCACCCCCCTCAGCCGTGGCGACCTGGGTCTGGAGAAGAGCGGAGCCGGGAGCCTGAAGTGAGTGACCACTGAGTGACCGCTAACCCCTGTATGACCTTGTGTGACCACTGACCCCACCAGTGACCCCTGAATGACCACGGACCCCCCAGTGACCCCTGTGTGACCCCTGACCCCCGAGTGACCCCTAAATGACCCCTGACCACTGTGTAACCCCTGAATGACCACTGACCTCCGAGTGACTGCTGACCCCCCAGTGACCCCTGATTGATCACTGACCTCTGAGTGACCCCTGAATGACCACTGACCCCCCCGTGACCCCTGAATGACTCCTGACCCCTGTGTGACCACTGAATGACCAGTGACCCGAGTGACCTCTCACTGACCAGTGACCCCTGAGTGACCCTTCACTGACCAGTAACCCGAGTGACCCCCAAGTGACCCCTGACTGACCAGTGATCCTCAACTGATCCCTGAGTGACCCCTGACCCCCAAGTGACCCTTCCACTGACCGTTGACCCCCGAGTGACCCCTTGCCCCTCTCCCAGCTGCCCGGTCCTGCTGGTGGTCGGTGACAACTCCCCCCACGAGGACGCCGTGGTGAGTGGGGGAGGGGCGGTGGCCTGGAGGGGAGGGGGGGGGAGGGGAGTGGTCACTCAAGGTGAGTGGTCACCTGACCCCACCCTAAACCCCTGTGACCTTTTTGGGCCCCTCCCTCCAGGTGGAGTGCAACGCCAAACTGGACCCGACACAAACCTCCTTCCTGAAGGTGATGACCTTTGACCCCCTGTATGACCACTGAGTGACCACAGAGTGACCACTCAATGGTCACTCACTGCCCTCTTTTGCAGATGGCCGACGGGGGCGGGCAGCCGCAGATCGCCCAGGTGAGGGGTCAGAGGTCAGGGTGGGGTGGTCACTCAGTGGTCACCCGGTGGTCACTCGGCGGTCACTCGGCGGTCAGCGCTGACCGTTTCTCCCCCCCAGCCCGGCCGGCTGACCGAGGCCATGAAGTATTTCCTGCAGGGGATGGGCTACAGTGAGTAACCGCGGGGCTCATTAATATGCATGAGCGGCTCATTAATATGCACAAACAGCGGGAGCCAATGGGGTGAAGGGTGGGGATGGGGGGTGTGGCTTGGGGGTAAGGGGGTGTGGTTAAAGGAAAGGGGTGTGGCTTAATAACACGGGCAGAGGTTTGGAGGGAAGGTGTGGTTAATTGGGGAGGGGGCGTGGCTTGGAGAAAAGGGGTGTGGGTAAAGGGAGTGGGTGTGGTTTGGTACAAAGGGGTGGGGTTTACACAAAAGGGGTGTGGTTTAACAGGGAATGGGCATGAGTGGGAGAAAAGGGGTGTGGCTTACACAAAAGGGGCGTGGCACAGAGGGGGTGGGGTGTGGGTTGGAGGGGCGTGGTTTACACAAAAGGGGCGTGGCTCAGAGGGGACTGGGCATACACAGAAGGGGCGTGGCTCACACAAAAGGGGCGTGGCTTGGATGGGGTGAGGCATGGCTCAAAGCAGAAGGGGCGTGGCTCAGAGCAGAAGGGGCGTGTCTAAAAACCCCTCCCCCTGACCCCGCCCCGCAGTGGCCGCCTCCGCCATGACGCGCCTGTCCCGCTCCCGCACCGGCTCCGTCACCGTCGGGGACGGCGAGCGCAGCCGCAGCCGCACCCTCAGCCGGGGCAGCACCGGGGCCCCCAGCCCCGCCCCGGCCCCTGCCAGCCCCTGAGAGTGCTGGGGATCCCTGAGAGTGCCTGGGGACCCCCAAAACGTCCCTGACCCCCCTAAAAGTGCCTGGGGACCCCCGAAATGTCCCTGACCCCCCCGAGAGTGCCTGGGGACCCCCAAAACGTCCCTGACCCCCCGAGAGTGCCTGGGGACCCCCAAACGTCCCTGACCCCCCGAGAGTGCCTGGGGACCCCCCGAAATGTCCCTGACCCCCCTAAAAGTGCCTGGGGACCCCCAAAATGTCCCTGACCCCCGTAAAAGTGCCTAGGGACCCCTGAAATGTCCCTGACCCCCCTAAAAGTGCCTGGGGACCCCTGAAATGTCCCTGACCCCCCTGAGAGTGCCTGGGGACCCCCAAAACGTCCCCAAACCCTGCAGGAGTCCCTGGGAGTCACTGGGACCCCCCAAAACATCACTAAACTCTGCAGGAGACACAAGGAGTCCCTGGGGACCCCCTAAAACATCCCCAATCCCTACAGGAGCCCCTCAGAGTCCCTGAGATGTCCCAAAACATCCCTGAACCCTTCAGGAGCCCCTGGGACCCCCCAAAACATCCCCAAATCCTGCAGGAGCCCCTTCACCATCCCCAGGATCCCCAAAGAGTCCCCTGGGACCCCCCAGTGGCCCAAAGGAACCCCCCAACCCCACTGGGATCCCCTAAAACACTCCAGGGCCCCATCCCAGAAACATTCTGGGATCTCCAACCCCCAGAATCTCCTCTGAGGAACCCCAGGGACCCTCAGGGTCGCCCCAAAAATGGCAATAAATGGTGAAAGCAGTGACAGAAATGTGTGGTGTGTGTCCAGGACCTGCACTGGGATCATGAGGAGGAACTGGGAGGGAAAGGGGAACACAGGAAAACACAGAGGAAGGAAATTTGGGGCAGTGGGAGGAAAAAAGGAGCAAAATCTGGCACTGAAAAGGAGATAAAAAATGTCAAAAGGGATGCAGGAAACACAACGAGAACCCTGAGGATAAAACAAATCCAGGACAGCTCCAAGGGCAGCCAAAGTCGAGGTGAAATCCACATTTTGTTGGCATTTCCAGCACAGACACACCTGGAAGGGAAAATGAGGATTCTTACCTGTGCACAGGAGCTCCAGGGTGGCCAAGAATCCAAACTGACAAGTCCAAATGAATCCTTGAGGTTTCTGTGCAGGAAATCTCTGGTCCTGAGGGTCCATATTCCCCCCCGGCCGGGGCAGGGCTGGGCCAGGGGAGCAGCAGCAGCACCGACGGGGTTAATCCATCCTGACAATGGGGTTCTTCTTCTGTTCAGGGTGTCCTGGAGGAGAAAACATGGAAAGGAAATTAATTCTTTCCAGAAAAAAAAACCAAAAAAAACAACAAAACCCTCTGAACAGAAAAAAAAAAAAAGGGTAAAAAAACCCCCGAAAAACAAATTGCAAAAAAAGCAGCCAAAAAAAAAAAAGTGGCCAAAAAAAACCAACAAAAAAAACCTACAAAAAAAAAACCTACAAAAAAAAAAACCTACAAAAAAAAAAAAACCCCAAGAAAAAAAAAAAACCACAAAAAAAAACCCACAAAAAAAAAAAACAAAACAAAAAAAACCACAAAAAACACCCACAAAAAACCCCCAATAATAAACCCACAAAAAAAACCACAAAAAAAAAAAAGCCACACACAAAAAAAAAAAAATTAAAAAAAATCACAAAAAAAACCCCACAAAAAAAAAACCCCACAAAAAAGAGAGAGACCAGGGGCTGTTGAGGTTTCTGTGCAGGAAATCTCTGGTCCTGAGGGTCCATTTTCCCCCCAGCCGGGGCAGGGCTGGGCCAGGGGAGCAGCTGCAGCACCGACGGGGTTAATCCATCCTGACAATGGGGTTCTTTTTCTGTTCAGGGTGTGCTGGAGGAGAAAACATGGAAAGGAAATTAATTCTTCCTACAAAAAAAAAAAAAAAAAACCAACACCTAAACAGAAGAAAAAAAAAAAAAAAGGCAAAAAAAACCCCCAAAAAAGTCTCAGGGAAAAAAAAAGGTCTCAGGGGAAAAAAGGTCTCAGGGGAAAAATCCAAACAAAAAAAAAAACCCCAAAAAACCCCCCAAAAAACCCAATTAAAAAAAAAACCACAAAAAAGAGAGAGAGGAGGGGCTTTTGAGGTTCTTGTGCAGAAAAAAAAAAAGGCGAAAAAAAAAGGGCGGGGAAAAAAAAGGGCGGGAAAAAAAAGGGCGGGAAAAAAAAGGGCGGGGAAAAAAAAGGGCGGGAAAAAAAAGGGCGGGGAAAAAAAGGGCGGGGAAAAAAAGGGCGGGGAAAAAAAGGGCGGGGAAAAAAAGGGCGGGGAAAAAAAGGGCGGGGAAAAAAAAGGGCGGGAAAAAAAAGGGCGGGGAAAAAAAGGGCGGGGAAAAAAAAGGGCGGGGAAAAAAAAGGGCGGGGAAAAAAAAGGGCGGGGAAAAAACACCCATTAAAAATCCCACAAAAAAACCACCAATAAAAAACATCACAAAAAACCCCCACAAAAAAAACCACACACAAAAAAAAACCAATAAAAAAATCACAAAAAAACCCACAAAAACACACCCACAAAAAAAACCAATAAAAAAATGACAAAAAACCCCCACAAAAAAAAAAAAACCACAAAAAAATCCCACAAAAAAAACATCCCACAAAAAAACCCCACACACAAAAAAAAACCCAGAAAAAAAAAAAAAAAACAGAAAAAAACCCACCAAAAAAATCCACAAAACAAAAAAACCCCAAAAACAAAACAATAAAAAAATGCCCACCAAAAAAAAAAAAAAACAAACCAAAAAAGAGAGAGACCAGGGGCTGTTGAGGTTTCTGTGCAGGAAATCTCTGGTCCTGAGGGTCCATTTCCCCCCAGCCGGGGCAGGGCTGGGCCAGGGGAGCAGCAGCAGCACCGACAGGGTTAATCCATCCTGATTATTAATTATTTTTAATTATTAATTATTATTAATGATCCAGCTGATCCATTTCCTGCCGGGCCTGGCACTGCTCGGGGTGGGAGGGTGCATTGGGCTGCTTTTTCTGTTCAGGGTGTGCTGGAGGAGAAAACATGGAAAGGTAATTAATTATTTCTACAAAAAAAAAAAAAAAAAAAAACATAAACAGAAAAAAAAAAAGCCAAATACCCCCCCCAAATAAAGTTCTCAGGGGAAAAAAAAAAACTCAAAAAAAAAAACCCACCAAAAAAACCCCCACAAAAACAGAGAATGCTTGGTCTTTTTTCATCCCATCCTTTATCCTTTTCATATTAAAGCGTGGCACAAATGAATTTAGTGTTCTTTGATGTCAGTCTGTTCCTGGTTTTTCTCTCCTTCAGGACCAAAACTTCCACGTACTCTGGGTAAGAAATAGTATTTAAAAAAAGAAAAAAAAAAAACATGAAAAAAATTTAAAAATTGAAAAAAAATTAATAAATCTAAAAGTAATATTACAAAAAGTTAGAAATTAAAAATAAATATAAAATCTTTTAAAGAACACAAAACAACAGCTGGACTGGGATGAGGCCTTCCAGGGGCTTTGCTTCCTACTGGCTCCATCCTTTTCTGCCAAATACCTGCAAGAGGAAAAACAACAGGGATAAAGTTTCAGACAGGATGTCCTTTTACCAAGGAGAACTCGACAGCTCCAGACACTTTGTGCCAATCCAGGAATACCCTCTACAGCCCAACTACACCCCACACGACAAATTTCAACTCCCCAGGACTTGTCCCATTCCCCCCACACCCAGACTGAGCAACAAGGCAGAGCAGCTCCAGGCCAAACACACCAACCCCCGTGACACAGGACAGGACAAAAGGGGGGACACAACAGGGACAGAAATATCTCGACAAGAAGAATGACCCTGAGGACCGAGAGAACTCGCAATGAGATGACCGAGGTCAGACCCATGGGGAGCTGACCAGGCTCAGAGAAGCCTGCAGGAAGAAGATGCCAACGGGATCACTGATCCCAAGAAACGCAGGGATGAATGCCGGAGAATCCTACGGTCAGAATCCTCCACTCGGCTGTGCACTTCTAGAAGACCTAATCTGCCAGAATGGATCACAGCAGTGCAGAGCTGTGGATACAGCTCAGAACAAGACCTGGAAAGGCACCAGCCTGGATGGTTGTGGAGAGAGATGGATTCTGATGTGTGTCTGAACACCTGAGTCAAAGTTCAATGAAATCAGTGCCTGGCCAAGGAACAGGGAGATGTTAAGAACGATGCCTGGGGTCTCCAAAAGACCCCTTGAAGGGTTAAGGCAAAAGACACACAAAACAAAACACACAACAGACACAGAGTGCACAACAGACAAGTGACACGACGTGCCCTGGGACTGCTCTGCCCTGCACACCTCAGCACTGGGATCAAAAATGAGACTTTTCCCTTTACACAGCCCAAGGGGTCACAGCTTGGACATCCCCATCTCCAAATCTGATTTAAAAACCTCTCCTGGTGACCCCTGACCCCACACCCCACTTTCATCCCCTCTGTGGCTCCCAGCCCTCCACTTATCTCTCAGACATCTGGGGATGCAAATCTATGTCAGGTACAAAAAAAGGCCGCCTCTCCCTCGGGGAAATTCCTGCTGTCACTGGGCTGGTGTCTCTCAGTCAGCTACAATAAAGAAAAGCAAACGTGACCGTGTGATCTCAGCAGCACATGGGGCAAAAACCAGCAATTCTGCTACTCACCACCTCCTGAGCACACCCAGGTCCTCGGGCCCTGTGCTCCAGCTGTGCTCAGACACCAACACTGCGGGGTGTGCCTGGGTTAAGAGCAGACAAGGTGATGTGGCACTGCTGAAACTTGAGCAGACCCTCCCTCCTCCTCCCTGACACACCTCAACTCCTCGGCTGTTACCAAAGCCCACCTGGATGGCCCCTTCAAATGGAGAAGGTCAAGGCTTCACCACAGAGTCCTGTAATGCTCCCACTGCCTGGCTGGTGAGGGGAGCTCGGCATCGTGTGAGTGGAACACCTAAAACACACAGCACTGGATGCTCAGAGTTCCACCAGCAAGTGAGGCTGGAGCAATAGTAACTGCTTCTGTCCACCCATCACTGCTCACCTCGTCCACTTCACCCTGACTGCAGAGACCCAGCTTTGCCTCCTAAAAATAAAGACAAAGAGCAGTGCTGTAACATGGCCACCATTTACACTCCCCTGCAAACACAAACAGTGACTGACCTTCTCAGGGGAGCCCCCTCACCCGGGATGGGGCACTCTGCCATGGATTTAATCCATCTGCATCTGAAACAAAGTCAGGACAAAAGTCAAAGTGCTGCAGGAGAACTCGACAGCTCCAGACACTTTGTGTCAATCCAGGAATACCCTCTACAGCCCAACTACACCCCACATGACAAATTTCAACTCCCCAGGACTTGTCCCATTCCCCCCACACCCAGACTGAGCAACAAGGCAGAGCAGCTCCAGGCCAAACACACCAACACCCGTGACACAGGACAGGACAAAAGGGGGGACACAACAGGGACAGAAATATCTCGGCAAGAAGAATGACCCTGAGGACCGAGAGAACTCGCAATGAGATGACCGAGGTCAGACCCATGGGGAGCTGACCAGGCTCAGAGAACCCTGCAGGAAGAAGATGCCAACGGGATCACTGATCCCAAGAAACGCAGGGATGGATGCCCGAGAATCCTACGGTCAGAATCCTCCACTCGGCTGTGCACTTTTAGAAGACCTAACCTGCCAGAATGGATCACAGCAGGGCACAGCTGTGGATACAGCTCAGAACAAGACCTGGAAAGGCACCAGACTGGACACTTGTGAAGAGAGATGGATTCTGATGTGTGTCTGAGCTCCCGAGTCAAAGGTTTGATGCCTGGCCTGGTATCAGCACCAGAAATATGAAGATGTTAAGAACGATGCCTGGGGTCTCCAAAAGACCCCTTGAAGGGTTAAGGCAAAAGACACACAAAACAAAACACACAACAGACACTGAGGGCACAACAGACGAGTGACACGACACGCCCTGGGACTGCTCTGCCCTGCACACCTCAGCACTGTGAGACCTTCCCTTCACGTGCCCTAAAGGGGGCACAGCTTGGACATCCCCATCTCCAAACCTGACCCAAAAATCCCTCCCGGGGACTCCCAACCCACACCCCACTTTCACCCCCTCTGTGGCTTTGAGCCCTTCACTTATCTCTGGGATGTCCAGGGATGAGAAACCACATCAGGGGCCAAGGAAGGCTGTCTCTGCCTCTGGGAAATTCCTGCTGTCTCAGTCAGGTGCCATAAAGAAAACCAAACATCCACGGATGATCTCAGCAGGGCTGTTGGGTGAGAGGATCTCAGGGTGAGACAAGTGACCACCTGAAACACACAAACAATAAGGGATGCTCAGAGCTGCACCAGAAACACCACTGCCCTGACCACACAAATATATCAATTGTAGGAAATGCAAACAAAAGTCCACCAAAAAAAAAAAAGCCAACTCGTATTACTCCTAGTCCATTTTCCAACTATAATAAAAATAACCCCATCTCCACTCTCCTCAAAACAACTCCAAAATATACACCCAGAACCCCCCAACTTAAAGACCTGCCTCTAACCAAAGAAACATAAAACCCACATCTTTTAAACTATATAAATTCATTAGCCTAACACATCAAAACCACAGAATTTTAAATCCTCAGTCCACACCAGCACACCACACACACCAATCCCATCACTGTACACAAAATCAAAACCCATTTTCTATTACTAACGTAACAAAGTCACAGCTTTTAACTGCAATAAAACCATAAAAACACCTAATTAAAAAATAAAATAATCTCACTATAACTAAGCCAAAACTTCAAACAAACTTCCTCCAAAACAAATATTTTCAGTGCCAAAAAACTCTCAAATATTTAAAATAACTACTTGAAAAATGCTTTCTGTACCTTCCAGACTGATTTTGGGAGCAAAGCAAAGAAAGAAAAGCACGCAGCCTGTTTTAAGAAAACAGTGTTCACTCCTGTGCATTCCCTGTCCAGAGACCCCCCAGAACTGGGAATTCCTTGGGGAGACACCTCAGAACTGGGAATTCCCTGTCCCAGAACTGGAAATTCCCTGTCACAGCCCCCCCAGAACTGGAAATTCCCTAAAGAGACCCCCCAGAACTGGAAATTCCCTGTCCCAGAACTGGGAATTCCCTGTCCCAGAACTGGGAATTCCCTGTCCCAGAACTGGGAATTCCCTGTCCCAGCCCTCCCAGAACTGGGAATTCCCTGGGGAGAACCTCCAGAACTGGGAATTCCCTGTCCCAGAACTGGAAATTCTCTGTCCCAGAATTGGAAATCCCCTGTCCCAGCCCTGCAGAGCCCCCAGACCAGGCCCAGAACACAAATAATCCTGAATATTTCAAAACAAACACAACGATCTGGTTTAAACCTCCATCTCCAGCTCACCTCGAGCCCAGGGCCTGTTGGGCTCAGGGTTTTTGGGACTCCACAAGTCACAGCGAACTCACCCAAAGCATTGACACCTCTGGTGTTGAAATTGGTGGAGCCAAATCTGGCTGAGCTGTGTTTACAATCCTGCTCTGCACCACGGCCTGGAGGGAACTGGGGGAAAGAGCCTGGAAACCATGAACAGTTATTGAGACTCATCCCAGAGATCCAGCTGCAGGAAATATTCCAAATGGAGTAAAATCCTAAAGGAAATTCCACCCCTGGCAATGCCAGACCACAGCACGGGGTGACTTGGAGTCCTCAGGGGCTAAAGGAGCTGGAATAAAAACATTCCCAGCAATAAAACAAGGGAAAAACCTTTAGTAAGGATATTTTTGTATTTTCCCAGAAAAATCCTAGGAAAAAAATCACTTTTAACAGTCTACTGCATGAAATCAACACGAAACAAACCACTCTGGGACACCCAATTTGAGCTCCTGCTGAAACTCCAGTGGGAATTCTCGTCTGGATTGAGCCTAAACCAGCTCAGCCCCTCCAGGGGCTGCGAAGACAAACCCAAATGAACAAGAAAAGCAGAACAAAGAGAGAGGGACACGCCCTGGTGGAAACAGCGCCGGGAATTCCTCCTGCAGGGTGTCACATTGCTGTGAGTATGAACGCTCAGCTGAAACTCAATCCAAAATTTAGAATTTAAAATAAAATCCGAAAAATTTAAAATAAAATTTAAAATAAAATTTAAAAGTTAATTTTTAAATTGAAATTCATTTTAAATTTAAAACTAAATTAAATTTAAACTTAATTTATAAATAAATCACATTTATATTATGTATACAACTACATATATAACATATATTTATATACAACTATATATATAATATACATACTTGTATATATAAAATATATATATTTATATATTATACATTTATATATACTACTTATATATTCATTCATAGGTATATATTCATATATTCTTTCATTCATTCATATATATATATTCTTTCATTCCTGTAAGAATGAAAGCTGAGCTGAAATTCAATCCAAAATTTAAAATTTAAAATAAAATCCAAAAAATTGAAAATAAAATATAAAAAAAATTTTAAAAACTAATTTCTAAATTTAAATTTATTTTAAATTTAAAATTAAATTTAAAACAAAATTATTTTAAAAATAAAATATATTTATATTATACATTTATTTATAAAACATATAAATATATACATTTACATATTACATATATTTTATACATGTTATATATAATATATATTACATATACTATATGTTATATATATAATTATATATATTTAAATTTACATTTATTTTAAAATCTTTATAAAACTTAAATTTATTTTAAATTTAATAAAAATCCAAAATAAAAATCCAAAATAAAAATCCAAAATCGCAGCAGCCTCAAAAACTCCATAAAGAGAAACAAAGAGGCAACAAAAGGACAAACACCAAACAGGAACTCACAGAAACTGCCCCAAACTCCACTTGCTGCTTCTCTCTCTGCCACTCCTGGGCCAGCTCTTGTTCCATAACCTCGACAAATAAAATAAAACACCATTACTATTGCTAATTACAGCCACAAGGCTTTGAACTTCCCAAAAAAATAAAAGCTTTTGGGAATAGAAGCAGATAAATTGAGATTTATCAGCTGGAGCTGCTGGGCCCATTCCCTGCTCTGCTCTCACAAACCCTTCAGAGTCAAACCCAGCACTGCTGCAATAAAATAATGAGATTTATCCACAGGGGGCTTTTCCCCAAACACAAACACCCCACCCCTCACCCAGAGCAGCCCCAGGGATTGTCTGAGACCCCCCCAATTGTGGCCAGACCCCCCCGGGGGCACAGGAACAACAAACCCTCACAGGGGACCAGCACCGACAGGGTTAATCCATTCCAGCTCCGGGGGTTGCAGTCACGGCTCGGGGTGGGAGGGGGTGTTGGGGTTCTCTTTCTGTTCAGGGGGTCCTGAAAGAAAACAAATGAAAAGAGAATTAATTCTTCCTACAAGGGAAAAAAAAAAAAAAAAAAAAAAAAAAAACAAAAAAAGAAAAAAGTGCAAAAAAAACCCCCCCAAAAACCAACAAAAGAAACAAAAAAAAAAAGTGCAAAAAACTCCCCCAAAAACCAACAAAAGAAACAAACAAACAAACAAACAAAAAAACCACGACAAAAAAAAAAAAGTCTCCCAAAAATAGTCTGAAAAGTCGTCCAAAACAGCCTGGAAAAGTCTCCAGGGATACCTGTAAGGAGGATTTCTGGATACACCCCACACAAACCCTCAAAATGCCCCCAAAAAGCCAAAAACAAAAAAAAAAAAAAAAAAAAAAAACCAAAAAAAAAAACACCTAAAAAACCCCCACCAAAATAAATAATTAAAAAAAACCCCAAAAAACACAACAAACAACAACAAAAACCCAAAAAAACCTAGCAAAAAAACCCCATAAAAAACCCAAAAACAAAACCAAGACAAACCCAAAACACCAAAAAAAAAAAACCCAAAAACCAAAAACACCCCAAAAAACCCAAAACCAACAACAAAAAAACCACCAAAACCCACCAAGAACCCCCCCAAAAAACTCCAATCAATCAAAAAAACCCCAAACCAATAAAACAAAACAAAGCCTCAAGAAATTATGCCACACTCTTTAAAATGCTCTTTTCATTTTGAACTCCCCCCCAAAAAAACAAAAAAACACCGCCAAAAACCAAAAAACACCCAAAATCCCCCCGAAAACCCAAAAAAATTTCTCAAAAATCCAAAAAACACCCCTCAAAAATCCAAAAAACAACAACAGAAACCTCAAAAAACCCCAAAAACCCAACCAACCAAACAAAAAAAACTCAAACCAAAAAACAAAACAACCCGAAAACCACAAGAAATTAGGCCACACCCCAGAAAACGCCTTTTTCATTCTGAACTTCTCACCCCAGAACTTAAACAACCATTAAAAGGAGATCACAGATGAGCTGGAGAAAAGCACCTGATAATGGACAAACCTTCAGAGACTCAAATCCTCCTGGAAAACGATTTCTCCAGTCCTTTTCCCCTCACCCCAAACCCTCCGCACCACAACAGCCAGAGCAGAGATCCTGAAACTGCCAGAGGTGAGAACGACTTCAGGGCTTTTCTTCCCCTAAAAACACAGAAATGAAAGAGTTAAACAACAGCTTGATATCTTAGAGATAAGGTGAGTTACCAAACACTCACAGCAGATCAAAAAAAATCACATTCCTGCTCAGGTGGGAGTAAACTGACCCAGGGGAGTTCAGGCCTAAACCCTTCGAGCCCTCCCAGGACATTTCCCCAGAATTAGAGGGTCTAATTAGCCAGGAAAGAGTAATGATTGATCCCAGAATTTGAGGGTCTAATTAGCCAAAAAAAAAAAGGAATAACTGACCCCAGAATTACAGGGTCTAATTAGCCAGGAAAGAGTAATGATTGATCCCACAATTAAAGGTCTAATTAGCCAAAGGACAGTAATAACTGACCCCAGAATTTGAGGGTCTAATTAGCCAAAGGACAGTAATGACTGACCCCAAAATTTGAGGGCCTAATTAGGCAGGAAAGAGTAATAACTGACCCCAGAATTTGAGGGTCTAATTAGCCAGAGGACAGTAATAACTGACCCCAGAATTAAAGGTCTAATTAGCCAGGAAAAAGTAATGACTGACCCCAGAATTACAGGGTCTAATTAGCCAGAGGACAGTAATGACTGACCCCAAAATTAGAGGGCCTAATTAGGCAGTAAAGAGTAATGACTGACCCCAGAATTACAGGAGGCTGGGAAGGGAAAGGACCCTTTTTTCCTAAGTCTTCGGCCATCAGTGAGTGAACACCTGCTCTGCCAAGGGTTTGCAGATGATTTTCTTGTATCTAAAAACATGAATATTGACTTATTCCGAGTTTTTCAAGAAGTCACATCGAGGCATCTCAGTCACCTGTTCCACACCAGATTCTCCTGTAGAAAAGAAATATATTTTTTTTCTCAAGCTCTCAAAAAACACCAAGATCTCAGATGGACTCACAGGAATTCTCTCAACACCATTTTCTGCTTCTCTCTCTCTGCCAGTTCTGGGTCAGTTCTTGTTCCATAACCTTGAGAGATAAAATAAAACATCATTATTATTGTTAATTATAGCCACAGGATTTGAATTTACCAAAAAATAAAAGCTTTTGGAAATAGAAGCAGATAAATCTCACCCTGCTGGAGCTGGTGGGTCCATTCCCTGCTCTGCTCTCACAAACCCTTCAACCAAACCCGGCACTGCTACAGATCTGAAATTAAAAAAAAAAAAAAAAGGAATTTATCCACAGGGGGTTTGCCCAGACACACATTTCGCGTTCAGGTAGAAATTTCCCATTAAAATTTAAAATTTTGATTTTAAAATTCAAAAAAATTCCCATTAAATAACCAGAGCAGTTTATCCATAAAGATTTTTCCCAAAACACAGATTTCCCATTAAATAACCAGAGCAGATTATCCACAAAGAGTTTTCCTAAAACACACATTTCCTGTTAAATAACCAAAGCAGTTTATCCACAGGGGAATTTTCCCAAAAATACATTTCCCACCAGGTAAAAAAAGAGCAGTTTATCCACAAAAGGCTTCGCCAAACACACATTTGCCATTCAATAGCCAGAGCAATTTATCCATGAAGGGTTTTCCTCAAACACACATTCCTCATTAAATAACAAAAGCAGCTTATCCACAAGGAGCTGCCCAAACACAGATTTCCCATTAAATAACCAAAGCAGTTTATCAACAGCGGGCTTTCCCCAAAAATACATTTCTCATCAGGTAAAAAAAACAGTTTATGGCTCCTCCAAACACACATTTCCCATTAAATAATCAGAGCAGTTTATCCACAGATAAGATTCCCCAAACACAAATTTCCCATCAGGTAAAAAGAGCAATTTATCCACAGGGGGTTTCCCAAATACACATTTCCCCTTAAATAATCAGAGCAGTTTATCCACAGGGGGATTCCCCAAACACACAAATTTCCCACTAAATAACCAGAGCAGTTTATCCACAAGGAGCTGCTCCAAACACAGATTTCCCATTAAAAAACCAAAGCAGTTTATCCACAGAGAGTTTCTCCAAAAACACGTTTCCCCTTAAATAACCAGAGTAGTTTATCCACAGAGAGTTTCTCCAAAAACACGTTTTCCCTTAAATAACCAGAGCAGTTTATCCACAGAGAGTTTCTCCAAAAACACGTTTTCCCTTAAATAACCAGAGCAGTTTATCCACAGGGGAATTTCCCCAAATACACATTTCCCATCTAATAACCAGAGCAATTAATCCACGAAATGCTTCCCCAAACACACATTTCCCATTAAATAACCAGAGCAGTTTATCCACAGGGGAATTTCCCCAAAAACACATTTCTCATCAGGTAAAAAAAGCAGTTTATCCACAGGGGGCTGCTCCAAACACAGATTTTCCATTAAATAACCAGAGCAGTTTATCCATGAGGGGTTTTCCCAAAATCACATTTCCTATTAAATAACAAAAGCAGTTTATCCACGGGGGAATTTCCCCAAACACACATTTCTCATTAAATAACAAAAGCAGCTTATCCACAAGGAGCTGCCCAAACGCACATTTCCCATTAAATAACCAAAGCAGTTTATCCACAGGGGAATTTCCCCAAAAACACATTTCCCACCAGGTAAAAAGAGCAGTTTATCCACAGAGGGTTCCCCCAAACACACATTTCCCATTAAATAACCAGAGTAGTTTATCTATTGGGGGGCTTTCCCAAAACACACATTGCCGATTAAATAACCAAAACAGTTTATCCACTAAGGGCTTTCCCCAATAATTTTAATTTCCCATTAAATAATAAAAGCAGCTTATCCACAAGGAGCTGCCCAAACACACACTTCCCATTAAATAACCAGAGTAACTCAAGTGCTGACTTTACATCCTCACAAATGTCTCTAAACCTCTTAAAAACACCACATTCCCACAGAAGAGCAAGAAAAAGCAGAACAATTCCTCCATTATTCCTCAGACAATAATTAATGCCATTAACCACTGTGTATTTGCACTGCTTGGCTTAGGAGATCAATCCACCTTCTGTATACGCTGAATTACAGATTATAATCACAAAAACAAGTCTTGCTCCATAAATAAAACCAAATAGAAAGAAAAAAATTGAAAGAAGTCCCAAAAACTAATAAATTCTTCCATATCTTCAAATATATCTCCTGAGAACTCAAAAAGCAATTTATAATAAGAAATACTCTAGAGCCAGACAAAAGCACCAAACACTAGATCCAGAGCATAAAGTTCAGGGTATAAAACCTTCACACTTTATGATAAAGTTGAAACAAGGAAAAAAAGGTTCTCCACTCAAAAAAAATTAAATATTCTTTGCCTCCACGATAAAAATCGCCAAAAACAACCCAAAAGCCTTTTCCAACCCCTCTGTCCTCACCTCCCTCACCCTCAGGCTAAAGCAATTTAAATACCCTGATAAAGAAAGCTTAAACTAATAGAAATAATCCGTATTACTGAAAAGCTGCCTGCTCTTCCAATAAGCAGCCCTTACACACCCCACAGCAACTCCCACAGAAATTTTATTACTCAAGTCACTTCATAAATCAACCTCAAAAGATTGTTTCTTCCCACTACTTTCTTTCCAAGTTAAAAACTAATTAATACATTCAATATCAGAGCTCAGCAAAGCCCATACACTGGAAAAGATTAAAGAGAAAAAAATCAAGGTAGGAAAACTTATTTTCTTCCCCAAACAACACACCTTAAGAGCACACATCCCCCTCCCTTACCTGCAAAAACACCAAGGCTCAACATAACTTTGATTTATAAAAAAACTAGTGAAAAAAATTTTCCTACAAGAAGAAAAACTCCCCATATTTTTCTGACCTGAGCCATAAGAAGCCACAAAGAAAAAAGACAACTAACGCAGAACACACAAAACCCCTCCTAATTTAGCAGCAAAAAAAGCTAAATTAAAGCAACGTTTACCTCCCAGTCCCACAGGGAAAAAAAGTATTGGAATTCTGAGGTAAACTCGGACCAAAGCACAGAAAAACAGCCCCTCAGCACCATCTACTACCACCCAGCACATAATAAATACCGATAGACAGTTCCACACACCATAAACCATACAAAAACACAGAAAAATGTTCTTACCGCCCAGAAACAACCTGAATAAACGACATACCCAAAGGACCCAACCGGCGAGTTCCACACCGAGCCACTGACCCACCTGCGCCTTGCGGGACCCTTTTGAACCCCCGCCCTGCCCGCGATTGGTGGCTCGCTGAGGCACCGGCAGCGCCGATTGGACAGCGGGCCCCGGGAACAGCCTCGGCCCCACCCCGGTTCCGATTGGCGGGCTCGCTGAGGCACCGGCAGCGCCGATTGGGCAACGGGTCCCGGGAACCGCCTCGGCCCCACCCCGGTTCGCGATTGGCGGGCTCGCTGAGGCACCGGCAGCGCTGATTGGACAGCGGGCGCCGAGGACCGCCCTGGCCCCGCCCCGGTTCGCGCTGAGGGCTCGGGGGTTCCGCCACTCCCTCAGAACCGACCTCGGTTCCCTCCGGTGCCGATCCCTCAGCGCCGACCCCGGTTCACCCCGGCCCTGATCCCTCCGGTCCCGATCCCGCCGGTCCCTCTTCCCCGGCCCTGGCACCGGTTCCCCGTGGTCCCGATCACCCCCGGCCCCGGTTGCTCCCTGGTCTATCTTCCCCGGTCCTGGCACCGACCCCGGTTCACCCCGGCCCTGATCCCCTGGCCCTGGCACCGATCCCGGCCCCGGTTCCCCCTGGTCCCGATTTCCCGGCCCTGAGCACCGACCCCGATCCCTCCGGTCCCTCTTCCCTGGCTCTGGCACCGGTTTTCCCCCGGCCCCGGTTCCCCCTGGTCCCGCTTCCCCCGGCCACGATCCCTCCGGTCCCTCTTCCCCGGCTCTGGCACCGGCCCCGGCTTCGGTTCCCCCCTGGTCCCGATCCCCCGGCCCTCAGCACCGACCGCGGTTCCCCCCTGGTCCCGCTTCCCCTGCCCTGGCACCGGCCCCGATCCCTCCGGTCCCACTTTCCTGGCTCTGGCACCGGCCCTGGCACCGGTTCCCCCCAGCCCCTATCCCCTGGCCTTGGCACCGGCCCCGGTCCCTCCGGTCCCGATCACCCCCGGCCCCGCTCCCTCAGCACCGGCTCCGGTTCCCCCCGGTCCCGATCACCCCCCGGCCCCGGTTCTCCCCTGGTCCCGCTCCCCTGGCTCTGGCACCGGCCCCGATCCCCCCAGTCCCGATTTCCCGGCCCTGGCACCGGTTCCCCCCGGCCCCGCTTCCCCTGCCCTGGCACCAGCACCGGTTCCCCCCTGGTCCCGATCCCCCGCCCTCAGCATCGGCCCCGATTTCCCCGGTCCCGTTTCCCCGGCCCTGGCACCGACACCGGTCCCGGTTACCCCGTGGTCCCGCTTCTCTGGCCTCGGCCCCGGCCCCGGTTCCCCCCTGGCCCCGATCTCTCCGGTCCCGATCACCCCCGGCCCCGGTTCTCCCCTGGTCCCTCTTCCCCGGTCCTTGCACCGACCCTGGTTCACCCCGGCCCTGATCCCTCCGGTCCCGATCCGTCTGGTCCCTCTTCCTCGGCCCTGGCACCGACCCCGGTTCTCCCCTGCTCCAGATCCCCCGGCCCTGGCACCGACCCGGCCCCGGTTTCCCCCTGGTCCCGATCCCCCCTGGTCCCTCTTCCCCGGCCCTGGCTCCGACCCCGGCCCCGATTCTGATCCCTCCGGCCCCGATCCCTCAGCGCCGACCCCGGTTCACCCCCGGTCCCGATCCCCCGGCCCTGGCACCAGCCCCGGCTCCAGTTTCCCCTCGGTCCCGATCACCCCCGGCCCCGTTTCTCCCGTGGTCCGATCCCTCCGGTCCCACTTCCCGGGCACCGGCCCCGGTCCCGCTTCTTCGGCCCCGGTTCTCCCCTGGTCCCTCTTCCCCGGCCCTGGCACCGACCCCGTTTTCCCCCAGTCACACTTCCCTGCCTCTAGCACCGGTTTTCCCCTGGTCCCGATCTCCCGGTCCAGGCACCGGCAGAGATCCCGACTCCGGTTCCCCCCGGCACCCACAGCTGTGAGCAGTTAGGATGAGGAGGGGACAGAGCGGGCACAGGTGGGGCTGTGATGGATAACGAGGGGCTGGTTCCAGCTGGGGGAGGTTTAAAGGGGGAGCCTCAGCTCAATTCGGTATCGAGCCGTGAGAAATGAGGAGTTTATCCTGAGTTCTGGCCGTGGTTCATGAAGAGACTGCAGGAGCATTTGCATTTGGAGTTTTGCTTCAGGAAGCGATGAGAGACAAACCTTTATACCAAACAGATAAGCCAGTTTGGGTTTATTGGGGGAACTTTTTTCCTTTTCAGCTTCATCTCACCAATCCCTCCCCGGTGTTCCCAGAAGAAAAAGGAGTTATGGAGACAAAAGGAGTTCAAATTGATTGAAGAAACTCTTCTTCTGTTGTTGTCTGTGTTTAAATTGGAGGGGTTTTCTTTTCAGCTGGAATTTTAATGAATAATAGTACTTTTATGTAGTTTTTATTCAATATTGGGTTCTTAGGTGGTGTGTAGTGTTTTGTGTGGCTTTTTTGGTATTATTTATTGTGAGTAATTTGGTTTTTGAGTGAAGGTAACTTTATGGATTGCTTTGTTTGTATTTGAGGTAGAATTAATCTAAGTAGCTCTTTTTGAGAGACTTCTGAAATGTGTTATTGGGGTTTTGTGTGTTGTGTGGAGGGATTCAGGTTGGGTAGAGCTGGTTTTGTCTGTTTGGTGGTTTTTAATGACTTATTGTGTGGCTTTATTCTGTTTGTAGGTGGTGTGATGAGGGATGTGTGGTGTATTTACTTCATGTTTGGTTTCATAGTTCACATGGTCAGAGTATTTCTGAACTGAGTTTTGTTGTTGAGTTGTTTTTGGGGGATATTGTGTTTTTCCAGGGTTTATTGTCTAAGGTTTACAGTGGTGTAATTGGCTGTGGTGTGAGGTATAGGGGAGGTTTTTATTTATTTAGTGATGGCTTCTATCATGGCAAGGGTGTTGTGTTTGTTTTAGTGGGTTTGAGACAGTGTGATGTAGTTTATCTTTTAGGCTTCCTTAATATTAATAATTAGATTATTGTTTGTGGTGTTGTAGGGGTTTGTTTATTTAGTCTGCTTGACTACAGTGTATGTTTTATAGTTTTGGATAATTTAGGGGATATTGTTTGTAGTCAAATGGATATTTTGGTCCTGTGTGTATTCATAGGTGTCTGTTTGTTTTGATGGTTTTGAGGCATTATGGGTTCATTGAGTCAGGAATAATTGTTTTTGGTGCTGTTAATTTCAGTATATTTGTGCTATTTTTATTTTTGTGGATTGATTTGTTTACTCTTGTGCTTCTCGGGGTTTTTCAGTCTGCAGCAGATTTAAACAGTCAGAAGAAAAAGGAAAAAAAAAAAGTCTTTGCTTTAGCTGGCTAAAACTAACGAAGAGCAAAGGAGATCTGTGTGCTGCAGTCTGTCTGTGCCTGGGCTGAATACACTGGACAGGGAATGCACAGGAGTGAACACTGTTTTCTTAAAACAGGCTGCGTGCTTTTTCTTTCCTTGCTTTGCTCTCAAAATCAGTCTGAAAGGTACAGAAGGTGTTTTTGAAGGAGTTATTTGAAATGTTTGAGGGTTTTTGACACTTAAAATATTTGTTTTGGAGGAAGTTTGTTTGTAGTTTTGGCTTAGATATAATGGAATTATTTTATTTTTAAGTAGGTGTTTTTAGGTTTTATTACAGTTAAAAGTTGAGGCTTTTTTTTGTTATGTTAATAATAGAAAATGGGTTTTGATTTTGTATGTAGAGATGGAATTAGTGTATGTACTAGTGTTGACTAAGGATTTAAAATTCTGTGGTTTTGATGTGTTAGGTTAATGAATTTATATAGTTTAAAAGATGTGGATTTAATGCTTATTTGGTTAGAGGCAGGTCTTTAAATTGGGGGGGTTCTGGGTGTATATTTTGGAATTTTTGTGTGGATAATGGAGATGGGGTTATTTTTATTATATTTGGAAAATGGACTACGAGTAATAAGAGTTGGCTTTTTTTTGCTGGACTTTTGTTTGTGTTTCCTACAATTGATATATTTGTGTGGTCAGGGCAGTGGTGTTTCTGGTGCAACTCTGAGCATCCCTTATTGTTTGTGTGTTTCAGGTGGTCACTTGTCGCACACTGAGATCCTCTCACCCAACAGCCCTGCTGAGATCATCCGTGGATGTTTGGTTTTCTTTATGGCACCTGACTGAGACAGCAGGAATTTCCCAGAGGCAGAGACAGCCTTCCTTGGCCCCTGATGTGGATTCTCATCCCTGAACATCCCAGAGATAAGTGAAGGGCTCAAAGCCACAGAGGGGGTGAAAGTGGGATGTGGGTTGGGAGTCACCGGGAGGGATTTTTGGGTCGGGTTTGGAGATGGGGATGTCCAAGCTGTGCCCCCTTTAGGGCACGTGAAGGGAAGGTCTCACAGTGCTGAGGTGTGCAGGGCAGAGCAGTCCCAGGGCACGTCGTGTCACTTGTCTGTTGTGCACTCTGTGTCTGTTGTGTGTTTTGTTTTGTGTGTCTTTTGCCTTAACCCTTCAAGGGGTCTTTTGGAGACCCCAGGCATCGTTCTTAACATCTCCCTGTTCCTTGGACAGGCACTGATATCATTGAACTTTGACTCAGGTGCTCAGACACACATCAGAATCCATCTCTGTCCACAACCATCCAGGCTGGTGCCTTTCCAGGTCTTGTTCTGAGCTGTATCCACAGCTGTGCCCTGCTGTGATCCATTCTGGCAGATTAGGTCTTCTAAAAGTGCACAGCTGAGTGGAGGATTCTGACCTTGGGATTCTCGGGCATCCATCTCTGCCTTTCTTGGGATCAGTGATCCCGTTGGCATCTTCTTCCTGCAGGGTTCTCTGAGCCTGGTCAGCTCCCCGTGGGTCTGACCTCGGTCATCTCATTGCGAGTTCTCTCGGTCCTCAGGGTCATTCTTCTTGCCGAGATATTTCTGTCCCTGTTGTGTCCCCCCTTTTGTCCTGTCCTGTGTCACGGGTGTTGGTGTGTTTGGCCTGGAGCTGCTCTGCCTTGTTGCTCAGTCTGGGTGTGGGGGAATGGGACAAGTCCTGGGGAGTTGAAATTTGTCCTGTGGGGTGTAGTTGGGCTGTAGAGGGTATCCCTGGATTGGCACAAAGTGTCTGGAGCTGTCGAGTTCTCCTGCAGCACTTTGATTCTTGTCCTGACTTTGTTTCAGGTGCAGATGGATTAAATCCATGGCAGAGTGCCCCATCCTGGGTGAGGGGGCTCCCCTGAGAAGGTCAGTCACTGTTTGTGTTTGCAGGGGAGTGTAAATGGTGGCCATGTTACAGCACTGCTCTATGTCTTTGTTTTTAGGAGGCAAAGCTGGGTCTCTGCAGTCAAGGTGAAGTGGATGAGGTGAGCAGTGATGGGTGGACAGAAGCCGTTGCTTTTGCTGAAGTCTCACTTCTGGTTCTACTCTAAGCCTTCACTGTTATTTTTTGTTTTATTTTAGGTGGTCCTTTTGGCAGATGTGCTGGCCCAGGATGCCAGAGGAGGGCAGATGGGTGCAACATTAAGGTTCACTTGTGCTGTGCTTCAGTCAGAGCAGGGAGGTTGCTGTTTCACAGGAACTCAGCATGATTTTTCCTTTTTTGTTTCTTTGCAGGTGCTGCTGCTGCACCAGGTGTGCCAGGGAATAGAGGGAGGGGGTGAGTTGGCACTTGGGCAGGTGGCCCAGAGGTGAGTGCTGTGCTCAGTGTGTCCCTTTTCCTTTTGCTGGGTTCACTCTGGGCAGCCTCTGGAGTGGGGGGAGATCTGAGGGGGAGCCGGGACAGGGGTGCAGAGGAGCCCCAGGGGTGACTCTTCTGGAGGGGAATAGTCACATTTTCTGTTCTGTGGTCCCAGGTAGTGTGAGGAGGTGCACAGCTGGAGTTTGGATATGGCAGCACTGAGAGAACGTCTCCAAATCCACGGAGCCAACACGTTCATTTCTGTCCAGGATGGATTTTGTCCACTCGTATTCAAAAGTTAAGTTGTTGGGGTTGGTGGTTGAGAAAAAGAGAAAAAAGGAGAAAAAACCTTTTCAGTCCCAGGAGGCAATTTAAAGTTACCTTAGAGAGGAGAGGGCCCTTGTGGGATGGACCCCTCAGGAGTAAAAAGAGTGAGGGTGACACAAAGTGTCTGGAGCTGTCGAGTTCTCCTGCAGCACTTTGACTTTTGTCCTGACTTTGTTTCAGGTGCAGATGGATTAAATCCATGGCAGAGTGCCCCATCCCAGGTGAGGGGGCTCCCCTGAGAAGGTCAGTCACTGTTTGTGTTTGCAGGGGAGTGTAAATGGTGGCCATGTTACAGCACTGCTCTTTGTCTTTATTTTTAGGAGGCAAGGCTGGGTCTCTGCAGTCAAGATGAAGTGGACGAGGTGAGCAGTGATGGGTGGACAGAAGCAGTTACTATTGCTCCAGCCTCACTGCTGGTGGAACTCTGAGCATCCAGTGCTGTGTGTTTTAGGTGTTCCACTCACACGATGCCGAGCTCCCCTCACCAGCCAGACAGTGGGACATTACAGGACTCTGTGGTGAAGCCTTGACCTTCTCCATTTGAAGGGGCCATCCAGGTGGGCTTTGGTAACAGCCGAGGAGTTGAGGTGTGTCAGGGAGGAGGAGCGAGGCTCTGCTCAAGTTTCAGCAGTGCCACATCACCTTGTCTGCTCTTAACCCAGGCACACCCCGCAGTGTTGGTGTCTGAGCAGAGCTGGAGCACAGGGCCCGGGGCCCTGGGTGTGCTTAGGAGGTGGTGAGTAGCAGAATTGCTGGTTTTTGGCCCATGTGCTGCTGAGATCACACGGTCACGTTTGCTTTTCTTTATTGTAGCTGACTGAGAAACACCAGCCCAGTGACAGCAGGAATTTCCTCGAAGCAGAGGCGGCCTGTTTTTGTACCTGACTTGGATTGGTATCCCCAGATGTCCCAGAGATAAGTGGAGGGCTGGGAGCCACAGAGGGGATGAAAGTGGGGTGTGGGGTCAGGGGTCACCAGGAGGGGTTTTTAAATTAGGTTTGGAGATGGGGATGTCCAAGCTGTGACCCCTTGGGCTGTGTAAAGGGAAAAGTCTCATTTTTGATCCCAGTGCTGAGGTGTGCAGGGCAGAGCAGTCCCAGGGCAGGTCGTGTCACTTGTCTGTTGTGCACCCTGTGTTTTTTGTGCATCTCATCTCTTTCATGTCTTTTCCCTTTGCCCTTCAAGGGGCCTTTGAAAACCCCTGGCATCAATCTTAGCATTTCTGATCTCTGCATTCCTCAGCCAGGTGCCTTTGACTGAGGTGCTCAGACACACATCAGAATCCATCTCTCTTCACAAGTGTCCAGGCTGATTCCTTTCCAGGTCTTGTTCTGAGCTGTATCCACATCTGTGCCCTGCCACCATCCATTCAGGTGGATTAGGTCTTGTCAGAATGCTAAGATAATTAGTTGATTCTGATTGTAGGATTCTCAGGCATCCATCCCTGCGTTTCTTGGGATCAGTGATCCCGTTGGCATCTTCTTCCTGCAGGGTTCTCTGAGCCTGGTCAGCTCCCCATCGGTCTGACCTCGGTCATCTCATTGCGAGTTCTCTCGGTCCTCAGGGTCATTCTTCTTGCTGAGATGTTTCTGTCCCTGTTGTGTCCCCCCTTTTGTCCTGTCCTGTGTCACGGGTGTTGGTGTGTTTGGCCTGGAGCTGCTCTGCCTTGTTGCTCAGTCTGGGTGTGGGGGGAATGGGACAAGTCCTGGGGACTTGAAATTTGTCATGTGGGGTGTAGTTGGGCTGTAGAGGGTATTCCTGGATTGACACAAAGTGTCTGGAGCTGTCGAGTTCTCCTTGCTAAAAATCAATATAAGGACTGAAAACATGAGGGGCTGGCAGGTTATACACACCAAAGACATGGTTTTTTTTTTGGTTTGTTTTTTTTTTTTTTAATAGCTGTGAGACTTACTTCTTGATTTTGAGACTCTCTTTTTTGACCAACTTTTTGTTAAAAATCTTATTTTGAAGTGCCTCAACTGAGGACATCCTGTTTGAAACTTTATCCCTGCTGTTTTTCCTCTTGCAGGTAGTTGGCAAAAAAGGATGGAGCCAGTAGGAAGCAAAGCCCCTGGAAGGCCTCATCCCAGTCCAGCTGTTGTTTTGTGTTCTTTAAAAGATTTTATATTTATTTTTAATTTTTAACTTTTTTTAATATTACTTTTAGATTTTTTTTAGATTTTTATTTTATTTCCATGTTTTTATTTTTTGTATTTTTAATTTTTAAAAAACTTTTTATTAACTTTATTCAATTTTTTTTTAATTTTTATTTTTTCATGTTTTCTTTGTTCCTTTTTTAAATACTATTTCTTACCCAGAGTATGTGGAAGTTTGACCCTAAAGGAGAGAAAAACCAGGAAAAGACTGACATCAAAGAACACTAAATTCATTTGTGCCACGCTTTAATATGAAAAAGATAAAGGATAGCATGAATAAAGACCAAGCATTCTCTTTTCCAGGAGACTCCCATTCTCTGAACACTGACCACCCTTCCGGTGGACTTCTACACAGAAGCCATTAACTTATGTTTTCTTTGGGTTTTTTGTTTGTTTGCTTGTTTGTTTTTGTGGTTTTTTTTTTTTTTTTCCTCCGTTCTCTTTCTTACCCTGAGTAGGTGGAAGTTTGGCTGTTGGCAAGAAAGAAGGTGAAAAATGACCTCCATGTCCATTGGATGTCTGGATATAATTGAGAGTGCAGTTAGTGAAAAACCTCTGTATTTTCTGCAACATTAAAAAACCTGAATGGAGAAAGCTGTGAACACTGTGGTGCCTTTTTTTTTTCCTTTCAACCCCTTAACAGGTCTCATTCTCCCCATGCACAGTATTACCAGCAGTAACTTGATGTTGAGGTGTATTTCATTGTTCTTTGTCTTTATTTTTAGGAGGTAACATGGGATACTGGCACTCCAGGTGAAGCAGACAAGGTGAGTGTTGACTGGTGGATGGAAGCAGTTGTTGCTCAGGCCTCAATTTCTGGTGCAACTCTAAGCATACACTGTTGAGTTTTTTTGGGTTTTTTTTCTAGGTGGTCCACTTGCAAGGTGTTCCAGTCCTGGATCCCAGCAGCTTGGTGGGTACAAGTTTAAGATATACATGTTTCAGAGTTCTGTCAGACTGGAGCAATTGTGTTTTCACAGTAACTCAGCCTGCTTTTTGCTTTGTTTCTTTGTAGGAGCTGCTGCGGCCCTACGCCTACCAGGGAAGAGAGGCAAGCAGGTGAGTTGACATTTTGGCAGGATGACTCAGGTGAGCGGTGTCTAACGGCACACTAAATGTGTACCTTTTCCTTTTGCAGGTACCCTCCGGGCAGCCTCAGGAGTCAAATGATGATCTGAGGTGAGCCGGGGTAGCGGTGCAGGGGAGGCCTGGGGATTATGTTTTCTGTCAGGCAATTGTCACATTTTCTGTTTTGTTGTCTTAGGTACCATGAGGTGCGGAGCCCAAGATCGGATATGGCAGCACTGAAGTGGATGTGTTCTTTTCCATTGAAGATGGATTTTTGTCCGCTCGTCTTGTGAAAGATAAGTGTTTGGGCTGGTGTTTGGGTGAAGGGGAAAAAGCTTTGCAAAAGGAGGCAATTCAGAGTTAGCTTAGAGGAGAGGGCCCTAGTGGGAAGTAACGGGAGAGGGTTTCACCTCGGCCTCACCGGAGGCTTTGCCGGGCAGGGCAGTTCCGCGTCCTTTCATGTTTTGCGCCGTCATCTGTCTTTGAGTCTCAACATCCTTGTGGACGTTTTCACCTGAGGAGGTCGCCTTCGCGTCCAGAGCTATCGCCACGGTCACCCGGCAGTCATCGCTTCCTTCTCTCGGCCTACCCAGCTTCTCGAGCATCCTATTAACAACTTAGGCACTAGTTCTTGTAAGGAGTTCTGTTTCGTCATCACGTGCTATTGCCTTAAAGCTTTCTTTCCTTTGGCATCATCAGCCTGTGGCTCATCTTGTGCTAGGAGTCTTGGGTCCATAAGGTGAAGCTGCCTGGCAGTTTCAAGTTGTGTCTGCTGTGTTGTCTGCGTCTGCGTTGTGTTGTTTGTGTCCCTCGTCTTCTGTGTGATAGGCCTTTGTTACATCCAGGCGCTTTATCCACATCCTTCCGGCCCACGTCGGCCGTACTCTCCTCACGTACTTTCCCGGATCATCCTTATTCCGGCCTCGTTACATTTTGACTTTTTGAGGCCGGCACACGGACACTCGAGCGTTCTCATCCATTTTCGTTCTCAGCTTCGGTAGTGCTGCCTTTTCAGATGCCATTCTCTTGGACTTTTATAGGGAGGGTATTAGATTCCCCTCACGTTCCTGCAGTATCTTTCAGAGTTATCTGAAGTCAGCACTTGTATTCTCTGTCTCTGCTCATGTTGTATGTGCCAACGTTGAATGTGCCAATATTGCGTCTCTCAGTGTCGGCTTATATTGTGTGTGCCTATATTGTATCTGAGTCTATTGCATCTCACTATGTTGGTTTATATTGTATGTGCCTACACTGTATCTGAATATGTTGTACGTGACTATGCTGGCTTATGTTGTATTGTACTGTATGTGACTATGCTGTATCGTACTATGCTGGTTTATGCTGTATTGTATTGTATGTGACCATGCTGTATCCTATTGTATGTGACTATATCGTATCATACTATGCTGGCTTATGCTGTATGCTATTGTATGTGACTATGCTGTATCCTATTGTATGTGTCTATGTTGTATCAGGCTATCTTATGCCACTTATGTATGAGCTGCCCTGCCCTGGCACATAGTCTTAGTGAGGTAGAACAGTTGTAAAACTTCACAGTTCACCTCTTTTCTGTGGAGTTTTGGGCATAGGAGATACGGGCTTGGAGTGGGGATAACTTGCTGTCAGATAAGCCCTTGTTGACCACCTCTTGTTGTCTTCCAGGTCTCTGAGGAGGATTAGCATCTCTGTGCTTGCTGATGCTACAAGTTTCCTGGAATCTACCACGTATGCTGAAGAGTGACTGTGTGTGTATGAGAGTTGTCTGTGTTTGCTTGTGTTTGCCTGTGTGTGTGTGTGTGCGCTGACTGGTTTGACTGGTTGTAACCTTGTGTGCGTGACTTTTGCCTTTCAGGTTTTTCAACACATTTTAAATTTAGAATAAAAAATCCCCAGCTTGGGTTTTTTTTTTTTTTAATTTTCCCCCCCGGCTGGGTTTTTTTTTTTTTTTCCTCGGTCCCGGCCGGTCTGCGAGGCGATGTTCATCGCCAAAGTTTGGGTGCCGACGGCCTGTGGACCGGGGTTTTCGTCAGGCAGGCCGGTTTGTGTCGAGGCTCCCGGGAACCACGTTCCCGAGGAGTGCTGTGAGTGCGTGTTGATGATTGGGGGTTGTTGGGAGGTGCTTTGAGGTGAGAGCGAGAGTGGGTTTGTGTGTAAGCTGAAGGAGGTGCGTGTGGTGGATGACCGTTCTATTTTACATGTGCTGCTTTTGTTTTGCATTTCCTGTACCAATAAAATGAGATATAATGGATGTTTCAGAAGCAGAAAAACTGTTCTATTGTCTCAATATGTATTTGGCTTGCGGTTCCCCGTATTGTTCCGTATTTGCATTTGCTGCCGTGTTTCCATGTATCGCTCTGTACGAAGCTGTACTTTTATCAGTGTGTCTACGGGTTGTATCTGTACTTGCATTTGTATATGTTGTTTCCATGTGTTTTGCTGAAGTGTAAATAAAAATGGTCATTCAATAGTAGTTGAATCCACCTTAATTAAGATTCCCTCCCGCCCCCTCTGCCCCCCTTTGGCTCCTGTCTTTATTTGGTGTCATTGAGTCATTTTCTCTCACTCTATTTCTTGCTTTCCTTCACTCTATTTCCCTACTTCCAGGTAAGTCTGTTTATTTTCCTCTCTATATCTTCACGCTATTTCCTTTTCTCTCTCACTCTGCTTCTTTCTCTCTTAACTCTTTATTTTCCTCTGTTGTTCTATTTCTAGCTGTTTCTCTTTTGCTTTCATTCTGTGTTTCTCTCTAGCTCTGTTTCTCTTTCCCTGTGTTTCGCTGGAACTCTATTTCAGTCTAAGTCTGTTTCTCTTTCAGTCTCTGTCTGTTTCTCTGTTTCTCTCACACTCACTCTGTCTCAGTTTCACTCTAATGCTGTTTCTCTTTTACTTCCACTCTAACAACTCTGTTTCTCTCCAAGTCTCTCTTTCGCTCTAACTCACTGTGTTTCTCTGTTGCTCTGACTCTTTTTTGCTTTGTTTCTCTGTCTGTTTCGCTCTCTCTCTCTGTTTTTCTCTGTTTCTCTCTTTCTCTTCCTTTGTAATTTAAAGTTAGAAATAAAGTTTAACTTTATTTCTAACTCTGGTGCAGTGGTAGGAATTTTCATGCGGCCAGGGAACAAATATTAAAAAAAACTTTAAATAAATAAAAATATTTGGTCCCTGGCCGCATGAAAATTCCTACCACTGCACCAGACTTATTATTTTTATTCTTTTTTATTTCTATATACACCCTATAGCCCCCCTATACCCAGGGTATACATACTGTATGCCCCCCTAATTAGTCCTACAGGTGGGAGCAGCTGATTATAGATGATTGCTTAATCACCACACCCCCCCACTCCCACCTGGACCACTAATGACCCAATTAGCCAGTTGAATAATTAATCGCCCTATGCAAATAACCTAATTAATTACCTACACATATGCAAATAGCTCAATTAATTATGCAGGTGATCTAATTAAATATTCAAACCACCCAATTAATTATGCAGGGTTACATTTGCATATAGGGTTACATGTGGGGTTGATTTTAGGGTTCAGAATGCATTACGGTCAAAGGTCAGGGGGTCAGGGTCACAGGCCGGGGGTCAGGGGGTCATAGGTTAAAAGTCATAGGTCAAGGGTCAAAGGTCATAGGTCAAGGGTCAAAGGTCAGGGGTCATAGGTCAAAGGTCATGGGTCATAGGTCAAAGGTCAGGGGTCATAGGTCAAAGGTCAAGGGTCAAAGGTCAGGGGTCATAGGTCAAAGGTCAGGGGTCATAGGTCAAAGGTCAAGGGTCATAGGTCAAGGGTCAAAGGTCATAGGTCAAAGGTCAGAGGTCATAGGTCAAAGGTCAGGGGTCATAGGTCAAAGGTCAAAGGTCATGGGTCATAGGTCAAAGGTCATAGGTCATAGGTCAAAGGTCATAGGTCAAAGGTCAAAGGTCATGGGTCAAGGGTCAAAGGTCAGGGGTCATAGGTCATAGGTCATAGGTCAAAGGTCAGGGGGTCATAGGTCATAGGTCAAAGGTCAGGGGTCATAGGTCAAAGGTCATAGGTCAAGGGTCATAGGTCATAGGTCAAAGGTCAAAGGTCAAGGGTCAAAGGTCATAGGTCATAGGTCAAAGGTCATGGGTCATAGGTCATAGGTCAAAGGTCATAGGTCAAAGGTCAAAGGTCATAGGTCAAGGGTCACAGGTCAGGGGTCATAGGTCAAGGGTCAAAGGTCATAGGTCAAAGGTCAGGGGTCATAGGTCATAGGTCAAAGGTCAAAGGTCATAGGTCATAGGTCAAAGGTCAGGGGTCATAGGTCAAAGGTCATAGGTCATAGGTCAAGGGTCATAGGTCAAAGGTCAGGGGTCATAGGTCAAAGGTCATAGGTCATAGGTCAAAGGTCAAAGGTCAGGGGGTCATAGGTCAAAGGTCAAAGGTCATAGGGTCAAAGGTCAAAGGTCAGGGGGTCATAGGTCAGGGGTCAAAGGTCATAGGTCAAAGGTCAGGGGTCATAGGTCAAAGGTCAAAGGTCATAGGTCAAGGGTCATAGGTCAAGGGTCAGGGGTCATAGGTCAAAGGTCAGGGGTCAAAGGTCATAGGTCAAAGGTCAAAGGTCATAGGTCAAGGGTCATAGGTCAAAGGTCAAGGGTCATAGGTCAAAGGTCATAGGTCAAGGGTCATAGGTCATAGGTCAAAGGTCAGGGGTCATAGGTCAAAGGTCAAGGGTCAAAGGTCATAGGTCATAGGTCAAAGGTCAGGGGTCATAGGTCAAAGGTCAAGGGTCAAAGGTCATAGGTCATAGGTCAAAGGTCATGGGTCATAGGTCATAGGTCAAAGGTCAGGGGTCATAGGTCATAGGTCAAAGGTCAAAGGTCATAGGTCAAAGGTCAAAGGTCATAGGTCAAAGGTCAGGGGGTCATAGGTCAAAGGTCAAAGGTCATAGGTCAAGGGTCAAAGGTCAAAGGTCAGGGGGTCATAGGTCATAGGTCAAAGGTCAGGGGTCATAGGTCAAAGGTCAAAGGTCATAGGTCAAGGGTCATAGGTCAAGGGTCAGGGGTCATAGGTCAAAGGTCATAGGTCAAAGGTCAAAGGTCATAGGTCAAGGGTCAAGGGTCATGGGTCAAAGGTCAGGGGTCATAGGTCAAAGGTCAAAGGTCATAGGTCAAAGGTCAGGGGTCATAGGTCAGGGGTCATGGGTCATAGGTCAGGGGTCATAGGTCAGAGGTCATAGGTCAAGAGGCCATAGGTCAGGGGTCAAGGTTCGGGGGTCAAAGGTCAGGGGCCAGGGGTCAGGGGGTCAGGGGGTCAGGGGGTCAGGGGGTCAGGGGGTCGAGGGTCAGGGGCCAGGGGTCAGGGGGTCAAGGGTCAGGGGGTCAGGGGGTCAGGGGGTCGAGGGTCAGGGTGTCAGGGGGTCAGGGGGTCAAGGGTCAGGGGCCAGGGGTCAGGGGGTCAAGGGTCAGGGAGTCAGGGGGTCAGGGGGTCGAGGGTCAGGGGGTCAGGGGGTCAAGGGTCAGGGGGTCAGGGAGTCAAAGGTCAGGGGCCAGGGGTCAGGGGGTCAGGGGGTCAGGGAGTCAAGGGTCAGGGGGTCAGGGGGTCAGGGGGTCAGGGGGTCAGGGTGTCAAAGGTCAGGGGCCAGGGGTCAGGGGGTCAGGGGGTCAGGGAGTCAAGGGTCAGGGGGTCAGGGGGTCAGGGGGTCAGGGGGTCAGGGGGTCAAGGGCCAGGGGGTCAGGGGGTCAGGGGGTCGAGGGTCAGGGAAGCGGGTTAGGGGTTAGGGGTTAGGGGATAGCAATAAAACTAAGTAGACATTTTATTTTATAACTCTCTGAACCTCCTTGTTTATTACCCAAGAAATCTAAAACTAAGCAAACAAAAAAAACCCCAAAACAAAGCCCCCACAAACAATCCCCCCAAAAGCACGCAGAAAGAGAAAATTATTTCATTTTATATTATTATTTTTAAATTATTTTTATATTATTTATTAGAATGTATTTTTATTTTAATAAAGATTAAGTGTTTACCCCTTAGAAAACCAATCTTTCAATTCTAATTAACTCTGGTTTTGATCTGTTAGGTTAATGAAGTCATATAGTTTAAAATATCAAGAAATAAATGCTACCAAAAAAAATAAAAATACAAAAAAATAAATATATACATAACAAAAAGACAACTATAACATCTAAGAATAATATCTTTAGTTACACTATTATTACATGTTCCATATATTATAGTATGTAAAATATACCTAATAAAATGAACATGATATAATAAACAAATTTTAATAATATAAATAGGTAGATTATATAAATAGGTAAATTATACTAGATAAATACATGAGATAATAGAAATATCATAATAAGAAATAGAAGAAATATGGAAATATAGCATAAAATTAAGGCTATCTTTGTTTTGGCTTGGTTGATGGCAGGGTTCTCGTAGTATTTGTGGTTGGGGGTCTTTTGGGGCCTTTATTTTCGGGGATGTTTGGAAGGGGAATTTTGAATTTTGGCCACGTTCTTTTTTGCCTCCGCTCCGTGCGGCGGCGCTGCCACCGTGTGGACACAGAGCGGTACTGCAGCTCCCCCTTCCTGGCACCGGGCTGTGATCTGTGAGGCAATGCTGCCATCGTGTGGATAAATTTCGGTACTGCAGCTCTCCCCCAGGCTGTGATCTGTAAGGCAATGCTGCCATCCTGTGGATAAATTTCGGTACTGCAGCTCCCCCCCGTGCCCGTAGCAGCCCCGGGCTGTGAACTGTGCGGCAATGCTGCCATCTCGTGGATAAAAAGCGGTACTGCAGTTCTCCGCCGTAGCAGCCCCGGGCTGAGCTCACGGGCAGTTTTGCCGCCCGAGCGCCGAAAGATCACGGCCAAAAAGGCGAGAAAAAATGAGAGGACCCCCGGACACGTGGCAGCCGGCTGCCTGCGCGCGACCCGGACCACGGAGCCACTCGGGAGCGATTTTTCCGCGGCGTACGCCGGTGCGCGGACACGGGATGGGGGCTGAGCGGCGCCACGGCAGTGTTCGGGCAGTCGATGTGGTCAGGCGCCTGTGCGAGCAGCCGAGGGGGACATTTGGGGGGGATGCCACAACCAAGATGGCGGCGCAGCTCGGGGCGCTTGACCTTCTAAAGATGGCGGCCAAAAGGGCGGGAAAACAGAGAAGACCCCATGTGTGTTTATCTGACTGCCTGCATAAAAATCCCGACCACGGTGCCGCCCGGGGACAATTTTTTGCGGCGTTTCCAAATGTACGGACACGCGCTGTGGGTTCAGCCGTTCCGCGGGCGGGTTCAGGGTAGATATTTTAGTCAGGCATCTATGTTAGACACCGATGAGGTCCTTAGGTGTGCCACAACCAAGATGGCGGCGCGGCTCGCAGTGCTCGACCTTCTAAAGATGGCGGCGGGGAGGGGCGAAAGTGACGTAAGGCACGACGTCACCGAAAAGACCCGGGGAGTGACGGAAATGACCGAGAGTTGCCGAACAGCCGAAAAGAGCCGACGGCTGACGGAAATCGCCGAGTTTCCCCGAAGAGCCGAGAATAGCCGACGGCTGACGGAAATCGCCGAGTTTCCCCGAAGAGCCGAGAATAGCCGACGGCTGACGGGAATCGCCGAACAGCCGAACCCAGCCGAGTGTCCCCGAACGTCGCCCCCTCAGCCGAACCGAACGAGCCCAGGGCAGTTCCGGGCCGGATTTGCCGCCTTTCTTATTTTCTGAGGTTTTACATATGCATAATGTCTTACAGACTTTCTTCGTACATATTTATTTTTTGATCTTGGTTATTTTCGTTTGGAATAGTAGTTACTTTATGCTTTTCTGGGCACGCTCAGTGTTTAGTGGTGGTGGTCTCCAGGCCTTGGGGGGGGGTGGGTGTGGGTCTTTTTTTATTCATTTTTTCACCTTTATCTTTCTCATGTGTGCTTTGGCTTTTTTTGGCACAATTTTAAGAGAACGTATTATTTTAGAGTCTGTGTTCTTTTCTTTATTTGTGCTCTTAATGCCGTTATTCTGTTGTTTAGGTTAGTTCTTGTAGTTCATTGTCTGATTATTTGAAGGTTTCTTATTTGTAATGTTTAAATATATGCAAAAAAGTAATAAGCACAGTGTTACTAAATATATTAATATATATAATAATATATATAATATTATATATATATGTAATATATAATAATAAATTTATATATTTTAAAATGCTACTTGGAATGTATTCCAATATACTATATTATATAGTATATTATATACTGTATTATATACTATATACTATACTAATATACATAATGTATATGGTCTATAATTTACTATAAAGGATTAGTTGTGATTTTTCAGTTTATGCCTCAGAGGCCGGTTTAGATTAAATATCAGGAAGGAATTGTTCCCTGGGAGGGCGGCGGGGCCCTGGCACGGGTTCCCCAGAGAAGCTGTGGCTGCCCCTGGATCTGGTGGAAGGTGTCCGTGCCCTGGCTGGGGCTGGAATGGGATGAGCTTTCCCTTCCACAATTCAGTGATTCTGGAGGTCTGGCTGAGCTCAGTCAGCCTGAGGAGCTGTTGCAATTTCAGGCTGGAAGTTGAGTCCTCATAACTTACACTTGCATAAAAGCAAGAATGAACGCTTAAAAAAATTCTAATGCGTGATTTTTTTAAATATAAAAAGGACAGGGAGAGGTGCTTCCTTTTATTTTCTTCTGATTCAATTGTATTTCTCACTTACAGCACTGTAGAAACCCTGTTCTGCTCTGGCTGCTGAAGGACACCCCAGAGCATCTCCAGGTGCACCTGAAGGCATCTCGACACCGAGAGAGATTTGTTCTGTTTCCGCATTGCCTCTGTTGAGAGGTGAACGCAGAACGTCCATGGGTCACCCTGCCAGCTCCACTTGGCTCAGCAGGCATCGCAGGGAGGGCGCTCCTGTCATCTCTCTGGTGAGTCTGGAGGTGGGTTTTTCTGCTGCTCTGTCCCAGAGGGGTTTTCTGTATTGCTGCTGTTGGCATCGTAGTGCTGAGTTGTGAGGAACATCACCTGTTTAAGGCAAATAATAGAAAAAAACACCCCACACAAAACTGCCTTTTGTATGAGAAATTGCATTTTGTCCAGGAAAATCTCACCGGGCCCCGGGCACAGGAGGGTTCATTCCCATTAGATCAGGAGGGTGCACAAAGCAAACTCATAAAGGGCCTGGCTGGAGCCTGTTGGGGTCAGCCTTAGCAGGGGGAAGGGTGGCCAGAGGGGCTCAGGCAGGGCTTGGGGTGGGTCTGACCTGCACTGGCCACGTCTGCTCTGTCCTTGCTGAGGAGGGCAAAGGCAAATCTGACAACTGAGTGTGTGCTTGAGCCTCTCATTCAGCAGTCTGAGGATCTGTCTAGAGAATGGAAGCAGGCTTGGGTTTAGTTTGGTGTACAGCACTTAAAAGTGGTCTTCAAATATTCCTCAGTAACTGTATCCTGAATTAAGGCTCCAGGCCAGAGTTCTTTGGTGAGAGCATTGTTCTAATAGACGGCTTTTCATTTGGGCTGGTTTTAATGTCTCTGTTTTTTTTCTGAACTTCTCATTTATTTTGCTGTGTTGTTGTGGATGTTCACCCTCGTACTCTGGACAGTGGTTTGGGGATTTTTTCCTTCATTCCCCAGCTATAATACATTTTTTTTTTTTTTCTTTTTTTCCCCATGGCAGTAAAATTCTCTAGAGCACTAAACCGGCTGCAGAATGGCATTTTCTCAGACAGAGTAATGCTTCTTCTCCCAGCCAGCCCTGCACTGTTCTTGGTGCCATTTTTCACTGTTTCCTGTAGCCCCAGAATCCGTGGCTGTCCCTCAGGGTTCTGAAGGAGTGCTGTATTTGGATTTTTGGCTTCAGGATCTGAACTGTGGCATCTGGGCTCTATTCCAGGAACCCCGGAAAAGCAAGTTCTTATTCGTGAGGACCCATTAACTCTTGAAAGTCGAGCTGTCTTGCAAGAGGTGCTGCAAAGGGTGAGATTTAACCTGATATCATTTTTTTAATCATCTCTGTGAATCCTTAATGTGCTTCAGCAGTTTCTGCGGAACAGATGATTTCACCCAGAGCATTTCAGTGCATTGTAACACGTACTGCACTGCTTCATGTCATTGCTATCTTGTGTCATGGAAGATCTTCAGCAACTTTTCCTTCAGTTTTCATGGTGATCAGCATTTTGTGTTTATCCAGCACAGCATTAGGTTCCTATTTGTGTCTCAGTAATTTGACAGGTTGTTTCTAGTTAGTTCTGATTCACTTCTCAAGATCTTGACTTAACTTTGAGTCTCTTCTGCCTTTTGTGCAAATGGACTTAATGTTGTTGCTGTCACTTTGTATTGAAATATCGAGCAGCTTTTACTTCTGGGGTTCCCAAAGTCTGCCCTTGGCAGGTGCAGCCTCTGCTTCAACCTGGAGCCCTCAGTCCGCAGGGAAATGGACCTTTGGGGAAGTTCTTCCAGCTCTATTTAATGCTTTGTGGATGATGCTGATTTTCTGGAGGTAGGCTGTCCATTCTGACCCATTTTCTTCTCTCTCCTTGCAGACTGGACCTGCTGAAAGGCTGAGGCGAGACCAGGATGTGCAAAATCTCTGAGTCTGTCTTGCTGAGGCTGAAGCCACGTTTGCTGTCAACGGTGACATTGTGGAAGATGCTAAAGACTGAAAACTTTGGGGTTTTTCCCCTGAGTCACCAGACTCTGTCTGCAGCTGTGCCCTGTGTGTCTCTTAAAAGAGTTTCTGGGTTTAGAAAGGTTTTTTACATTCTGCAATATTTATATGTAACTCAATTGAAAAGAATCATACTCTATCAGTGTGGTGTTAATTGCTCTGAGTTGGTTAATTAAAATTATTGGTAAGGGGTTTTAGCAACCCTTGGGATGGCCCCTGGAGCTGGCAGCTCTTGTTTAATTTCCCTTCATTCCTTTAATGTCTTTCAATTATTTCTTAAGCAACTAATGCAATTAGGATAAACACTAAGGACAGCAGCATTTCTGTCTTGTTGGATTGGGAAATCCAAGCCGAGGTCCTTGGAGGGATTGAGGGGATGGGGAGCTGAGCCTCAGGGTGGGTTTTGACAGTGGGAGTTTGGTGAGGAAGAAAAGAGAGATCCCCCAAAAGTGATTAAGGTCAGTTCTGCTGGCTTTGGGTGCTCCTACCCCAAAAATTCATTCTGGTTAAATGGGACTTGAAGAAGGCGGGGCGCTGGGCGGACTCGGGGCGGGGCCGGGCAGTGCCGGGGGCGGGGCCGGGCAGTGCCGGGGGCGGGGCCCAGAGGCGGCCGGGGGCGGGGCCGGGCAGTGCCGGGGGCGGGGCCCAGAGGCGGGCGGGGGCGGGGCCGGGCAGTGCCGGGGGCGGGGCTCCACGGGCGCGGGGCGGGTCCCAGGTGCCAGGACCCCGGACCCCACCGGAGAGTTCCACACCGAGCTCATAGAGCATCGGCTTTTTCCGGCACCGATTTGAATCCCCGCCCGGCTCCCAATTGGCGGGCTCGTTGAGGAATCGGCAGCGCTGATTGGACAGCGGGTCCCGGGAACCGCCCCCGGCTCCGCCCCACGCTCAGTCACTGACCCCGATCCCCCCCGGCCCCGCCCCCCGGCACTGTGGAGGTGTAATGGATAATGAGGGGACAGGCCAGGCACAGGTGGGAGCGGTAATGGATAACGAGGGGACACACCAGGCACAGGTGGGAGTTGTAATGGATAACGAGGGGGCGGTTTAAGAGGGGGAGCCTGAGCTCAGTTCGGTATCCAGCTGTGAGCAGTGAGTGCTCGGGTCCTGGCTGTGGCTCTTGGAGTGAAGGCAGGAGCACGTGGGTTTGGAGCGTCATTTCTGGAGGCCACGAGGGACAAACCTTTATACCCAGCAGCAGCAGAAGGTAAGCCAGTGTGGGTTTATAGGGGGGACTTTTTTTTCTTTTTCAGCTTCGTCTCACCAATCCCTCCCCGGTGCTCCCAGATGAAAAAGGAGTTATGGAGACAAAAGGAGTTCAAATTGATTGAAGAAACTCCTTTTTTCTGTTGTTGTCTGTGTTTAAACTGAAGGAGTTTTTTTTTTCAGCTGGAATTTTAATGAATAGTGGCATTTCTATGTGGTTTTTATTTAATATGATGTTCTTAGGTGGTGTGTAGTGTTTTGTGTGGCTTTTTTGGTGTTATTTATTATATATAATTTGGTTTTTTGAGTGAATATAGCTTTATGGGTGGGTTTGTTTGTATTTGAGGTAGAATTAATTTAAGTAGCTCTTTTTGAGAGACTTCTGAAATGTGTTATTGGGGTTTTGTGTGTTGTGTGGAGGGATCCAGGTTGGGTAGAGCTGGTTTTTTCTGTTTGGTGGTTTTTAGTGATTTATTGTGTAGTTTTATTCTATTTGTAGGTGGTGTATGGTGAGGGATATGTGGTGTATTTACTTCATGTTTGGTTTCATAGTTCACATTGGTCAGAGTATTTTTGAACTGAGTTTTGTTGTTGAATTATTTTTGGGGGGATATTGTGTTTTTCCAGGGTTTGTTTTCTAAGGTTCACAGTGGTGTAATTGGCTGTGGTGTGAGGTATAGAGGAGGTTTTTATTTATTTAGGGGTGGCTTTTATCGTGGTGAGCATCTAGTGTTTGCTTTAGTGGGTTTGAGACAGTGTGAGGTAGTTAATTTTTTAGGGTTTCTTAATATTTATAATTAGAATATTGTTTATTGTTTTGTAGGGTTTGTTTATTTAGCCTGCTTGATTAGAGTATATGTTTTATAGTTTTGGATAATTTAGGGGATATTGTTTGTAGCCAAATGGATCTTTTAGTTTTGTGTGTATTTATAGGTGGTTTGTTTGTTTTGATGGTTTTGAGGCATTATGGGTTCATTGAGTCAGGAATAATTGTTTTTGGTGCTGTTAATTTGAGTATATCAGTGCTATTTTTATTTTTGTGGATTGATTTGTTTATTGTTGTGCTTCTCGGGGTTTTTCAGTCTCCAGCAGGTTTAAACAGTCAGAAGAAAAAGGAAAAAAAAAAAGTCTTTGCTTTAGCTGGCTGAAACTAACAAAGAGCAAAGGAGATCTGTGTGCTGCAGTCTGTCTGTGCCTGGGCTGAATACACTGGACAGGGAATGCACAGGTGTGAACACTGTTTTCTTACAACAGGCTGTGTGCTTTTTCTTTCCTTGCTTTGCTCCCAAAATCAGTCTGAAAGGTACAGAAGGCATTTTTGTAGTAGTTATTTTAAATGTTTGAGGATTTTTGGTGCTTAAAATAATTGTTTTGGAGGAAGTTTGTTTGAAGTTTTTGCTTAGTTATAATGAAATTATTTTATTTTTAAGTAGGTGGTTTTAAGTTTTATTGTGGTTAAAAGTTGTGACTTTTTTGTTATGTTAGTAATAGAAAATGAGTTTTGATTTTGTATGTAGAGATGGAATTAGTGTATGTACTAGTGTGGACTAAGGATTTAAAATTCTGTGGTTTTGATGTGTTAGGTTAATGAATTTATATAGTTTAAAAGATGTGGGTTTTATGCTTACTTGCTTAGAGGCAGGTCTTTAAATTGGGGGTGTACCCAGATATATAAGATATTCATCTTGGAGGTTTTTTGAGGGGAATAGACATGGGGTTATTTTTATTATATATTATATTATACTATACATTATTATATTATATGTTATATAATATATAATTTATTATATTATAGTATACATCATTATATTGTATTGTATGATTGTATGATTGTTTTGTATTAGGTAGTTTGACTCTCAATAATATGAGTTGGCATTTTTTTTGCTGGACTTTTGTTTGTGTTTCCTACAATTGATATATTTGTGTGGTCAGGGCAGTGGTGTTTCTGGTGCAGCTCTGAGCATCCCTTATTGTTTGTGTGTTTCAGGTGGTCACTTGTCTCACACTGAGATCCTCTCACCCAACAGCCCTGCTGAGATCATCCGTGGATGTTTGGTTTTCTTTATGGCACCTGACTGAGACAGCAGGAATTTCCCAGAGGCAGAGACAGCCTTCCTTGGCCCCTGATGTGGATTCTCATCCCTGGACATCCCAGAGATAAGTGAAGGGCTCAAAGCCACAGAGGGGGTGAAAGTGGGGTGTGGGTTGGGAGTCCCCGGGAGGGATTTTTGGGTCAGGTTTGGAGATGGGGATGTCCAAGCTGTGCCCCCTTTAGGGCACGTGAAGGGAAGGTCTCACAGTGCTGAGGTGTGCAGGGCAGAGCAGTCCCAGGGCACGTCGTGTCCCTTGTCTGTTGTGCACTCTGTGTCTGTTGTGTGTTTTGTTTTGTGTGTCTTTTGCCTTAACCCTTCAAGGGGTCTTTTGGAGACCCCAGGCATCGTTCTTAACATCTCCCTGTTCCTTGGACAGGCACTGATATCATTGAACTTTGACTCGGGTGCTCAGACACACATCAGAATCCATCTCTCTCCACAACCATCCAGGCTGGTGCCTTTCCAGGTCTTGTTCTGAGCTGTATCCACAGCTGTGCCCTGCTGTGATCCATTCTGGCAGATTAGGTCTTCTAAAAGTGCACAGCTGAGTGGAGGATTCTGACCTTGGGATTCTCGGGCATCCATCTCTGCCTTTCTTGGGATCAGTGATCCCGTTGGCATCTTCTTCCTGCAGGGTTCTCTGAGCCTGGTCAGCTCCCCATGGGTCTCACCTCGGTCATCTCATTGCGAGTTCTCTCGGTCCTCAGGGTCATTCTTCTTGCTGAGATATTTCTGTCCCTGTTGTGTCCCCCCTTTTGTCCTGTCCTGTGTCACGGGTGTTGGTGTGTTTGGCCTGGAGCTGCTCTGCCTTGTTGCTCAGTCTGGGTGTGGGGGGAATGGGACAAGTCCTGGGGAGTTGAAATTTGTCATGTGGGGTGTAGTTGGGCTGTAGAGGGTATTCCCGGATTGACGCAAAGTGTCTGGAGCTGTCGAGTCCTCCTGCAGCACTTTGACTTTTGTCCTGACTTTGTTTCAGGTGCAGATGGATTAAATCCATGGCAGAGTGCCCCATCCCGGGTGAGGGGGCTCCCCTGAGAAGGTCAGTCACTGTTTGTGTTTGCAGGGGAGTGTAAATGGTGGCCATGTTACAGCACTGCTCTTTGTCTTTATTTTTAGGAGGCAAGGCTGGGTCTCTGCAGTCAAGGTGAAGTGGACGAGGTGAGCACTGATGGGTGGACAGGAGCAGTTGCTCTTCCTGAAGTCTCACTTCTGGTGCAACTCTAAGCATTCACTGTTATTTTTTCTTTAAATTTATTTTAGGTGGTCCCCTTGGCAGATGTGCTGGCCCAGGATGCCAGAGGAGGGTAGATGGGTGGAACATTAAGGTTCACTTGTGCTGTGCTTCAGCCAGAGCAGGGAGGTTGCTGTTTCACAGGAACTCAGCATGATTTTTCCTTTTTTGTTTCTTTGCAGGTGCTGCTGCTGCCCCAGGTGTGCCGAGGAATAGAGGGAGGGGGTGAGTTGGCACTTGGGCAGGTGGCCCAGAGGTGAGTGCTGTGCTCAGTGTGTCCCTTTTCCTTTTGCTGGGTTCACTCTGGGCAGCCTCTGGAGTGGGGGGAAGATCTGAGGGGTAGCCGGGACAGGGGTGCAGAGGAGCCCCAGGGGTGACTCTTCTGGAGGGGAATAGTCACATTTTCTGTTCTGTGGTCCCAGGTAGTGTGCGGCGGTGCACAGCTGGAGTTTGGATATGGCAGCACTGAGAGAACGTCTCCAAATCCACGGAGCCAACACGTTCATTTCTGCCCAGGATGGAATTGTCCACTCATATCCCAAAGTTAAGTTGTTGGGGCTGGTGGTGGGGTGAAGGGGACAAACCTTTTCAGTCCCAGGAGGCAATTTAAAGTTATCTTAGAGAGGTGATGGCCCCAGTGGGATGGACCCCTCAGGAGTAAAAAGAGTGAGGGTGACACAAAGTGTCTGGAGCTGTCGAGTTCTCCTGCAGCACTTTGACTCTTGTCCTGACTTCCTTTCAGATGCAGATGGAATAAATCCCTGGCAGAGTGCCCCATCCCGGCTGAGGGGGCTCCCCTGAGAAGGTCAGTCACTGTTTGTGTTTGCAGGGGAGTGTAAATGGTGGCCATGTTACAGCACTGCTCTTTGTCTTTATTTTTAGGAGGCAAAGCTGGGTCTCTGCAGTCAAGATGAAGTGGACGAGGTGAGCAGTGATGGGTGGACAGAAGCAGTTACTATTGCTCCAGCCTCACTTGCTGGTGGAACTCTGAGCATCCAGTGCTGTGTTTTAGGTGTTCCACTCACACGATGCCGAGCTCCCCTCACCAGCCAGGCAGTGGGAGCATTACAGGACTCTGTGGTGAAGCCTTGACCTTCTCCATTTGAAGGGGCCATCCAGGTGGGCTTTGGTAACAGCCGAGGAGTTGAGGTGTGTCAGGGAGGAGGAGCGAGGCTCTGCTCAAGTTTCAGCAGTGCCACATCACCTTGTCTGCTCTTAACCCAGGCACACCCCGCAGTGTTGGTGTCTGAGCAGAGCTGGAGCACAGGGCCCGAGGACCTGGGTGTGCTCAGGAGGTGGTGAGTAGCAGAATTGCTGGTTTTTGGCCAATGTGCTGCTGAGATCACACGGTCACGTTTGCTTTTCTTTATTGTAGCTGACTGAGAAACACCAGCCCAGTGACAGCAGGAATTTCCCCGAGGGAGAGGTGGCCTTTTTTTGTACCTGACATGGATTTGCATCCCCAGATGTCTGAGAGATAAGTGGAGGGCTGGGAGCCACAGAGGGCATGAAAGTGGGGTGTGGGGTCAGGGGTCACCAGGAGGGGTTTTTAAATTAGGTTTGGAGATGGGGATGTCCAAGATGTGACCCCTTAGGCTGTGTAAAGGGAAAAGTCTCATTTCTGATCCCAGTGCTGAGGTGTGCAGGGCAGAGCAGTCCCAGGGCACGGTCGTGTCACTTGTCTGTTGTGCACTCTGTGTTTTTTGTGCATCTCATCTCTTTCATGTCTTTTCCCTTTGCCCTTCAAGGGGCCTTTGAAAACCCCTGGCATCAATCTTAGCATTTCTGATCTCTGCATTCCTCAGCCAGGTGCCTTTGATTTAGGAGCTCAGACACACATCAGAATCCATCTCTCTTCACAAGTGTCCAGGCTGATTCCTTTCCAGGTCTTGTTCTGAGCTGTATCCACAGCTGTGCCCTGCCACCATCCATTCAGGTGGATTAGGTCTTGTCAGAATGCTAAGATAATTAGTTGATTCTGATTGTAGGATTCTCAGGCATCCATCCCTGTGTTTCTTGGGATCAGTGATCCCGTTGGCATCTTCTTCCTCCAGGGCTCTCTGAGCCTGGTCAGCTCCCCATCGGTCTGACCTCGGTCATCTCATTGCGAGTTCTCTCGGTCCTCAGGGTCATTCTTCTTGCTGAGATATTTCTGTCCCTGTTGTGTCCCCCCTTTTGTCCTGTCCTGTGTCACGGGTGTTGGTGTGTTTGGCCTGGAGCTGCTCTGCCTTGTTGCTCAGTCTGGGTGTGGGGGGAATGGGACGAGTCCTGGGGACTTGAAATTTGTCATGTGGGGTGTAGTTGGACTGTAGAGGGTATTCCTGGATTGACACAAAGTGTCTGGAATTGTCAAGTTCTCCTTGCTAAAAATCAATATAAGGACTGAAAACATGAGGGGCTGGCAGGTTATACACACCAAAGACATGTTTTTTTGTTTTTTTGGTTTTTTGTTTTTTTTTTTTTTAATAGCTGTGAGACTTACTTCTTGATTTTGAGACTCTCTTTTTTGACCAACTTTTTGTTAAAAATCTTATTTTGAAGTGCCTCAACTGAGGACATCCTGTTTGAAACTTTATCCCTGTTGTTTTTCCTCTTGCAGGTAGTTGGCAAAAAAGGATGGAGCCAGTAGGAAGCAAAGCCCCTGGAAGGCCTCATCCCAGTCCAGCTGTTGTTTTGTGTTCTTTAAAAGATTTTATATTTATTTTTAATTTTTAACTTTTTTTAATATTACTTTTAGATTTTTTTTTTAGATTTTTTTTTATTTCCATGTTTTTATTTTTTGTATTTTTAATTTTTAAAAAACTTTTTATTAACTTTATTCAATTTTTTTTAAAATTTTTATTTTTTCATGTTTTCTTTGTTCCTTTTTTAAATACTATTTCTTACCCAGAGTATGTGGAAGTTGGGCCCTAAAGGAGAGAAAAACCAGGAAAAGACTGACATCAAAGAACACTAAATTCATTTGTGCCATGCTTTAATATGAAAAAGATAAAGGATAGCATGAAAAAAGACCAAGCATTCTCTGTTTTCCAGGAGACTCCCATTCTCTGAGCACTGACCACCCTTCTGGTGGACTTCTACACAGAAACCATTAACTTATGTTTTCTTTGGGTTTTTTGTTTGTTTGTTTGTTTGTTTTTGTGGTTTTTTTTTTTTTTTTTCCTCCGTTCTCTTTCTTACACTGAGTAGGTGGAAGTTTGGCTGTTGGCAAGAAAGAAGTTGAAAAATGACCTCCATGTCCATTGGATGTCTGGATATAATGGAGAGTGCAGTTAGTGAAAAACCTCTGTATTTTCTGCTGAATTAAAAAACCTGAATGGAGAAAGCTGTGAACACTGTGGTGCCTTTTTTTTTTTCCTTTCAACCCCTTAACAGGTCTCATTCTCCCCATGCACAGTATTACCAGCAGTAACTTGACGTTGAGGTGTATTTCATTGTTCTTTGTCTTTATTTTTAGGAGATAACATATGATATTGGCACTCCAGGTGAAGCAGACAGGGTGAGTGTTGGCTGGTGGATGGAAGCAGTTGTTGCTCAGACCTCAATTTCAGATGCAACTCTAAGCATACACTGTTGAGTTTTTTTGGGGTTTTTTTTTCTAGGTGGTCCACTTGCAAGGCATCCAGTCCTGGATCCCAGCAGCTTGGTGGGTACAAGTTTAAGATATACATGTTTCAGAGTTCTGTCAGCCTGGAGCAGTTGTGTTTTCACAGTAACTCAGCCTGCTTTTTGCGTTGTTTCTTTGTAGGAGCTGCTGCGGCCCTACGCCTACCAGGGAAGAGAGGCAAGCAGGTGAGTTGACATTTTGGCAGGATGACTCAGGTGAGCGGTGTCTAACAGCACACTAAATGTGTACCTTTTCCTTTTGCAGGTACCCTCTGGGCAGCCTCAGGAGTCAAATGGTGATCTAAGGTGAGCCGGGGTAGCGGTGCAGGGGAGGCCTGGGGATTATGTTTTCTGTCAGGCAATTGTCACATTTTCTGTTTTGTTGTCTTAGGTACCGTGAGGTGCAGAGCCCAAGACCGGATCTGGCAGCACTGAAGCGGATGTGTTCTTTTCCATTGAAGATGGATTTTTGTGCGCTCATCTTGTGAAAGATAAGTGTTTGGGCTGGTGTTTGGGTGAAGGGGAAAAAGCTTTGCAAAAGGAGGCAATTCAGAGTTAGCTTAGAGGAGAGGGCCCTAGTGGGAAGTAACGGGAGAGGGTTTCACCTCGGCCTCACCGGAGGCTTTGCCGGGCAGGGCACTTCCGCGTCCTCGCGTGTTTTGCGCCGTCGTCCGTCTTCGAGTCTCAACATCCTCGTGGACGTTTTCACCCGAGGAGGTCGCCTTCGCGTCCAGAGCTATCGCCACGGTCACCCGGCAGTCATCGCTTCCTTCTCTCGGCCTACCCAGCTTCTCGAGCATCGTATTAACAACTTAGGCACTAGTTCTTGTAAGGAGTTCGGTTTCGTCATCACGTGCTATTGCCTTAAAGCTTTCTTTCCTTTGGCATCATCAGCCTGTGGCTCATCTTGTGCTAGGAGTCTCGGGTCCATAAGGTGAAGCTGCCTGGCAGTTTCAAGTTGTATCTGCTGTGTTGTCTGCGTCTGCATTGTGTTGTTTGTGTCCCTCGTCTTCTGTGTGATAGGCCTTTGTTACATCCAGGCGCTTTATCCGCACCATTCCGGCCCACGTCGGCCGTACTCTCCTCACGTACTTTCCCGGATCATCCTTATTCCGGCCTCGTTACATTTTGACTTTTTGAGGCCGGCACACGGACACTCGAGCGTTCTCATCCGTTTTCATTCTCAGCTTCGGTAGCGCTGCCTTTTCAGCTGCCATTCTCTTGGACTTTTATAGGGAGGGTATTAGATTCCCCTCACGTGCATGCAGTATCTTTCAGAGTCATCTGAAGTCAGCACTTGTATTCTCTGTCTCTGCTCATGTTGTATGTGCCAACGTTGAATGTGCCAATATTGCGTCTCTCAGTGTCGGCTTATATTGTGTGTGCCTACATTGTATCTGAATCTATTGCATCTCACTATGTTGGTTTATATTGTATGTGCCTACACTGTATCTGAATATGTTGTACGTGACTATGCTGGTTTATGTTGTATTGTACTGTATGTGACTATGCTGTATCATACTATGCTGGCTTATGCTGTATCCTATTGTATGTGACTATGCTGGATGCTATTGTATGTGACTATGCTGGCTTATGCTGTATCCTATTGTATGTGACTATATTGTATCATACTATGCTGGCTTATGCTGTATCCTATTGTATATGTCTATGTTGTATCAGGCTATCTTATGCCACCTATGTATGAGCTGCCCTGCCCTGGCACATAGTGTTAGTGAGGTAGAACAGTTGTAAAACTTCACAGTTCACCTCTTTTCTGTGGGGTTTTGGGCATAAGAGATGTGGGCCTGGAGTGGGGATAACTTGCTGTCAGATAAGCCTTTGTTGACCACCTCTTGTTGTCTTCCAGGTCCCTGAGGAGGATTAGCATCTCTGCGGTTGCCGATGCTACAAGTTTCCTGGAATCTACCACGTACGCTGAAGAGTGACTGTGTGTGTATGAGAGTTGTCTGTGTCTGCTTGTGTTTGCCTGTGTGTGTGTGTGTGCTGACTGGTTTGACTGGTTCTAACCTTGTGTGCGTGACTTTTGCCTTTCAGGTTTTTCAACACATTTTAAATTTAGAATAAAAAATCCCCAGCTCGGGGTTTTTTTTTTAAATTTTCCCCCCCAGCTGGGTTTTTTTTTCCTCGGTCCCGGCCGGTCTGCGAGTCGATGTTCATCACCAAAGTTTGGGTGCCGACGGCCTGTGGACCGGGGTTTTCGTCAGGCAGGCCGGTTTGTGTCGAGGCTCCCGGGAACCACGTTCCCGAGGAGTGCTGCGAGTGTGTGTTGATGATTGGGGGTTGTTGGGAGGTGCTTTGAAGTGAGAGTGAGGGTGGGTTTGTGTGCAAGCTGAAGGAGGTGCGTGTGGTGGATGACTGTTCTATTTTACATGTGCTGCTTTTGTTTTGCATTTCCTGTACCAATAAAATGAGATATAATGGATGTTTCAGAAGCAGAAAAACTGTTCTATTGTCTCAATGTGTATTTGGCTTGCGGTTCCCCGTATTGTTCCGTATTTGCATTTGCTGCCGTGTTTCCATGTATCGCTCTGTACGAAGCTGTACTTTTATCAGTGTGTCTACGGGTTGTATCTGTACTTGCATTTGTATATGTTGTTTCCATGTGTTTTGCTGAAGTGTAAATAAAAATGGTCATTCAATAGTAGTTGAATCCACCTTAATTAAGATTCCCTCCCGCCCTCTCTGCCCCCCTTTGGCTCCTGTCTTTATTTGGTGTCATTGAGTCATTTTCTCTCACTCTATTTCTTGCTTTCCTTCACTCTATTTCCCTACTTCCAGGTAAGTCTATTTATTCTCCTCTCTATGTCTTCACGCTATTTCCTTTTCTCTCTCACTCTGCTTCTTTCTCTCTTAACTCTTTATTTTCCTCTGTTGTTCTATTTCTAGCTGTTTCTCTTTTGCTTTCATTCTGTGTTTCTCTCTAGCTCTGTTTCTCTTTCCCTGTGTTTCGCTGTAACTCTATTTCAGTGTAACTCTGTTTCTCTTTCAGTCTCTGTCTGTTTCTCTGTTTCTCTCACGCTCACTCTGTCTCAGTTTCACTCTAATGCTGTTTCTCTTTTACTTCCACTCTAACAACTCTGTTTCTCTCCAAGTCTCTCTTTCGCTCTAACTCACTGTGTTTCTCTGTTGCTCTGACTCTTTTTTGCTTTGTTTCTCTGTCTGTTTCGCTCTCTCTCTCTGTTTTTCTCTGTTTCTCTCTTTCTCTTCCTTTGTAATTTAAAGTTAGAAATAAAGTTTAACTTTATTTCTAACTCTGGTGCAGTGGTAGGAATTTTCATGCGGCCAGGGAACAAATATTAAAAAAAACTTTAAATAAATAAAAATATTTGTTCCCTGGCCGCATGAAAATTCCTACCACTGCACCAGACTTATTATTTTTATTCTTTTTTATTTATATATACACCCTATAGCCCCCCTATACCCAGGGTATACATACTGTATGCCCCCCTAATTAGTCCTCCAGCTGGGAGCAGCTGATTATAGATGACTGCTTAATCACCACACCCCCCACTCCCACCTGGACCACTAATGACCCAATTAGCCAGTTGAATAATTAATCGCCCTATGCAAATAACCTAATTAATTACCTACACATATGCAAATCGCTCAATTAATTATGCAGGTGATCTAATTAAATATTCAAACCACCCAATTAATTATGCAGGGTTACATTTACATATAGGGTTACATGTGGGGTTGATTTTAGGGTTCAGAATGCATTACGGTCAAAGGTCAGGGGGTCAGGGTCAAAGGCCGGGGGTCAGGGGGTCATAGGTCAAAGGTCATAGGTCAAGGGTCAAAGGTCAGGGGTCATAGGTAAAAGGTCATAGGTCAAAGGTCAAAGGTCATAGGTCAAAGGTCAAAGGTCAGGGGTCATAGGTCAAAGGTCAGGGGTCATAGGTCAAAGGTCAAAGGTCAGGGGTCATAGGTCAAAGGTCAGGGGGTCATAGGTCATAGGTCAAAGGTCAGGGGTCATAGGTCAAAGGTCAGGGGTCAAAGGTCAAAGGTCAAAGGTCAGGGGGTCATAGGTCAAAGGTCAGGGGTCATAGGTCATAGGTCAAAGGTCAGGGGTCATAGGTCAAAGGTCAAGGGTCAAGGGTCAAAGGTCAAGGGTCATAGGTCATGGGTCATAGGTCAAAGGTCATAGGTCAAAGGTCAGGGGTCATAGGTCATAGGTCAAAGGTCAGGGGTCATAGGTCAAAGGTCAAAGGTCATGGGTCAAAGGTCAGGGGTCATAGGTCAAGGGTCAAAGGTCATAGGTCATAGGTCAAAGGTCATAGGTCAAGGGTCAAAGGTCAGGGGTCATAGGTCAAAGGTCAGGGGTCATAGGTCAGGGGTCGTAGGTCAGAGGTCAAAGGTCAAGAGGCCATAGGTCAGGGGTCAAGGTTCGGGGGTCAAAGGTCAGGGGCCAGGGGTCAGGGGGTCAAGGGTCAGGGCGTCAGGGGGTCAGGGGGTCGAGGGTCAGGGGGTCAGGGGGTCAGGGGGTCAGGGGGTCAGGGGGTCGAGGGTCAGGGGGTCAGGGGGTCAGGGGGTCAGGGTGTCAAAGGTCAGGGGCCAGGGGTCAGGGGGTCAGGGGGTCAGGGAGTCAAGGGTCAGGGGGTCAGGGGGTCGAGGGTCAGGGGGTCAGGGGGTCAGGGGGTCGAGGGTCAGGGAAGCGGGTTAGGGGTTAGGGGTTAGGGGATAGCAATAAAACTAAGTAGACATTTTATTTTATAACTCTCTGAACCTCCTTGTTTATTACCCAAGAAATCTAAAACTAAGCAAACAAAAAAAACCCCAAAACAAAGCCCCCACAAACAATCCCCCCAAAAGCACGCAGAAAGAGAAAATTATTTCATTTTATATTATTATTTTTAAATTATTTTTATATTATTTATTAGAATGTATTTTTATTTTAATAAAGATTAAGTGTTTACCCCTTAGAAAACCAATCTTTCAATTCTAATTAACTCTGGTTTTGATCTGTTAGGTTAATGAAGTCATATAGTTTAAAATATCAAGAAATAAATGCTACCAAAAAAAATAAAAATACAAAAAAATAAATATATACATAACAAAAAGACAACTATAACATCTAAGAATAATATCTTTAGTTACACTATTATTACATGTTCCATATATTATAGTATGTAAAATATACCTAATAAAATGAACATGATATAATAAACAAATTTTAATAATATAAATAGGTAGATTATATAAATAGGTAAATTATACTAGATAAATACATGAGATAATAGAAATATCATAATAAGAAATAGAAGAAATATGGAAATATAGCATAAAATTAAGGCTATTTTTGTTTTGGCTTGGTTGATGGCAGGGTTCTCGTAGTTGTTGTGGTTGGGGGTCTTTTGGGGCCTTTATTTTCGGGGATGTTTGGAAGGGGAATTTTGAATTTTGGCCACGTTCTTTTTTGCCTCCGCTCCGTGCGGCGGCGCTGCCACCGTGTGGACACAGAGCGGTACTGCAGCTCCCCCTTCCTGGCACCGGGCTGTGATCTGTGAGGCAATGCTGCCATCGTGTGGATAAATTTAGGTACTGCAGCTCTCCCCCAGGCTGTGATCTGTAAGGCAATGCTGCCATCCTGTGGATAAATTTCGGTACTGCAGCTCCCCCCCGTGCCCGTAGCAGCCCCGGGCTGTGAACTGTGCGGCAATGCTGCCATCTCGTGGATAAAAAGCGGTACTGCAGTTGTCCGCCGTAGCAGCCCCGGGCTGAGCTCACGGGCAGTGTTGCCGCCCGAGCGCCGAAAGATCACGGCCAAAAAGGCGAGAAAAAATGAGAGGACCCCCGGACACGTGGCAGCCGGCTCTCTGCGCGCGACCTGGACCACGGAGCCGCTCGGGAGCGATTTTTCCGCGGCGTACGCCGGTGCGCGGACACGGGATGGGGGCTGAGCGGCGCCACGGCAGTGTTCGGGCAGACGATGTGGTCAGGCGCCTGTGCGAGCAGCCGAGGGGGACAATTGGGGGGGTGCCACAACCAAGATGGCGGCGCGGCTCGGGGCGCTTGACCTTCTAAAGATGGCGGCCAAAAGGGCGGGAAAAACAGAGAAGACCCCATGTGTGTTTATCTGACTGCCTCCATAAAAATCCCGACCACGGTGCCGCCCGGGGACAATTTTCTGCGGCGTTTCCAAATGTACGGACACGCGCTGTGGGTTCAGCCGTTCCGCGGGCGGGTTCAGGGTAGATATTTTAGTCAGGCATCTATGTTAGACACCGATGAGGTCCTTAGGTGTGCCACAACCAAGACGGCGACGCGGCTCGCAGTGCTCGACCTTCTAAAGATGGCGGCGGGGAGGGGCGAAAGTGACGTAAGGCACGACGTCACCGAAAAGACCCGGGGAGTGACGGAAATAACCGAGTGTTGCCGAACAGCCGAAAAGAGCCGACGGCTGACGGGAATCGCCGAACAGCCGAACCCAGCCGAGTTTCCCCGAACGTCGCCCCCTCAGCCGAACCGAACGAGCCCAGGGCAGTTCCGGGCCGGATCTGCCGCCTTTCTTATTTTCTGAGGTTTTACATATGCATAATGTCTTACAGACTTTCTTCGTACATATTTATTTTTTGATCTTGGTTATTTTCGTTTGGAATAGTAATTACTTTATGCTTTTCTGGGCACGCTCAGTGTTTAGTGGTGGTGGTCTCCAGGCCTTGGGGGGGTGTGTGTGTGTCTTTTTTTATTCATTTTTTCACCTTTATCTTTCTCATGTGTGCTTTGGCTTTTTTTGGCACAATTTTAAGAGAACGTATTATTTTAGAGTCTGTGTTCTTTTCTTTATTTGTGCTCTTAATGCCGTTATTCTGTTGTTTAGGTTAGTTCTTCTAGTTCATTGTCTGATTATTTGAAGGTTTCTTATTTGTAATGTTTAAATATATGCAAAAAAGTAATAAGCACAGTGTTACTAAATATATTAATAATATATTAATATATATGATAGTATATATATAATATATAATATATATATGTAATATATAATAATAAATATATCTTATATATTTTAAAATACTACTTGGAATGTATTCTAATATACTATATTATATACTATATTATATACTATATACTATACTATATACTATACTAATATACATAATGTATATGGTCTTTAATTTACTATAAAGGATTAGTTGTGATTTTTCAGTTTATGCCTCAGAGGCCGGTTTAGATTAAATATCAGGAAGGAATTGTTCCCTGGGAGGGCGGCGGGGCCCTGGCACGGGTTCCCCAGAGAAGCTGTGGCTGCCCCTGGATCTGGTGGAAGGTGTCCGTGCCGTGGCTGGGGCTGGAATGGGATGAGCTTTCCCTTCCACAATTCAGTGATTCTGGTGGTCTGGCTGAGCTCAGTCAGCCTGAGGAGCTGTTGCAATTTCAGGCTGGAAGTTGAGTCCTCATAACTTACACTTGCATAAAAGCAAGAATGAACGCTTAAAAAAATTCTAATGCGTGATTTTTTTAAATATAAAAAGCACAGGGAGAGGTGCTTCCTTTTATTTTCTTCTGATTCAATTGTATTTCTCACTTACAGCACTGTAGAAACCCTGTTCTGCTCTGGCTGCTGAAGGACACCCCAGATCATCTCCAGGTGCACCTGAAGGGATCTCGACGCCGAGAGAGATTTGTTCTGTTTCCGCATTGACTCTGTTGAGAGGTGAACGCAGAATGTCCATGGGTCACCCTGCCAGCTCCACTTGGCTCAGCAGGCATCGCAGGGAGGGCACTCCTGTCATCTCTCTGGTGAGTCTGGAGGTGGGTTTTTCTGCTGCTCTGTCCCAGAGGGGTTTTCTGTATTGCTGCTGTTGGCATTGTTGTGCTGAGTTGTGAGGAACATCACCTGTTTAAGGCAAATCCTGTAAAAAAAATCCCAAACAAACATGCCTTTTGTATGAGAAATTGCATTTTGTCCAGGAAAATCTCACCGGGCCCCGGGCACAGGAGGGTTCATTCCCATTAGATCAGGAGGGTGCACAAAGCAAACTCATAAAGGGCCTGGCTGGAGCCTGTTGGGGTCAGCCTTAGCAGGGGGAAGGGTGGCCAGAGGGGCTCAGGCAGGGCTTGGGGCGGGTCTGACCTGCACTGGCCACGTCTGCTCTGTCCTTGCTGAGGTGGGCAAAGGCAAATCTGACAACTGAGTGTGTGCTTGAGCCTCTCACTCAGCAGTCTGAGGATCTGTCTAGAGAATGGAAGCGGGCTTGGGTTTAGTTTGGTGTACAGCACTTAAAAGTGGTCTTCAAATATTCCTCAGTAACTGTATCCTGAATTAAGGCTCCATGCCGGAGTTCTTTGGTGAGTGCATTGTTCTAATGGAGGGTGGTTGTTCCTCTGAACTGGATTTAATGTCTCTGTTATTTTCTGAAGTTCTCATTTATTTTGCTGTGTTGTTGTGGATGTTCACCCTCGTACTCTGGACAGTGGTTTGCGGATTTTTTTCCTTCATTCCCCAGCTATAATACTTTTTAATTTTTTTTTTTTTCCCCATGGCAGTAAAATTCTCTAGAGCACTAAACCGGCTGCAGAATGGCATTTTCTCAGAGAGCAATGCTGCTTCTCCCAGCCAGCCCTGCACTGTTCTTGGTGCCATTTTTCACTGTTTCCTGTAGCCCCAGAATCCGTGGCTGTCCCTCAGGGTTCTGAAGGAGTGCTGTATTTGGATTTCTGGCTTCAGGATCTGAACTGTGGCATCTGGGCTCTATTCTAGGAACCCTGGAAAAGCAAGTTCTTATTCGTGAGGACCCATTAACTCTTGAAAGTCGAGCTGTCTTGCAAGAGGTGCTGCAAAGGGTGAGATTTAACCTGATATCATTTTTTTTAATCATCTCTGTGAAACCTTAATAAGCTTCAGCAGTTTCTGCAGAACAGATGATTTCACCCCGAGCATTTCAGTGCATTGTAACACGTACTGCACTGCTTCATGTCATTGCTATCTTGTGTCATGGAAGATCTTCAGCAACTTTTCCTTCAGTTTTCATGGTGATCAGCATTTTGTGTTTATCCAGCACAGCATTAGGTTCCTATTTGTGTCTCTCAGTAATTTGACAGGTTGTTTCTAGTTCTGATTCACTTCTCCAGATCTTGACTTAACTTTGAGTCGCGTCTCTTCTGCCTTTTGTGCAAATGGACTTAATGTTGTTGCTGTCACTTTGTATTGAAATATCGAGCAGCTTTTACTTCTGGGGTTCCCAAAGTCTGCCCTTGGCAGGTGCAGCCTGTGCTTCAACCTGGAGCCCTCAGTCCGCAGGGAAATGGACCTTTGGGGAAGTTCTTACAGCTCTATTTAATGCTTTGTGGATGATGCTGATTTTCTGGAGGTAGGCTGTCCATTCTGACCCATTTTCTTCTCTCTCCTTGCAGACTGGACCTGCTGAAAGGCTGAGGCGAGACCAGGATGTGCAAAATCTCTGAGTCTGTCTTGCTGAGGCTGAAGCCACGTTTGCTGTCAACGGTGACATTGTGGAAGATGCTAAAGACTGAAAACTTTGGGGTTTTTCCCCTGAGTCACCAGACTCTGTCTGCAGCTGTGCCCTGTCTATCTCTTCAAAGAGTTTCTGGGTTTAGAAAGGTTTTTACATTCTGCAATATTTATCTAAAACTCAATTGAAAAGAATCACACTCTCTCAGTGTGGTGTTAATTGCTCTGAGTTGGTTAATTAAAATAAATGGTAAGGGGTTTTAGCAACCCTTGGGATGGCCCCTGGAGCTGGCAGCTCTTGTTCAATTTCCCTTCATTCCTTTAATGTCTTTTAGTTATTTCTTAAGCAACTAATGCAATTAGGATATACACTAAGGACAGCAGCATTTCTGTCTTGTTGGATTGGGAAATCCAAGCCGAGGTCCTTGGAGGGATTGAGGGGATGGGGAGCTGAGCCTCAGGGTGGGTTTTGACAGTGGGAGTTTGGTGAGGAAGAAAAGAGAGATCCCCCAAAAGTGATTAAGGTCAGTTCTGCTGGCTTTGGGTGCTCCTACCCCAAAAAATCATTCTGGTTAAATGGGACTTGGAAAAGCAGGGGGATGTGCTTGGGGCGGGGCCGGGCAGTGCCGGGGGCGGGGCCGGGCAGCGCCGGGGGCGGGGCCCAGAGGCAGCTGGGGGCGGGGCCGGGCAGTGCCAGGGGCGGGGCTCCACGGGCGCGGGGCGGGTCCCAGGTGCCAGGACCCCGGACCCCACCGGAGAGTTCCACACGGAGCTCATAGAGCATCGGCTTTTTCCGGCACCGATTTGAATCCCCGCCCGGCTCCCAATTGGCGGGCTCGTTGAGGAATCGGCAGCGCTGATTGGACAGCGGGTCCCGGGAACCGCCCCCGGCTCCGCCCCGCGCTCAGCACCGACCCCGATTCCTCCCGGCCCCGCCCCCCGGCACTGTGGAGGTGTAATGGATAATGAGGGGACAGGCCAGGCACAGGTGGGAGCCGTAATGGATAACGAGGGGGCGGTTTAAGAGGGGGAGGCTCAGCTCAGTTCGGTATCCAGCTGTGAGCAGTGAGTGCTCAGGTCCTGGCTGTGGCTCTTGGAGTGAAGGCAGGAGCACGTGGGTTTGGAGCGTCACTTCTGGAGGCCACGAGGGACAAACCTTTATACCCAGCAGCAGCAGCAGAAGGTAAGCCAGTGTGGGTTTATTGGGGGGACTTTTTTTTCTTTTTCAGCTTCATCTCACCAATCCCTCCCCGGTGCTCCCAGAAGAAAAAGGAGTTATGGAGACAAAAGGAGTTCAAATTGATTGAAGAAACTCCTTTTTCTGTTGTTTTCTGTGTTTAAATTGGATGGGTTTTCTTTTCTCTTGGAATTTTAATGAGTAATAGTACTTTCATGTAATTTTTATTCAATGTTGTGTTGTAAGGTGGTGTGTAGTCTTTTGTGTGACTTTTTTGGTATTATTTATTATATATAATTTGGTTTTTTAGTTAAGGTAGCTTTATGGATGGGTTTGTTTGTATTTGAGGCAGATTTAATTTAAGTAGCTCTTTTTGAGAGGCTTCTGAAATGTGTTATTGGGGTTTTGTGTGTTGTGTGGAGGGATCCAGGTTGGGTAGAGCTGTTTTTTTCTGTTTGGTGGTTTTTAGTGATTTATTGTGTAGTTTTATTCTGTTTGTAGGTGGTGTGATGAGGGATGTGTGGTGTATTTACTTCATGTTTGGTTTCATAGTTCACATTGGTCAGAGTATTTTTTTAACTGAGTTTTGTTGTTGAATTATTTTTGGGGGATATTGTGTTTTTCCAGGGTTTGTTTTGTAAGGTTCACAGTGGTGTAATTGGCTGTGGTGTGAGGTATAGGGGAGGTTTTTATTTATTTAGTGGTGGCTTTTATCATGGTGAGCATCTAGTGTTTGCTTTAGTGGGTTTGAGACAGTGTGAGGTAGTTAATTTTTTAGGGTTTCTTAATATTTATAATTAGAATATTGTTTATTGTTTTGTAGGGTTTGTTTATTTAGCCTGCTTCATTAGAGTATATGTTTTATAGTTTTGGATAATTTAGGGGATATTGTTTGTAGCCAAATGGATCTTTTAGTTTTGTGTGTATTTATAGGTGGTTTGTTTGTTTTGATGGTTTTGAGGAATTATGGGTTCATTGAGTCAGGAATAATTGTTTTTGGTGCTGTTAATTTGAGTATATCAATGCTATTTTTATTTTTGTAGATGGATTTGTTTATTGTTGTGCTTCTCGGGGTTTTTCAGTCTGCAGCAGATTTAAACAGTCAGAAGAAAAAGGAAAAAAAAAAAAGTCTTTTCTTTAGCTGGCTAATACTAACAAAGAGCAAAGGAGATCTGTGTGCTGCAGTCTGTCTGTGCCTGGGCTGAATACACTGGACAGGGAATGCACAGGAGTGAACACTGTTTTCTTACAACAGGCTGCATGCTTTTTCTTTCCTTGCTTTGCTCCCAAAATCAGTCTGAAAGGTACAGAAGGCATTTTTGTAGTAGTTATTTTAAATGTTTGAGGATTTTTGGTGCTTAAAATAATTGTTTTGGAGGAAGTTTGTTTGAAGTTTTGGCTTAGTTATAATGAAATTATTTTTAATTAGGTGTTTTTATGGTTTTTTGTAATTAAAAGTTGAGGCTTTTTTTGTTATGTTAATAATAGAAAATGGGTTTTGATTTGGTATATAGAGATGGGATTGTTGTGTATGGTGTACTGGTGTTGACTAAGGATTAAAAATTCTGTGGTTTGGATGTGTTAGGTTAAGGAATTTATATAGTTTAAAAGATGTGGGTTTTATGCTTATTTGGTTAGAGGCAGGTCTTTAAGTTGGGGGGGGTTCTGGGTGTGTATTTTGGAGTTTTTTTGAAGAGAAGGGAGATGGGGGTTTTTATTATATTTGGGAGTTGGACTACGAGTAATAAGAGTTGGCTTTTTTTTTTGCTGGACTTTTGTTTGCATTTCCTACAATTGATATATTTGTGTGGTCAGGGCAGTGGTGTTTCTGGTGCAACTCTGAGCATCCCTTATTGTTTGTGTGTTTCAGGTGGTCACTTGTCTCACACTGAGATCCTCTCACCCAACAGCCCTGCTGAGATCATCCGTGGATGTTTGGTTTTCTTTATGGCACCTGACTGAGACAGCAGGAATTTCCCAGAGGCAGAGACAGCCTTCCTTGGCCCCTGATGTGGATTCTCATCCCTGAACATCCCAGAGATAAGTGAAGGGCTCAAAGCCACAGAGGGGGTGAAAGTGGGGTGTGGGTTGGGAGTCCCCGGGAGGGATTTTTGGGTCAGGTTTGGAGATGGGGATGTCCAAGCTGTGACCCCTTTAGGGCACGTGAAAGGAAGGTCTCACAGTGCTGAGGTGTGCAGGGCAGAGCAGTCCCAGGGCACGTCGTGTCCCTTGTCTGTTGTGCACTCTGTGTCTGTTGTGTGTTTTGTTTTGTGTGTCTTTTGCCTTAACCCTTCAAGGGGTCTTTTGGAGACCCCAGGCATCGTTCTTAACATCTCCCTGTTCCTTGGACAGGCACTGATATCATTGAACTTTGACTCGGGTGCTCAGACACACATCAGGATCCATCTCTCTCCACAACCATCCAGGCTGGTGCCTTTCCAGGTCTTGTTCTGAGCTGTATCCACAGCTGTGCACTGCTGTGATCCATTCTGGCAGATTAGGTCTTCTAAAAGTGCACAGCTGAGTGGAGGATTCTGACCTTGGGATTCTCAGGCATCCATCCCTGCGTTTCTTGGGATCAGTGATCCCGTTGGCATCTTCTTCCTGCAGGGTTCTCTGAGCCTGGTCAGCTCCCCGTGGGTCTGACCTCGGTCATCTCATTGCGAGTTCTCTCGGTCCTCAGGGTCATTCTTCTTGCCGAGATATTTCTGTCCCTGTTGTGTCCCCTCTTTTGTCCTGTCCTGTGTCACGGGGGTTGGTGTGTTTGACTTGGAGCTGCTCTGCCTTGTTGCTCAGTCTGGGTGTGGGGGGAATGGGACAAGTCCTGGGGACTTGAAATTTGTCATGTGGGGTGTAGTTGGGCTGTGGAGGGTATTCCTGGATTGACACAAAGTGTCTGGAGCTGTCGAGTTCTCCTGCAGCCCTTTGACTCTTGTCCTGACTTTGTTTCAGGTGCAGATGGATTCAATCCATGGCAGAGTGCCCCATCCCGGCTGAGGGGGCTCCCCTGAGAAGGTCAGTCACTGTTTGTGTTTGCAGGGGAGTGTAAATGGTGGCCATGTTACAGCGCTGCTCTTTGTCTTTGTTTTTAGGAGGCAAAGCTGGGTCTCTGCAGTCAAGGTGAAGTGGACGAGGTGAGCAGTGATGGGTGGACAGAAGCCGTTGCTTTTGCTGAAGTCTCACTTGCTGGTGGAACTCAAAGCATTCACTGTTATTTTTTTAAATTTATTTTAGGTGGTCCATTTGGCAGATGTGCTGGCCCAGGATGCCAGAGGAGGGTAGATGGGTGGAACATTCAGGTTCTCTTGTGCTGTGTTTCAGTCAGAGCCGGGAGGTTGCTGTTTCACAGGAACTCAGCATGATTTTTTCCTTTTTTGTTTCTTTGCAGGTGCTGCTGCTGCACCAGGTGTGCCAGGGAATAGAGGGAGGGGGTGAGTTGGCACTTGGGCAGGTGGCCCACAGGTGAGTGCTGTGCTCAGTGTGTCCCTTTTCCTTTTGCTGGGTTCACTCTGGGCAGCCTCTGGAGTGGGGGGAAGATCTGAGGGGGAGCCGGGACAGGGGTGCAGAGGAGCCCTGGGGGTGACTCTTCTGGAGGGGAATAGTCACATTTTCTGTTCTGTGGTCCCAGGTAGTGTGAGGAGGTGCACAGCTGGAGTTTGGATATGGCAGCACTGAGAGAACGTCTCCAAATCCACGGAGCCAACACGTTCATTTCTGTCCAGGATGGATTTTGTCCACTCGTATTCAAAAGTTAAGTTGTTGGGGTTGGTGGTTGAGAAAAAGAGAAAAAAGGAGAAAAAACCTTTTCAGTCCCAGGAGGCAATTTAAAGTTACCTTAGAGAGGAGAGAGCCCTTGTGGGATGGAGCCCTCAGGAGTAAAAAGAGAGAGGGTGACACAAAGTGTCTGGAGCTGTCGAGTTCTCCTGCAGCACTTTGACTTTTGTCCTGACTTCGTTTCAGGTGCAGATGGATTAAATCCATGGCAGAGTGCCCCATCCCGGCTGAGGGGGCTCCCCTGAGAAGGTCAGTCACTGTTTGTGTTTGCAGGGGAGTGTAAATGGTGGCCATGTCACAGCACTGCTCTTTGTGTTTGTTTTTAGGAGGCAAAGCTGGGTCTCTGCAGTCAAGGTGAAGTGGACGAGGTGAGCAGTGATGGGTGGACAGAAGCAGTTACTATTGCTCCAGCCTCACTTGCTGGTGGAACTCTGAGCATCCAGTGCTGTGTGTTTTAGGTGTTCCACTCACACGATGCCGAGCTCCCCTCACCAGCCAGGCAGTGGGAGCATTACAGGACTCTGTGGTGAAGCCTTGACCTTCTCCATTTGAAGGGGCCATCCAGGTGGGCTTTGGTAACAGCCGAGGAGTTGAGGTGTGTCAGGGAGGAGGAGCGAGGCTCTGCTCAAGTTTCAGCAGTGCCACATCACCTTGTCTGCTCTTAACCCAGGCACACCCCGCAGTGTTGGTGTCTGAGCAGAGCTGGAGCACAGGGCCCGAGGACCTGGGTGTGCTCAGGAGGTGGTGAGTAGCAGAATTGCTGGTTTTTGGCCCATGTGCTGCTGAGATCACACGGTCACGTTTGCTTGTCTTTATTGTAGCTGACTGAGAAACACCAGCCCAGTGACAGCAGGAATTTCCTCGAGGGAGCGGTGGCCTTTTTTTGTACCTGACATGGATTTGCATCCCCAGATGTCTCAGAGATAAGTGGAGGGCTGGGAGCCACAGAGGGGATGAAAGTGGGGTGTGGGGTCAGGGGTCACCAGGAGGGGTTTTTAATCAGGTTTGGAGATGGGGATGTCCAAGATGTGACCCCTTAGGCTGTGTAAAGGGAAAAGTCTCATTTCTGATCCCAGTGCTGAGGTGTGCAGGGCAGAGCAGTCCCAGGGCACGTCGTGTCACTTGTCTGTTGTGCACCCTGTGTTTTTTGTGCATCTCATCTCTTTCATGTCTTTTCCCTTTGCCCTTCAAGGGGCCTGTCAAAACCCCTGGCATCAATCTTAGCATTTCTGATCTCTGCATTTCTCAGCCAGGTGCCTTTGACTCGGGTGCTCAGACACACATCAGAATCCATCTCTCTTCACAACCATCCAGGCTGGTGCCTTTCCAGGTCTTGTTCTGAGCTGTATCCACAGCTGTGCACTGCTGTGATCCATTCTGGCAGATTAGGTCTTCTAAAAGTGCACAGCTGAGTGGAGGATTCTGACCTTGGGATTCTCAGGCATCCATCCCTGCGTTTCTTGGGATCAGTGATCCCGTTGGCATCTTCTTCCTGCAGGGTTCTCTGAGCCTGGTCAGCTCCCCGTGGGTCTGACCTCGGTCATCTCATTGCGAGTTCTCTCGGTCCTCAGGGTCATTCTTCTTGCTGAGATATTTCTGTCCCTGTTGTGTCCCCCCTTTTGTCCTGTCCTGTGTCATGGGTGTTGGTGTGTTTGGCCTGGAGCTGCTCTGCCTTGTTGCTCAGTCTGGGTGTGGGGGGAATGGGACAAGTCCTGGGGAGTTGAAATTTGTCATGTGGGGTGTAGTTGGGCTGTGGAGGGTATTCCTGGCTTGACACAAAGTGTCTGGAGCTGTCGAGTTCTCCTGCAGCCCTTTGACTTTTGTCCTGACTTTGTTTCAGGTGCAGATGTATTAAATCCATGGCCCCATCCCGGGTGAGGGGGCTCCCCAGGGAAGGTCAGTCACTGTTGATGATGAAAGTCACATATCTCACATTTATTGGCACTGCAGTGCAGGGCACCTGCATTTACAGCTCCAAACAAGTGAGTCCCTTGCTAACCCCCCCCTGGGGAGCAGCTGGAGCCTGCTCTGGGCTGGGCTGGGGGACCAAAGACTTGGGGCTGACACAGCAGGTACGTGAGAAAATGCCTGGCTTTGTCCTGTGGTGGTAGGTTGTTTTTTTTTTGGTTTTTTTTTTTTTTTTTTTTTTTTTTAATGTGTGTGTGGTTTTTTTTTTTTTTGGTGGTTTTTTTTTGTTTGTTTGTTTGGTTTGGTTTGGTTTTTTTTTTAGCTTTCTACAAGGTTTTAACCATCAACCTGGTAAAAATAAACTGTAATGACTGAAGACATGAGGGGCTGGCAGGTTATACACACCAGAGACAGCTTTTTTTTTTTTTTTTTATAGCTGGGAGACTTACTTCTTGCTTTTGAGATTCTCTTTTTTTGGCCAATTTTTTTGTTAAAAACCTTATTTTGAGATGTGCTGCTTCAATAACAAATTTATTGTAGAAATACCTCTAACGTCAGAAGATGAAAGCACAAACACCAACATGCCACCACCTTAATGTTTGGCAGCAAAACTTGATCTTTACTGAAGTTAAAACTTCATATTTTTTCTGCTAATAAAAGTTAATGAAGGTATTTATCAGCTTTTGCTGCCCTTTGCTGATACTCAAGGTCATTAAAAATTTGCTCTACTTTTTGTAAAATAAATACAGATTTTAGGTCTCCCTCATTCTCTTCAGACTAGCAACATATGAATTGATTTTTGATCTCCTTCCTTTTGGTTTCTGTGGGTTTTAAGCTGCACGGAGAAGGTGTCTGTGGACACGGCACCCACGGCATGGTGCTGGGGAGGGCAGGATGGGAAGGAACTGCTCAGAAATCCAGGAGCAGCAGTGGATTGGGAGCTGGTGATCCTGCCTCAGTCACACTCTCCTGGACAGTCTGTGCAATGATAATATTCCTATTTCCCCTCCTGAACATGGAGTGGGAGGAGAACAGAAGTCTTGGCGTTGGTGGGAATGGGAACACCAAGAGAAAACTGCTGTTTGTGTCCCCAGAGAGCGGTGGGGAGAGCCTGAGAGAAACACTGGCTGGCTGAGGGGTAGTTGTGTCCCCTCTGGAATAAATCCCTGTGTCTCCTCAGAGCTGCTGGTTTGCAGAGGAGTTTGGGCACATTTTGCTGCAGCTTTGGTTTCTTAATACCTGGAAATCCATGGATTGCTGGGTGATTCCCATAAGTTCTCTTATTTTGTAGGAGCTGCAGGGTGAGGTCAGTATTTTGAGGGAGGCCCTGGCAAAGCTGCTGAGGAGAAGGAACACGGAGCATCCGGGGGCTTCTCCCACCTGAGTTTCTCCTGGAGCGTGCTGCGTGTCACGCTGGATGTTTAACCCGGCTTTGGGGTGTTCTCCTGCAGTCCCAGCTCTAACTGCTGCCCCTGAGCCGAGGCCTTGCTGTGTCCCAGCACTAAACCCGGCAGGTGGGTCCTGCTTTTCCAGCCCTTTAATCCCTCGGGCAATCCCAGATTCCCGGAGCTCCCCTGGGCACAGCCTGGACTTGCTCCCTGGGAGCTGCACTTCAGTCTGCCTGAACCAAGGACCTCCTGTTTGAAACTTTATTCCTGCTGTTTTTCCTCTTGCAGGTAGTTGGCAAAAAAGGAGAGAGCCAGTGGGAAGTGAAGCCACTGGAAGGACTTTTCTGTCTGGCTCGTGCATAATTGCTTGACCATAACCAGAGACTCGGTTTGATTTCCTGCCTTTTCCAATAAATTGTTGCCTTCAGCTGGTTTGTGTTCCTGGTGTCCTCCTCCTCCTCCATGGATTTGTAAATAGAATTCCTGATTTTTGCCAAGTGGAATTTTGTTATTCCAGAAGTTGTGGCTCTTTTGTTCCACTGAAACTTCCCAACTCTGCTGAGAGTTTCAGCTGCCAAATAAAAATAAGACTGGAGGTTTTTTTGATTGTTACTCCCACAAATGCAGATAATTCTTGGATAGGAGTAACTAGACCTGGTGAATTCCCACTTCCCTTTAAAATCAGAGCAGAGGCAGCAGATTTGAAATCATCATTCCCTGAACTTTCACCAACTTCCTGACTGTTCCAAAAGTTTTCCATGTTGGAAATTCCTGAGCTTGTTTTGAGATGTTAGAAATTCTCAGCTTGTTTGGACAAGCTGGGATTTCAATATTATTCCTTCCTTTTATTTCAAGTTTTTCCTCTCTCTGATTTTAGTGAGGGAATATTTATTTTTTCCAATTTTTCATTGTAATTGAGATGTTGCTACTTCTTAGGGCACATTTCCAAGGAAATTTACCCAATTAAGGTTGGTAAATCAGGAATTGTTCAGCACCATATCCACAGAATTCTGGGAATTCCCAGGAAAACTTGCTAAGTTTTAATTGCCATGATTCATCTCTTTGTAAAGTCTAATTTACTGCATTGTTAATTACATAAATCCCATTAAAACTTAAATCCCGGCCTAGTTGCTGTTCCTTGGACACAATGGGGTGGTTCTTTCCTGCCTTGGCACATGTGGCTGTTCATCCAAACTGAACTTCCCGATAAAACAGAATTTGTTTCCAAGCAAAACTGGGAATTGTCTACTAAACCTTATTTTCTGGGAGGCACTGGGTTTGTTTTTCCAATCAGTGCATAATCGAGGAAACTCCTGGAGCTGTTTTAGGCAGTGGCATGAGGGGAGATCTGCATTTATTTATTTTCTTCTTTTTATTTTATTTTTTTTTTGGTATTTTATATGCTCTTTTATTTTATTGTGGTTTTTATGGGGTTTTTTGTTTGTTTTGTATTTTTTTTTTTAATTATAATTTTTCTTCTATTTTTTAATTTTTAAGTTTTAAATTACTTTTAGATTTTTATTTGATTATTTATATTTTTATTTTCATGTTTTATTTAGCATTTTTAATTTGTATTTATTTTAATTTTTTATTAACTTTTATTATTTTTATTTTATTTTTTCTTGTTTTCTTTGTTCCTTTTTTCCCCATACTCTTTCTTACCCAGAGCATGTGGAAGTTTGGCTGTAAGGAAGAAAGAAGTTGAAAAATAACCTCGCTGTCCACTGGATGTCTGGATACAACTGACAGTGCAGTTAGCAAAAATCCTCTCTTTTCTGCTAAATTATAAAACCTGAATGGAGAAAGGTGTAAACATTGTGGTGCCATTTTTTTCCTTTCAAGTCTCATTCTCCCCATGCACAGTATTACCAGGAGTAACTTGATGTCAAGATGTTTTTCAGAGGTAGCAGTAAAACTAAGTAGACATTTTATTTTGTTACTCTCTGAACTTCCTTGTTTATTAACAAAGAAATCCAAAACAAAGCAAACAAAACAACCCACCAAAACTCCCCCCGAACACCCCCCCCCAAGAAAACACAGAAAGAGAAAATATGCCACTATTATTCTAATGAAAATTAAACCTTTTCCCTTTAGAAAACCAGGCTAATTTAATTCCACTTAATTGTGGTTGTGATGTGTTAAGTTAATGAATTTATATAGTTTAAACTATAATTTAAACAAACAGGAATTAAAAAATAAATACAAACAAAAATCAAGTAATAAAGACAGAAATATACGAAAAATATCAATAAAATAAATTATTACGTGTTATGTATAATATATAAAAGAGATATTAATATAAAAGATAATTTGTGATGATAAATATACATATCAAAATTATAAACAACATTGAAATATAGCCTAAAATAAAGGCTTTTTTGGTTTCACTTTGGTTGATGGCAGGGTTCTTGGCGTTGTGGCTGGGGGTCTTTTGGGACATTTATTTTAGAGGATGTTTGGAAGGGCATTTTTGGCCAAGTTCTTTTTGCCTCCACTCTCTGCCTGTCCCCTTGGCCCGAGGTGAGCGGCAGTGCTGCCACCCTGTGGGCACGGAGCGGTACTGCAGCTCAGCCCCGGGCAGAGGAGAGCGGCAGTGCTGCCACCCTGTGGGCAAAGAGCGGTACTGCAGCTGTTCCCAGCAGCCAGAGCAACCAGGACGTGGCTGCTCTCTTTGCCAGGAGGTGAGGGGTGCGGAGCAGGGGCAGGGTTTGCCTCGCTGCATTATGTTGCGGTGCTGCTGCATCACAGGAGGAAAGAGCTTGAGGTGCAAAGGTCTGAGCGGCATGGTGGGAAATGGGAGGTGAGGAAGGGTCGGGCTAAGGATGGAGTTAGTCGAAGAAGAGACATGTCTCGTCGAAACTAAAGATCTGTAAAATCCTAGCACTGCCTCGTGTTTAATGTGTTTTTACTTCATATTTATGTCATCACAAAAAGCAAGGAATGTAAATGTGACTGGTTCCCACTCTTGCAATGTGAAGATGTAAAAGCCTGTTGTGGTTTGAAAGCAAAGTGAGTGAGAGCCTCCAAGTCAAAAATACAATTTAACAGGTAGAAAGGTAAAAAAGTAAAATAAAATAAATGCAATAATACCAAAGACCACTGACAGAGTCAGAATACAACCTGAGCAGGGTGGTGGAGCAGTCCAGATGAGGTGGTCTGTGATCCCGTAGAAAGGTCTGGTATCTCTGCTCCTCTGGGAATCCAGTGGGTCAGGGCTGCTTGTACCGTCCCAAATTCCAGATTATATCCAAGGGAGAACGCTTGGCTCGTCCCCCTGGGCGGAGCATCTCACAATGGGATGAGGAGTCATGGGCAAGGCATTGATGGGCCATGAGCAGAAGAGCGCAAAGGAGGGGCCTGGGAAAACACTGCCCCACCTGGTTCCAACAGTTCATGAAGATGGTGATAGAATAAATACTTGTGTACATTCTACACTACAACCCGGGACAGAGCCTGAATGAGAGAGAGGGGACTCCAGGCGGCTCTTTAAAGGTGCTGTTTTATTTCATAGATTGAAGTCAGAGCAGTCATGGGTAAGAGAGCCAAGCCTATAGCTGTCAGCATCAGCTTACAGGCAAACTTGAAGCCACTTTAGCTCCGGTTACAATGCATTATATAGTTTTCTTTACTGAGCATCTTAATACATAAAATCCAATCAGCATCATACACAATACCTTTTAATTTATAGCCTATCACAACTACTATTATTACCATATTATGGTTAGTACTATCCAATCACATTGAGTTAGCATGTTACATTTTAAGCTTAAAGTTGTTTTTTCTCTTTTCTTGCAGTGGAAAATTCTTTGACTTTTTTTTACTTGGTAAAAACATGTTTTTATCCGGCTGGGTTTCTCTCTTTACTTGGTAAAAGCATGTTATTTTTTGTAGATGACTTATCCTTTGCTCTCAACCATAAATGTTTTTTTTCCAACTCATCCTAACCTTTGTTCAGTAACAACTAACTCAGCAATCCCTAACGTAAACATTTTTTTTATTCTCCTGTATCAAAATTTGCTTTCATTTCTATTCTGCTTTCAGGTTCTACATTCAGAGAGCTTCTGCTAAGCATTCATATCTGTAAAACTCTACCTGCAAACCTTCATTGTTCCCAACATGAAGGTTTTTTACAGGCTCATGTATTACCCTGTCTTTTACTGCTTCAAGCTTGGCTTTTCCCTTGGTTTTTTGATATCTGTGGCAATGGGTGTCACAAGGGGTTCCTCAGCAGGGGTTTTGGGAGTCGGTGCTCATTCTGCTTTTTCTGAAGGTGTGGGAAAGTGTGCTACCCCAATGGCTATTTTTTCCAATGGAAAGTTTTCCACCTATGACCACCAAGGCATGCACGTGTTTTAATCTTGTAGCCAGATGTACTAAGGTTTTTACTTTCTAATCCAACACCCATAACAGATTTCTATTTGGATCGTGTCTGCGAGAGTTGGGATTTGTGCTGGAGAGGTGCTGTTGGGAAGAAAAGATGGAGTAAATCCTGAGTTATAGGGAAGAGGTCTATTTATGAACTCTATTAATATTTCCCTGTAATTCTGGGCATTAGGATTTGGCCTGGGCTGTCAGGACGAGTCTCAAACAATCGAACTGAGCCCCTGAACCCGAGCGTCTGCTGCTGTTTTTGGGAGGCTGCACCCACCGCGGAAGCCCCAGCCTTTGAAGACCACAGGTAAGGGTAACAACTGTACCTTTTTTTATCCTCTCCAGGTGTCTGGCAAGTGTCAGACAAGAAGGAACCAAAACTCCTCGGGGCCCCGGCAGAGAGAGACAAGCAGAACATCCAGACGTTGGGAGAGTTTCTGTGAGTGCCCGTTGGCGAGTCTCGTTCGGTGCCGTCTCTCAGTCAGCTCCAGGGGCGCTCCCGGAGCACATTCGAGCCGTGCCATGTCCGCACCCGGCCAGGTGTGGGCGTTTGCCCCTCACCAGCCCCGTCAGTTGAGAGCCGCAGGTGCCCCTCTGGTGGCAGAGGAAGCATCAGACCTGGCACGGTCTGAGACTCCTGGTCTGGGAAAAGAGAAACAAGAAAAGGAAGGATGAGAACGTAATGAACCTGGGAGGCAAAGAGATCGATAACCTACAGGAGAGCAAAGAAGTAAGGACTCTGTAACTTGGGACCAAGGAGCACAGAACCAATGCTTTTCTCTGGGTAATTTTGACCACACCAGTCTGTGAAAAAGCCAGTAAAAATCCTGTGTCATGGAATGATTTTCTCTGAACGAGCCAGGCAATGTAAGGATAAAATGATTCCCGTTGCACGTCCTGGCCACAAGGAAATCACGCCTTGATTCTCTAAGCCCCAAAAAATTGTTGTTCCAATTACAGAGTTTTTGCTTTTCCTGCAGTTTCTGTGACACGAGCCGGAGATCATATGCATGGACTCGAACGGTGCAGCGTAAATTTTCTTTCAGAATCTCTGTAAAAGAAATGAAATGCAGTCCCATGAAACTGGGTTAGGCCAGGCTTAGACACCAGGCCACAGCTCACGGGCCAGCAATAATGTCCAGGTTTTAAGGTAAGAGTTTAGGGCCAGAGGACAAGGCAAAGCTATAGCCAAAGTGGCTGATGTTCTGCACGGTGCTGGAAGAGACGCTTTCCAGAGCCACACTTAAAGCCAATTTGTCTTCCAAGGTAGTTCAGCCACTGGATTTCCTCTTCCCACTCGGATGGCAAGGCTCGGCATACCCACAGTGCAGAGGAATCTGAGTTTAGCCTGGTGGGATCTCCTCTTCAGCAGAGAACGGAGCGTGCTCAGGGCAGCCACGCTCACCTTCCTCACGGTGCACCAGGGACCCAAAAGCTACAAAGCAAAAAGACTCCTTCAAGTGACTCACTTTCCATCATAAACGAGGAGTAAGTAAAGAGCTTTCCAAAGGAGGTGAGTACACATGGTACCAGAAAGGGAGTGTCTGAGGTAAAAAGAGGACATACATTCCTGGGGGTAGAATATATAAACACTATGCTGAAATAAAGAATTGATAAGGGGAAAGAGAGAAATAGTAAGTAAAAACAGATCAGCTCTTTATGTAAATCATGAAATCTGAGGGTTTGACCGGTATTCTGTGTCTTTGAATTCAAATTTTGTGGTAGGAAAATTGACGATGAGAACTTTGGAACAGGAACAAAACCTTTAAAGGACGGCCCAGCGCTCCTCCATAACCTATCGGACCTGTGCATAAAGTTTTCTTCCTACAGTATCCTACCCACATTGCATAATCTCGTATTCAAATATGAAATAAAATAGGAGCTAAGTAGTTTTAAACCCTCCCACTGACACACCGGTGATTTGTGGAAGCCCAACAAGCTACAAAATGCCAACTCTACTGCTTTAATACCACATTAAAAGAAAGGTGTAATTATAATGTACTTTGCCACTATTACCTCCTCGTGTTCCATGTGCTCTTGTTGTCAGTGATAACACTTAATCAAATGGAAAAAAAAGATAGTCTATAAGATAAAGCTCTGAGCATCTTCCTTAAGGAAGGCTAAACACTGTACCAGCTCTTAATGGAAGCTCTTTTGCTCAGAGAATTGTAAAACTATTTGCTAAAAAATAAAAAAAAAATTAATGGATTTTAGCTAAAGAAAAGAGTAGATTTTTAAGCCTACAATTCCATCTTGGAGGAAACCTCCACCCTCTGTGCTGCCTATAGTGTTACTGCCCCAGTCATCCTCACCAAATTAGAACTTAAACTTTTATAAGTACATGGATGCACAATAATGTGTCACTGCTTTATTGCATGCCTGCTCTGAGTCTTTTATTTATACTTAAGAGAGGACTTTTCTCTCCACTCATACTCAGCTGTCACTCTGAGTGTACCCCAGGGGCTCCAGGGGAGCAGGACACGCACCCTGGAGCACAGTACAAAGCGGGGGATGCTCTGAGCGGGACACAGGTTAGCAGTGACCCCCCCCTCAGCACACAGTGACAGGTGTCCTTAGCCCACCCCAGGGGTGCCAGGAGCTGGGTTCCCTGGAAATGACACCTAAGACAACTATTCAGCTGCTGTCTGAGTGGGCTGGAAGGGACTGACACTGACCCTGTGGGACTGCACAGCTGTGAGCACATCACCCACCAAAGACAAACAGAGGAGTTCCTGACAGGTACCGCCCCCCAGGCAGCCCACAGCCGCTCCAGGGACCAGCACTTGTCCTGGGACACCTGGACAAAGCACCTGTGCAGCACAGGCCAGGTCACCTGCACAAACCAGGTGTGTGTTTGACAGCTGGAGCGGGGAGAGGCTTGCTTTTTATTGCTGACTTTTCAGAGAATGAGGGTTTTTTGAGTTCCTAATGTGTACTGTTTTGTTCCACAGCAACACCTCGGTGATGCATTCCAGGGAACAATCAGTGCCCGTCCGGCAAAGACTTTGTCGGTAGGGCCAGGTAGCGCTACCCAAGATGTACGTCAGCTTTATGCTGAGAAGTGGGAAATCCAGAAGAACACAGCCAGGTTCTTTTTGCTGATGACACCCGTATAGATGTGTCTTGTGTTCCGTTCTTGTTCTGTGTGCTCCCCCTCCCACTTCCTTTCACACTGTCTTCTTCTTCTTTTTCTTGTAAGGAATGAATCCTCAATATTTATTTAATATATGTTGCTCAATCCCTCTCCCTGTTCTGTCCTGCTTTTTGTCTCCCTCCCTCACTCCCCACATCTCCGTCTTTCCTTTTTCATTTCTCTTTTCCCTTTGTCCCTCACCGTGACTCTTTCTTTGTCCCTCTTGTCATCCTTTTGCTCGTACCCGTCCGCACCTGTCGCCCAGTCCTTCACAGTCATTGTACCCTTCTCTCCATAAGCTTCCCCCCTTTCAGCCACACCTCTCCGTCTCCATCCCTGTGCCGTGCCTTGCCCGTCTTCCCCCCACCGGCACCTGCCGTGGTCGTTTCCTCTCCGGTTCCTCGTTTCCCTCTTTGTTGCCATATGCCTCTGTCCTTGCCATGTGTCTGGCACTCTGTCTTTTTCTCTGCCTCACTCCCATTCCTTTTTTTATTCTCTGTGGCTCTGTGGTGCTCCTTGTGCCACTTTCCCACGGGAAATCTGGGATCCTGGTGTCCCATTTGCTATTTCTGTTCTTTTTTAAATCCCCCTCTGCCCTGCTGGCCATCTCAGGTTTTTTGTTTGGTGGGTTTTTTTTTTTAAAGTTTCATCCTTAATTCCCCCCCCCCCCCCCCCCCCCCCGTCTTCTCTGCTGCCAATCCTTTGTGTCTCTTGCCTGTGACTGCAGGGGTAAGGAGGGACTGCAACCCTTCTGGGGGCTGTTACCCTTTCTTGTTACAGGAAAGTCCCTTTTTGGGGGGATGTACACTCGGAAAGGGCTGCAATAAAGCACTGTGGTGCTGTACAGGGCAGTTTGACTCATTCTCTGCCTTCTTTGGGGGTGAGGAAAAAAAGCTGAGGGGGAGGGGGTGGAGACTTGCGGGCTCTGATGTCATTTGGGGCACCATTTGGGACCAAGAGGGAGCCACCTGGCAGTGGAGGAGCAGGTGAGTGAGGAATGAGGAGGGGTCATGCTGGGTGCCCTCCCCCGGAGGATCCCAAAGCTGCCAGAAAATTCACAGGCATGAGTGGTTGTAGAATACTAAAACCTGTTAAATTTTTGTTTTTATAGATATTGTCAAAAATAGGAGCTTATCTCTAAATTCTTTCAGAAAGAAACCCTCTCTCTATCCACTCTATTGTATACAGGAATGTAGGAAACTCTGGCCAGAGATGGGTAATAGTTTTGAAAATAACGCCTATTGGTTTTGTGTAGGAATGATCCCATCAAGTGCTTTGAAACCATAAGAACAGATGCTGAGGCTGAAGGGAATAAAACAGCCTCTCCGGCAAATTTCGCCTCCGTTCTCCGCCCGCCCCCAAAGCTCGCCGCAGTCCCCGGCCGACCTCAGCGGCAGTGTCGCCACCTCGTGGACAGAGAGCGGTACTGCTGCCCCCCGACTCGGAACCAGTTTTAGTTCTGCTTGTGAAATCGCAGTTCTCGTCTGACATTGGCCGTTCTAGGAGGTAAAAGGGTAGATGGCCTTGGCATCCCTTAAGCCCTCTTGTCAATTTACTCTGAAACATTCGGGTGCCAGTTATTCTAGCTCTTGAACAGAGGTACCTTTTCCTTACAGGTGGCATAGTTTGGATTCTGCTTCCTAAAATTTCTAGTGTTTCAGGGTTTACCACAGAGACCATCTGCCAGGATGTAGCTCTTTGTGAATCACGGCAGTCCCGGGTGTATATTTTGAACTCCTTCCGAATGTCAGGTTTGAAGTATTTCTTACCTCAGGAAAACAGCAGTCTTTTGCATCTACGTATCAGGTGTTGAACTTTTGCATTTCTTGAATTGTGCGTGTCACAGAATTCCTCCTGGATGACAGCTGCCAGTAACTATGGCTCTTCTCGGTCACGGAGTTCAGGGGCTGTCTCCAAAGCCACCTACAGACACCGGAATGGAAATCTTTATTTACTGTGTAAAAGAATCACTCTAAGGCATCAGCCAGGGTCTAAATTCTACCTTTCAAAAATACCAACATTACATGAGTTCTTTCAGATTAAAGCTTCTGCGGAGTCAGGTCTGCCCAGCCCTCGAGCGTCACGCACCTCCCACAAACCGGTCTCGCCAGGATGGCTCGCTGACTTCCATCATGGGGAAAGAAGCTCCCATTTGGAGTCAGAAGCCTCGTGTGTCCTGTGGGGTTCCCCTCCTAAAACTGCAAATTTTGCAGGATTTCTTATAGTAGAAGTTTCCTGGGAGCTATGCCTCTGGCTGGATTTCGGCTCCTGCGACCGTCACGTGAAGCGAACTCGAGACCCTAGGGTGTGCGGATTTCCTCACCATTGAAAAGACATATCGTTCGCATCCGGGAGCCACGGTGTGAAAGCGGGTGTCACCTCTTAAATTTGCAAATATCTATCACAAGAGTTTTTCTAAATGAATGGTGCTGAGAACACAAGCTCCAGCCTGCTTTGGACTTAGAGTTGCCTCCTCTAAATGGCTCTTTAGACACTAGGTTGGAAAGTTCCTAAATATGCCAAATAGCCCTTGTTTACAGCCAGGAGCCCAGATCTGACCGTGGGATTACACGTCTTAAAATTCAGATCATCAGAGGATTTCTCCCAGGTGAAACCTGCTAGGGACCGCTTTCTCACTGGCCTTAGGTATTCGGAAGGCTACTTCAAACCCCCTAGAAATCCAATCAGAAATCTTTCCTACCTGTGGAATCCAGCCACTTTTCTACTCAGGTGCTGTTGTAGAAAACCAGGAATACGCTTATCAAAATTGCAAATGTCAGACAATTTTTCCTGGACCGGGACTGGCAGATGGTACACTGCTGTTGTCGAGACAGCCACAACACCCCGAGTGCTTCTTTAACACTTCAGAAGGCTTCAGGCATCAGCACCTTGTTATCTAGAAGTCTTTCATATCTCTTCTATGTAGCCTCCCATGAGCAGATCCACACAGCTCTGGCTCTTTGTCTTTCTTCTCTCGTCCCTCTGCAGTTCCAGCTCGCTCTTTCCCATCTCTAGCACGGCCACCTAACCCTGTCTGTCCCTCGCGTGCCCTGCAGTCCCCTCCTCCTCGTGGCACGGCCGGCAGACTCCAACTGTCCGTCTACCAGCTAAGTCAGTCTTTTATTGCACTCATAGCCGTGAGGGCAAGGCTGGTCTCACTCTTGACTAATTAACATAGCTGCAATATATCAGAGGCAAGCCTGCCTTTACCCCTGTCTCTATCTGTCTCCCCACAGTACCTCCGCGTGGCCTCAGATTCTCATTTCCTCTCTATCCCCGAGCCCCCGAGGGGCTCACAACATCAGTTTATCCGGAGAGTCCACGAGGCACATTATGTTACAACTCGTGCACCTGGCAGGGGAGTAATTTTCTGTTCAGAATCATCCCTATCCCAGCAGACCAGAACATTTGGTGCTCCATTAAGTCTTGGCAAAGTTTCAGAGACCTCATGACCTCCAGGGATACCATAGATGTCGTCGGGTCCCTCTAGCAGGCCATCAGAGGTTTTTGAGTGGTATTCCAGGGCCTAGGAGGACTTAGGAGGTCCTACAAACTTTTCAGGGGCCTCTAGAAGCCCCCAAAGCCACAGTCACCTTCTTTAAATCCTGACCGGCCTGCTTCAGAACATCTAAACTATTTCCATCAGCTCCTAAAAAGCTTCAGCATCCCAGACCTGGTCCTAAAACCACTGAAATTATCCCAGCAACTGCATGTCCTTCCCAAATCTTTCTAAATCACCCCTGGACCCAAGGGACAGCTGTTTTCCATGGCGTGGACACCCCAGAGCCCTCAAGCTTCAGAGGCAGACACCAGGCTGTGCAGTGAAGCCAGTGACTTCCAGGACTTTTCTTTACCTCTCCCCAGCCATCCAAGTTCAAGCAGTTCCAGGTGTGACTTGCAAGGATTACAAGGCACCGGGTCCCCCAGGGGTCATTTTTAAGGGGTTACCTCTGCCTGCCTGCACAAGGAACCAGTAGGTGAGAGAGAACTCTTTTCTGTCCCTAGCACACCTGCCTATCCCCTTCTGTCCCTCATACAGTAGCTTATGTCGTTTTTCCCTCAACAGACCTCCTGTCCTTTCCTTTGCACAGCACGGCTAGCAGACTCCAACTGACCCCCCTCCCAGCTAACTCACTCTCTATCACACCCATACCTGGGAGGGCTAGACTGTTCCCACTCTTTGATAATTAACACAGCTGCAGTGTAGCAGAGCTAGGATTGCCTTCAGCATTACCTCTAGTTATCTTCCCACAGGAAAATTCTTCTTTTGTCAATATTTTAGGGGACTAAAGCAAAGGGGAGAAGCCTTTTATCGCCCATTGTGTCAGTTTAAGCGGGGTATCTTCCCCATTTCCTCAGTTTAATGGGTTCAGTTAGAGGAAGGTGTCCCTTTTCAGCATTTTAAAACAGCATTTCAGGGCACTTTTACCCACAGCCCGGTCCCAAATATCTCAGACGGGAGCGAGCCCAGCACATAATGCTGCCTGGGAGTCTGTTATTATTTCTTATTTTTTTCTATAATGTAGATACAACTAAGGGGACCCTAATTAAAAGTCCTAATGAGATTTATACCATTCTTATCAGCATTACTCTTCTCCCTCCTATTTAGTCACATGTGAAGTACTACTTAGTAATTACTTAGGAATAATAGCACAAGTCAGCAACAAATTATCCAATTTATCTAGTTACCTTACCAAAAGACAACGCTTTCTTTTTCACCCATTTGCTGCCCTTTTGCTCAAAGTTGTTCCAGCAAAAAAGAAAGCACTATTATTTCTCTGAAGAGTTTATCTCTACATGGGGCCCCTTACTCACCTGGAACTTAAGTCAGAGGAGCCAAACAACAACAGCTCTTCCCAGGGCTTTTATACCCGGTGGGATTTGTCTCCTCCCTTTTCCCAGGGACCTGTGGGAAAGGGAGGCGGCCCCCCAACAGGGGTATATAAACCCCAGCTTTTGCCAAGGGCTTCATTCCCTCCTGGGGATCAGCTGGGATAAGAGCTTTCCTCTCTTTTCAGTGAAGAGGTTCTTTCAGCTTATCTCAGCTTATTTCAGTCGGTGCTTTTGGGCACCTGCAAGTGAGAGAGGCTTTGAAGACTCTACAAAGAAGACACTATTGAATACAGGGAGTATTTAAGTTTAGGGGTTTGGGTTGTGTGTTCAGGGGTAGTAAGGTGCTTTTGTAATTTCTGGGTTTGTTTTTTTTTTTTAGGAGGAGTGAAGCTCCTGAAATTCCAGGTTGTGTCAAGTATGATACTTCAGATTCTTTCAGCAGATTCGTTGCCACAGAAGGGTTTGTGTCAAAGGTGATGTTTGTGATCAAGGCTTCTAATAGGTAAGTCAAGGATTATGAGTTGGGTACCCGGTTAGGAATTACACTTTGGGGATTTTGAGGGCCACAAAGTGAGAAAGGGTGTTCACTTGAGGGCCTTCCCAAGGCTTTTTCACAAGAAACAGCAGGTTCATTGATGTGTCTTACAGCACATCCACCATGCTCAGAGAAGCGCTGTGCAATTTTGCCCTTCACTAACCTGGGTATCAAACATTCTAACAGCCCTAGCCTTCAATGTGGGGTGAAGCCACAGCCTCGAGGGCCCAGGCACACTTAGCAGCGGGCAAGTAGCCCCCTCATGGGGGTTTGGCCCACGTGCCACTAAATTTGTACATTGATCTTGGCTTTCTTTTTTGTACCGATAGAGGCTAACTGGCGAGCACGGGGTCTTCCGAGGCAGCCTCATTTCAGCTCCAAAGTGGATTCACCTCAAAGATAAGTCAGGGGCCACAGCCTGGAGATATAATGATATGACCACATTGTGGTGTAAGTCTAAGAATTTATTGTCATTTGTGTGTTTTAGGTGGTCCACTCCCATTACACTGAGACCCCCCTCATCAACTGGCCAACAGACCCAGTTGGCTTCTCTCATGACCCCTCTGAAAGTGTTCTGGGACTCTTTGAAGAAGCCTTATTCTTTCCCTTTTGAAGGTGTCATTTGGGTAGACTTTGGTAACAGCCAAGGCATTGGGGTGAGTCGGGGAGGTAGGGAGGAGGAGCGAGGGTCCTCTCAAGTTTCAGCAATGCCACATTACTTTGTCTGCTCTAAAACTCAGGTATACCTTGTGATCTTGGTGTCCGTCTCTGAACTCAGCTGAAGTGTGTGGCCTGAGGACCTGGGTGTTCTTAGGAGATGGTGAGTAGCAGAATTGTTGGGTTTTGGGCAATGTGGTGCTAAGAGCATGCAGTGGTGTTTTGTTTTATTTATTGTAGCTGACTAAGGGAGAGCAGCCTGGTGATAGCAGGAATTTCCCAGAGGGAGAAGCAGCCTTCTTTTGCACCGGATGGGACTTTGCATCTCCAGCTGTCTCAGAGATAAGTAGAGGGCTGATGAGCCACAGAGGGGATGGAAGCAGGGTGCTGGGTTGGTTTCTGGCCGAGAGGGATTTTTGAGTCAGCTTTGGAGATGCAACTTTCCAAGAAGTTGCCCCTTTAGGCTGCATAAAGGGGAAGTCTCAGTTTTGATGTCAGTGCTGAGGTGTGCAGGGCAGAGCAGTCTCGGTGGTTGTCGTGTCACTTGTTTGTTGTGCACTCAGTGTTTCATGTCCTTTCCCTTAGCCCTTCAAGGGGTGCGTCAAAAAACCTGACATCATTCTGAGCATCTCAGGTTCCTCCTTTCTTCGGCCAGTTGCCGATGCCATTAAACAGTTTACTTGAGAGCTCAGGTGGGCATGGGGATTGTATCTCTCTTCAGAAGCGTCCAGACAGATACCATTCCAGGTCTTGTTCTGAGCTGTATCGACAGCCGTGCACCGCAACGATCCATTCCGGCGGATCAGGTCTTGCAAGACTGCAAAGTGTGGTAGAAGATTCCAACTGGAGTGTTCTCGGGCATCCATCTTTGCTATTTTTGGGACAAGTCATCCTGTCGGCTTCATCTTCTTCCTACAGGGCTCTCTGAGCCTGGTCAGCTTGCCCTCATTCTTACCTCAGTCATCTCATTCTGAGTTCTCATGGTCATTCTTCTGGCTCAGAGTTTTTGTCCCTGTTGTGTCTCCTTGTTTGTTTGTCTCTTGTGTCACAGGTGTTGCTGGTATTTGGCCCGGAGCTGCTCTGCCCTGCCACACAGCTGGGTGTAGGGGTAATAGAACAAGGCCTGGGGGATTTACTATTTGAGTTGTATGATCCATTGGATTCTCGGTGCTATCTGTAGATTGACAGAAGATGCCTGGAGCTGTCAAGTTATCCTGCAGCACTTTGACTTTTGTCCTAACATTCTTTCAGGTGCAGATGGCTTAAATCACATGAATTAAAAACAGATCGCTCTGTATTGGTGGAGTCCATAGCTCTGAGAGGGTGAGTGTTATTTGGCCTTTGCAGGGGAGGTGTAAATGGTGCCTATGTTACAGCACTGCTCTTTCTTTTTGTTTTTAGGCGGTAAAGCGGGATGTTGCCAGTCAATCTGAGGAGGGCGAGGTGAGCGGTGACTGGTGGACAGGAGCAGTTATTATTGCGGTGGTGTCAATTTCTGGTGCCACTCTAAGCCTCTATTATTGTGTGTTTTACGCAGTCCACTCTCATTGTGCTGAACTCCCCTGACCAATGAGATGATGGGCCTGGGTGTGAGCCCTCTGGAAGCATTACAGGACTCTGTGCTGAAGCCTTGATCTTCTCCATTTGAAGGTGCTTTTCCAGATAGGCTTTGCTAACAGCTGAGGAGTTGGGGAGGTAGGGAGGAGGAACGAGGGTCCTCTCAAGTTTCAGCAATGCCACATTACCTTGTCTGCTTTTAAACCCAGGTATACCCTGTGACCTCGGTGTCAGCTTCTGAACCTGGCTGAAGTGTGTGGCCTGAGGACCTGGGTGTTCTTAGGAGATGGTGAGTAGCAGAATTGTTGGGTTTTGTGCAATGTGGTGCTAAGAGCACGCACTGATGTTTTGTTTTATTTATTGTAGCTGACTAAGGGAGAGCAGCCTGGTGATAGCAGGAATTTCCCAGAGGGAGAAGCAGCCTTCTTTTGCACCGGATGGGACTTTGCATCTCCAGCTGTCTCAGAGATAAGTAGAGGGCTGATGAGCCACGGAGGGGATGGGAGCAGGGTGCTGGGTTGGTTTCTGGCTGAGAGGGCTTTTTGACTTGGCTTTGGAGACGGGGCTGTCCAAGAACTGGCCCTTTAGGCTGCATAAAGGGAAAGTCTCAGTTTTGATGTCAATGCTGAGGTGTACAGGGCAGAGCAGTCCCGGTGGTTGTCGTGTCACTTGTTTGTTGTGCACTCAGTGTTTCATGTCATTTCCCTTAGCCCTTCAAGGGGTGTGTCAAAAACCCTGACATCATTCTGAGCATCTCTGGTCCCTCCTTTCCTTGGGCAAGTGCCCATGCCATTGAACAGTTTACTTGAGAGCTCAGGTGGGCATGGGAATTGTATCTCTCTTCAGAAGCATCTAGGCTGGTACCATTCCAGGTCTTGTTCTGAGCTGTATCGACAGCCGTGCACCGCAACGATCCCTTCTGGCGGATTTTGTTTTGCAAGACTGCAAAGTGTGGTAGAAGATTCCAACTGGAGTGTTCTCGGGCGTCCATCTTTGCGATTTTCGGGACAAGTCATCCCGTTGCCTTCATCTTCTTCCTGCAGGGCTTTCTGAGCCTGGTCAGCTCTCCATTAGTCTTTACATCGGTCGTCTCATTCTGAGTTCTCATGGTCATTCTTCTGGCTCAGAGTTTTTTGTCCCTGTTGTGTCTCCTTGTTTGTTTGTCTCTTGTGTCACAGGTGTTGGTGGTATTTGGCCCGGAGCTGCTCTGCCCTGCCGCACAGCTGGGTGTAGGGGTAATAGAACAAGGCCTGGGGACTTGAAATTTGAATTGTAGGGTCCATTGGATTCTAGGTGCTATCTGTAGATTGACAGAAGATGCCTGGAGCTGTCAAGTTATCCTGCAGCACTTTGACTTTTGTCCTAACTTTCTTTCAGGTGCAGATGGCTTAAATCAGATGAATTAAAAACAGATCTCTCTGTATTGGTGGAGTCCGTAGCTCTGAGAGGGTGAGTGTTATTTGGCCTTTGCAGGGGAGGTGTAAATGGTGGCTATGTTACAGCACTGCTCTTTGTTTTTGTTTTTAGGAGGTAAAGCGGGATGTTGCCAGTCAATCTGAGGAGGGCGAGGTGAGCGGTGACCAGTGGATGGGAGCAGTTATTATTGCGGTGGTGTCAATTTCTGGTGCCACTCTAAGCCTCTATTATTGTGTGTTTTAGGCAGTCCACTCTCATTGTGCTGAACTCCCCTGACCAATGAGAGGATGGACCTGGGTGTGAGCCCTCTGGAAGCATTACAGGACTCTGTGCTGAAGCCTTGATCTTCTCCATCTGAAGGTACTTTTCCAGATAGGCTTTGCTAACAGCTGAGGAGTTGGGGAGGTAGGGAGGAGGAACGAGGGTCCTCTCAAGTTTCAGCAATGCCACATTACCTTGTCTGCTTTTAAACCCAGGTATACCCTGTGACCTCGGTGTTGGCCTCTGAACCTGGCTGAAGTGTGTGGTCTGAGGACCTGGATGTTCTTAGGAGACAGTGAGTAGCAGAATTGTTGTGTTTTGAGAAAGAAATTGTTGGGTTTTGCTCATAAGATCATGCACTGATGTTTGGTTTTGTTTGATTGGCAGAAGATTCCTGGAGTTGTCAAGTTACCTTGCAGCTGACTAAGGGAGAGCAGCCTGGTGATAGCAGGAATTTCCCAGAGGGAGAAGCAGCCTTCCTTTGCGGTGGATGGGACTTAGCATCTCCAGCTGTCTGAGAGATAAGTAGCGGGCTAATGAGCCACGGAGGGGATGGGAGCAGGGTGCTGGGTTGGCTTCTGGCTGAGAGGGGTTTTTGAGTCAGCTTGGGAGACGAGGCTGTCCAAGAAGTGGCCCCTTAGGCTGCATAAAAGGGGAAGTCTCAGTTTTGATGTCAGTGCTGAGGTGTGCAGGGCAGAGCAGTCTCGGTGGTTGTCGTGTCACTTGTTTGTTGTGCACTCAGTGTTTCATGTCATTTCCCTTAGCCCTTCAAGGGGTGCGTCAAAAATCCTGACATCATTCTGAGCATCTCCGGTCCCTCCTTTCCTCGGCCAGTTGCCGATGCCATTAAACAGTTTACTTGATAGCTCAGGTGGGCATGGGGATTGTATCTCTCTTCAGAAGCATCCAGACTGATCCCTTTCCAGGTCTTGTTCTGAGCTGTATCGACAGCTGTGCACCGCAACGATCCATTCCGGCGGATTAGGTCTTGCAAGACTGCAGATCTTGGTAGAGGATTTTGACCAGAGCACTGTCAGGCATCCATCTTTCCAGTCCTTAGGATAAGTCATCATGTTGGCTTCATCTTCTTCCTACAGGGCTCTCTGAGCCTGATCAGCTTGCCATCGTTCTTACCTCGGTCATCTCATTCTGAGTTCTCATGGTCATTCTTCTGGCTCAGAGTTTTTGTCCCTGTTGTGTCTCCTTGTTTGTTTGTCTCTTGTGTCACAGGTGTTGGTGGTATTTGGCCCGGAGCTGCTCTGCCCTGCCGTACAGCTGGGTGTAGGGGTAATAGAACAAGGCCTGGGGGATTTACTATTTGAGTTGTAGGGTCCATTGGATTCTCGGTGCTATCTGTAGATTGACAGAAGATGCCTGGAGCTGTCAAGTTATCCTGCAGCACTTTGACTTTTGTCCTAACATTCTTTCAGGTGCAGATGGCTTAAATCAGATGAATTGAAAACACATCTCTCTGTATTGGTGGAGTCTGTAGCTCTGGGAGGGTGAGTGTTTTTTGGTCTTTGCAGGGGAGGTGTAAATGGTGGCTATGTTACAGCACTGCTTTGTTTTTTTTTTAGGCGGTAAAGCGGGATGTTGCCAGTCAATCTGAGGAGGGCGAGGTGAGTGGTGACCAGTGTATGGGAGCAGTTGTTATTGTGGTGGTGTCAATTTCTGGTGCCACTCTAAGCCTCTATTATTGTGTGTTTTACGCAGTCCACTCTCATTGTGCTGAACTCCCCTGACCAATGAGAGGATTGACCTGGGTGTGAGCCGTCTGGAAGCATTACAGGACTCTGTGCTGAAGCCTTGATCTTCTCCATTTGAAGGTACTTTTCCAGATAGGCTTTGCTAACAGCTGAGGAGTTGGGGAGGTAGGGAGGAGGAACGAGGGTCCTCTCAAGTTTCAGCAATGCCACATTACCTTGTCTGCTTTTAAACCCAGGTATACCCTGTGACCTCGGTGTCAGCTTCTGAACCTGGCTGAAGTGTGTGGCCTGAGGACCTGGGTGTTCTTAGGAGATGGTGAGTAGCAGAATTGTTGGGTTTTGTGCAATGTGGTGCTAAGAGCACGCACTGATGTTTTGTTTTATTTATTGTAGCTGACTAAGGGAGAGCAGCCTGGTGATAGCAGGAATTTCCCAGAGGGAGAAGCAGCCTTCTTTTGCACCGGATGGGACTTTGCATCTCCAGCTGTCTCAGAGATAAGTAGAGGGCTGATGAGCCACGGAGGGGATGGGAGCAGGGTGCTGGGTTGGTTTCTGGCTGAGAGGGCTTTTTGACTTGGCTTTGGAGACGGGGCTGTCCAAGAACTGGCCCTTTAGGCTGCATAAAGGGAAAGTCTCAGTTTTGATGTCAATGCTGAGGTGTGCAGGGCAGAGCAGTCCCGGTGGTTGTCGTGTCACTTGTTTGTTGTGCACTCAGTGTTTCATGTCCTTTCCCTTAGCCCTTCAAGGGGTGTGTCAAAAACCCTGACATCATTCTGAGCATCTCTGGTCCCGCCTTTCCTCGGCCGAGTGCCGATACCATTGGACTGTTTACTTGAGAGCTCAGGTGGGCATGGGGATTGTATCTCTCTTCAGAAGCATCCAGACTGATCCCTTTCCAGGTCTTGTTCTGAGCTGTATCGACAGCCGTGCACCGCAACGATCCATTCCGGCGGATCAGGTCTTGCAAGACTGCAATGTGAGGTAGAAGATTCCAACTGGAGTGTTCTCGGGCGTCCATCTTTGCGATTTTTGGGACAAGTCATCCCGTCGGCTTCATCTTCTTCCTGCAGGGCTTTCTGAGCCTGGTCAGCTTGCCCTCATTCTTACCTCAGTCATCTCATTCTGAGTTCTCATGGTCATTCTTCTGGCTCAGAGTTTTTTGTCCCTGTTGTGTCTCCTTGTTTGTTTGTCTCTTGTGTCACAGGTGTTGGTGGTATTTGGCCCGGAGCTGCTCTGCCCTGCCACACAGCTGGGTGTAGGGGACTTGAAATTTGAGTTGTAGGGTCCATTGGATTCTAGGTGCTATCATTAGGTTGACAGAAGATGCCTGGAGCTGTCAAGTTATCCTGCAGCACTTTGACTTTTGTCCTAACTTTCTTTCAGTTGCTGATGGATCAAGTCAGATGGATTAAAAGTGGAGCACTCTGTATTGGTGGAGTCCATAGCTCTGAGAGGGTGAGTGTTATTTGGTCTTTGCAGGGGAGGTGTAAATGGTGGCTATGTTTCAGCACTGCTCTTTGTCTTTATTTTTAGGAGGTAAAGCGTGATGTCGCCAGTCAATGTGAGGAGCGCAAGGTGAGGCAGTGCATGGGAGTAGCTGTTATTGCTGTGGTGTCAATTTCTGGTGCAGTTCTAATCATCCCCTCTTGTTTTTTTTGTTTCAGCTGGTTCATGTGTGAGGTGTCCTGGTTCTGGATGCTAGTGCCCAGGTGGGTGTGAGTTTAAGTCAGTCCTTGTTTGTCTCTGCAGTGGCAGTGTACATGGTACCTGTGTTACAGCATTGTTCTTTGTCTTTATTTTTAGGAGGTAAGATGGGATACTGGCAGTCCAGGTGAAGCAGACAAGGTGAGTGTTGACTGGTGGATGGAAGCAGTTGTTGCTTAGGTCTCAATTTGTGGTGCAACTCTAAGGATACACTGTTGATGATTTTTTTTTTTTTTTTTTTTTTCTAGGTGGTCCACTTGCAAGGTGTTCCAGTCCTGGATCTCAGCAGCTTGGTGGGTACAAGTTTAAGATATACATGTTTCAGAGTTCTGTCAGCCTGGAGCAGTTGTGTTTTCACAGTAACTCAGTCTGCTTTTTGCTTTGTTTCTTTGTAGGAGCTGCTGCGGCCCTACGCCTACCAGGGAAGAGAGGCAAGCAGGTGAGTTGACATTTTGGCAGGATGACTCAGGTGAGCGGTGTCTAACAGCACGCTAAATGTGTACCTTTTCCTTTTGCAGGTACCCTCCGGGCAGCCTCAGGAATCAAATGGTTATCTGAGGTGAGCCGGGGTAGCGGTGCAGTGGAGGCCTGGGGATTATGTTTTCTGTCAGGCAATTGTCACATTTTCTGTTTTGTTGTCTTAGGTACCATGAGGTGCGGAGCCCAAGACCGGATATGGCAGCACTGAAGCGGATGTGTTCTTTTCCATTGAAGATGGATTTTTGTGCGCTCATCTTCTGAAAGATAAGTGTTTGGGCTGGTGTTTGGGTGAAGGGGAAAAAGCTTTGCAAAAGGAGGCAATTCAGAGTTAGCTTAGAGGAGAGGGCCCTAGTGGGAAGTAACGGGAGAGGGTTTCACCTCGGCCTCACCGGAGGCTTTGCCGGGCAGGGCAGTTCCGCGTCCTCGCGTGTTTTGCGCCGTCATCCATATTCAAGTCTCAACAGCCTTGTGGACGTTTTCACCCGAGGAGGTCGCCTTCGCGTCCAGAGCTATCGCCACGGTCACCCGGCAGTCATCGCTTCCTTCTCTCGGCCTATCCAGCTTCTCAAGCATCCTATTAACAACTTAGGCACTAGTTCTTGTAAGGAGTTCTGTTTCATCATCACGTGCTATTGCCTTAAAGCTTTCTTTCCTTTGGCATCATCAGCCTGTGGCTCATCTTGTGCTAGGAGTCTCGGGTCCATAAGGTGAAGCTGCCTGGCAGTTTCAAGTCGCGTCTGCTGTGTTGTTTGCGTCTGCATTGTGTTGTTTGTGTCCCTCGTCTTCCGTGTGATAGGCCTTTGTTACATCCAGGTGCTTTATCCACATCCTTCCGGCCCACGTCGGCCGTACTCTCCTCACGTACTTTCCCAGATCATCCTTATTCCGGCCTCGTTACATTTTGACTTTTCAAGGGCGGCACACGGACACTCGAGCGTTCTCATCCATTTTCATTCTCAGCTTCGGTAGCGCCGCCTTTTCAGATGCCATTCTCTTGGACTTTTATAGGGAGGGTATTACATTCCCCTCACGTGCATGCAGTATCTTCCAGAGTCATCTGAAGTCAGCACTTGTATTCTCTGTCTCTCGGCTCACATCGTATGTGCCAACGTTGAATGCGCCAATATTGCGTCTCTCAGTGTCGGCTTATATTGTGTGCGCCTACATTGTATCTGAGTCTATTGCATCTCACTATGTTGGTTTATATTGTATGTGCCTACACTGTATCTGAATATGTCGTATGTGACTATGCTGGCTTATGTTGTATTGTACTGTATGTGACTATGCTGTATCATACTATGCTGGTTTATGCTGTATTGTATTGTATGTGACCATGCTGTATCGTATTGTATGTGACTATGCTGGCTTATGCTGTATCCTATTGTATGTGACTATATTGTATCATACTATGCTGGCTTATGCTGTATCGTATTGTATGTGACTATGTTGTATCCTATTATATGTGACTATGCTGCCTTATGCTGTATCCTATTGTATGTGACTATATTGTATCATACTATGCTGGATGCTATTGTATGTGACTATGGTGTATCCTATTGTATGTGACTATGGTGTATCCTATTGTATGTGACTATGGTGTATCATACTATGCTGGCTTATGCTGTATCCTATTGTATGTGACTATATTGTATCATACTATGCTGGCTTATGCTGTATGCTATTGTATGTGACTATGCTGTATCCTATTGTATGTGTCTATGTTGTATCAGGCTATCTTATGCCACTTATGTATGAGCTGCCCTGCCCTGGCACATAGTCTTAGTGAGGTAGAACAGTTGTAAAACTTCACAGTTCACCTCTTTTCTGTGGGGTTTTGGGCATAAGAGATGTGGGCCTGGAGTGGGGATAACTTGCTGTCAGATAACCCTTTGTTGACCACCTCTTGTTGTCTTCCAGGTCCCTGAGGAGGATTAGCATCTCTGTGCTTGCTGATGCTACAAGTTTCCTGGAATCTACCACGTATGCTGAAGAGTGACTGTGTGTGTATGAGAGTCCTCTGTGTTTGCTTGTGTTTGCCTGTGTGTGTGTGTGTGCTGACTGGTTTGACTGGTTGTAACCTTGTGTGCGTGACTTTTGCCTTTCAGGTTTTTCAACACATTTTAAATTTAGAATAAAAAATCCCCAGCTGGGGGGGTTTTTTTTAATTTTCCCCCCCGGCTGGGTTTTTTTTTCCTCGGTCCTGGCCGGTCTGCGAGGCGATGTTCATCGCCAAAGTTTGGGTGCCGACGGCCTAGGGACCGGGGTTTTCGTCAGGCAGGCCGGTTTGTGTGGAGGCTCCCGGGAACCACGTTCCCGAGGAGTGCCGTGAGTGCGTGTCAACGGTTGGGGGTTGTTGGGAGGTGCTTTGAGGTGAGAGTGAGGGTGGGTTTGTTTGTAAGCTGAAGGAGGTGCATGTGTTGACTGGTTGTAACCTTGTGTATGTGACTTTTGCCTTTCAGGCTTTTCAACACATTTTAAATTTAGAATAAAAAATCCCCAGCTGGGGGGGTTTTTTTAATTTTCCTCCCCGGCTGGGTTTTTTTTTCCTCGGTCCCGGCCGGTCTGCGAGGCGATGTTCATCGCCAAAGTTTGGGTGCCGACGGCCTAGGGACCGGGGTTTTCGTCAGGCAGGCCGGTTTGTGTGGAGGCTCCCGGGAACCACGTTCCCGAGGAGTGCCGTGAGTGCGTGTCGATGGTTGGGGGTCGTTGGGAGGTTCTTTGAGGTGAGAGTGAGGGTGGGTTTGTGTATAAGATGAAGGAGGTGCATGTGTTGACTGGTTCTAACCTTGTGTGCGTGACTTTTGCCTTTCAGGTTTTTCAACACATTTTAAATTTAGAATAAAAAATCCCCAGCTGGGGGGGTTTTTTTTAATTTTCCCCCCCGGCTGGGTTTTTTTTTCCTCGGTCCCGGCCGGTCTGCGAGGCGATGTTCATCGCCAAAGTTTGGGTGCCGACGGCCTAGGGACCGGGGTTTTCGTCAGGCAGGCCGGTTTGTGTGGAGGCTCCCGGGAACCACGTTCCCGAGGAGTGCCGTGAGTGCGTGTCGACGATTGGGGGTCGTTGGGAGGTGCTTTGAGGTGAGAGCGAGGGTGGGTTTGTGTGTAAGCTGAAGGAGGTGCGTGTGGTGGATGACCGTTCTATTTTACGTGTGCTGCTTTTGTTTTGCATTTCCTGTACCAATAAAATGAGATCTAATGGATGTTTCAGAAGTAGAAAAACTGTTCTATTGTCTCAATATGTATTTGGCTCGCGGTTCCCCGTATTGTTCCGTATTTGCATTTGCTGCCGTATTTCCACGTATCGCTCTGTACGAAGCTGTACTTTTATCAGCGTGTCTACGGGTTGTATCTGTACATGTATTTGTATATGTTGTTGCCATGTGTTTTGCTGAAGTGTAAATAAAAATGCTCGTTCAATAAAAGTTGAATCCACCCCAATAAAGATTCCCCCCCACCCCGCCCCCCCTTTGGCTCCTGTCTTTATTTGGTGTCATTGAGTCATTTTCTCTCGCTCTATTTCTTGCTTTCCTTCACTCTATTTCCCTACTTCCAGGTAAGTCTATTTATTCTCCTCTCTATGTCTTCACGCTATTTCCTTTTCTCTCTCACTCTGCTTCTTTCTCTCTTAACTCTTTATTTTCCTCTGTTGTTCTATTTCTAGCTGTTTCTCTTTTACTTTCATTCTGTGTTTCTGTCTAGCTCTGTTTGTCTTTCCCTGTGTTTCATTGTAACTCTGTTTTTGTCTAAGTCTGTTTCTCTTTCTTTCTCAGTCTGTTTCTCTGTTTCTCTCTCACGCTCACTGTCTCAGTTTCACTCTAATGGTGTTTCTCTTTTATGTTCACTCTAACAGCTGTTTGTCTCTTTCGCTCTGACTCTTTTGCTTTCTCACTCTGTTTCTCTGTTGCTATCTCTTTTGCTTTGTTTCTGTCTGTTTTTGTCTTTCTCTCACTTTGTTTTTCTGTTTCTCTCTCTTTGTCTCACTTTGTTTTTCTCTGTTTCTCTTTTTCTCACTTTGTCTTTCTGTTTCTCTTTCACTTTGTCTTTCTCTGTTTCTCTCACTTTGTTTTTCTCTGTTTCTCTTTCTCTCACTTTGTTTTTCTCTGTTTCTCTTTCTCTCACTTTGTTTTTCTCTGTTTCTCTTTCACTTTGTTTTTCTCTCTCTTTTTCTCACTTTGTCTTTCTGTTTCTCTTTCACTTTGTCTTTCTCTGTTTCTCTCACTTTTTCTCTGTTTCTCTTTCTCTCACTTTGTTTTTCTCTGTTTCTCTTTCACTTTGTTTTTCTCTGTTTCTCTTTTTCTCACTTTGTCTTTCTGTTTCTCTTTCACTTTGTTTTTCTCTGTTTCTCTTTCTCTCACTTTGTTTTTCTCTGTTTCTCTTTCACTTTGTTTTTCTCTGTTTCTCTTTCACTTTGTTTTTCTCTGTTTCTCTTTCTCTCACTTTGTTTTTCTCTGTTTCTCTTTCACTTTGTTTTTCTCTGTTTCTCTTTTTCTCACTTTGTCTTTCTGTTTCTCTTTCACTTTGTTTTTCTCTGTTTCTCTTTCACTTTGTTTTTCTCTGTTTCTCTTTCTCTCACTTTGTTTTTCTCTGTTTCTCTTTCACTTTGTTTTTCTCTGTTTCTCTTTTTCTCACTTTGTCTTTCTGTTTCTCTTTCACTTTGTTTTTCTCTGTTTCTCTTTCACTTTGTTTTTCTCTGTTTCTCTCTCTCACTTTGTTTTTCTCTGTTTCTCTCTCTTTCACTTTGTCTTTCTCTCTTTCTCTGTTTTTCTTCTTTTGTAATTTAAAGTTAGAAATAAAGTTAAACTTTATTTCTAACTCTGGTGCAGTGGTAGGAATTTTCATGCGGCCAGGGAATAAATATTAAAAAAAACTTTAAATAAATAACAATATTTACTCCCTGGCCGCATGAAAATTCCTACCACTGCACCAGACTTATTATTTTTATCTTTTTTATTTATATATACACCCTATATAGGGGGTATACCCACCCTATACTCCCCCTATATACAGGGTATACATACTATATAGCCCCCCCCATACACATAGTACACCCCCTCTATAGCCACCCCCACCCCCCTAATTAGTCCTCCAGGTGAGAGTAGGTAACTATATAGATAATTGCTTAATCACCACACCCCCCACCACTCCCACCTGGACCACTAATGACCCAATTAGCCAGCTGCATAATTAATTACCCCAATTATGCAAATGATCAATCAATTAATTACCCACACATATGCAAATTACTCAATTAATTATGCAGCTAATCTAATTAATTATTCAATTAGGGTTTAATTATAATTTATGATTATATTAATTATACTAATTATTTATACTAATTATCAATTATATATATTAGTAATTACTATACTATTAATTACTATATATTAATATATATTTATATAAATATATATACATATTTATATAAATTTAAATATAATAAATATACTTATTTATAATATAAATATATTAAATATATTTATAATATGATATATATTATAATTTATAAATATATTTATAAATATAGTTATTATGTTTATAATAAATATATATAAATATATAAAAATATACATAAAATATATAATATAAAATAATCAAATTAATTATTATTATACTGATTAATTATGTTAGGGTAGCGGGTTAGGGTTAGGGTAGCGGGTTAGGGTTAGGGTAGCGGGTTAGGGTAGCGGGTTAGGGTAGCGGGTTAGGGTTAGGGTTAGGGTAGCGGGTTAGGGTTAGGGTAGCGGGTTAGGGTTAGGGTAGCGGGTTAGGGTAGCGGGTTAGGGTTAGGGTAGCGGGTTAGGGTTAGGGTTAGGGTTAGGGTAGCGGGTTAGGGTTAGGGTAGCGGGTTAGGGTAGCGGG
>NC_139799.1:0-65812 GCF_965231275.1 Zosterops lateralis
ATCCCAAAAAAATCCCTCAAAAAATCCCCAAAAAATCCCCTAAAAATCTCCAAAAAATCAGAAAAAAAATCCGCAAAAAATCCCTAAAAAAATCCCTGGTGCCATCAGGATACCAGTATTCTACAATAAACAGAAACAAAGCCAAAAAACAAACAAACAAAAAAATCCCAAAAAAAATCCCCCAAAAAGTCTCCAAAAAATCCCAAAAATCCCTAAAAATCAGAAAAAAATCCAAAAAATCCCCAAAAAATTACCTAAAAATCTGAAAAAAATCCCTAAAAAATCTGAAAAATATTCCAAAAAAATCCCAAAAAAATCCCCAAAAAAATCCCCAAAAAAATCCAAAAAAATCCCCAAAAAATTACTTAAAAATCCGAAAAAAATCCCTAAAAAATCTGAAAAATATCCCAAAAAAATCCCAAAAAATCCCCAAAAAATCCCCAAAAAATCCTCAAAAAACCCCAAAAAAAACCCCCAAAAAATCCCAAAAAAATCCCAAAAAATCCCTCTTGCCCCCTGTCCCCCCGGAGCCCCAACCCCCGTCCCCACGCCCCCCCAGGGCCCCCTGGGAGCCCCCCCAGCCCATGCCCCTGGTTGTCCCCCCCTTGTGCAGCTGCGGCGTCAGCACACGGCGCTGCACAAGCTCAACGGGCTGGCGCTGCTGGTGACGTTCCTGTGGTGCCGCGTGCTGCTCTTCCCCTACCTGTACTGGGCCTGAAAAACCCACAGAAATCCCCGAAAAATCCCCAAAAAAATCCCAAAAAAATCCCAAAAAATCCCCTAAAAAAATCCTCGAAAAAATCCCAAAAAAATCCTTAAAAAATCTCAAAAAAATCCCCTAAAAATCCCAAAAAAATCCCAAAAAAATCTCAAAAAAATCCCTAAAATCCCCTCAAAAATCTTCAAAAAAATCCCCAAAAATCCCTCAAAAAATCCCCCAAAAATCCCCCCAAAAAAATCCCCCAAAAAATCCCCTAAAAATCCCAAAAAAAATCCGAAAAAATCCAAAAAATCCTCAAAAAAATCCCAAAAAAATCCGAAAAAATCCCCAAAAACATCCCAAAAAATCCTCAAAAAATCCCCAAAAAATCCCTCAAAAATCCTTAAAAAATCCCTAAAAAAATCCCAAAAAAATCCCCAAAAAAATCCCCAAAATTCCCTAAAAATCTCAAAAAAATACCCTAAAAATCCCCTCAAAAATCCTCAAAAAATGCTTCAAAAAATCCTTCAAAAAATCCTTCAAAAAAATCCCTCAAAAAATCCCTCAAAAAATCCTTTAAAAATCCCTAAAAAAATCTCAAAAAAATTTCAAAAAAAATCCCCAAAAAATCCCCAAAAAATCCTTAAAAATCCCCCAAAAAATCCCCAAAAAACCCCAAAAAATCCTAAAAATCGCCAAAAATCCCCCCAAAAAATCCGAAAAATATTCCAAAAAAATCCCCAAAAAATCCCCCAAAAATCCCAAAAAATCCCAAAAAATCCCCAAAAAATCCCCAAAAAATCCCCCAAAAAATTCCCAAAAAAAACCCCCAAAAAATCCCCAAAAATCCCTCTTGCCCCCTGCCCCCCCGGAGCCCCCAACCCCCGTCCCCCAGGCCCCCCCAGGGCCCCCTGGAGCCCCCCCAGCCATGCCCCTGGTTGTCCCCCCCTTGTGCAGCTGCGGCGTCAGCACACGGCGCTGCACAAGCTCAACGGGCTGGCGCTGCTGGTGACGTTCCTGTGGTGCCGCGTGCTGCTCTTCCCCTACCTGTACTGGGCCTACGGGCGCCACCGGGGCCTGCCGCTGGCCCGGGTCCCTTGGGTGCTGCCCCCGGCCTACAACGCCGCCGCCGCCCTCCTGGCGGCCCCGCAGCTCTACTGGTTCTGCCTCATCTGCAGAGGGGCCTGGAGGCTCTTCCGGCCCCTGGCGGGGGGACCACCAGGCCCCCCTGAGGGGGTTAAAGGGGGGAGTGGGGTGAGGGGTGGGGTGGGGAGCTCGGGGGGTGGGGTTGGGACAGATGGGGGGCGCCCTGGGGTGGCCTGAGTGGGCCTGGGGACACCCTGGGGTGTCTGTGGGGTGTCCTGGGGTGTCCTGGGGTCTCCTGGATGGTCTATGGGGCACCCTGGGGTGGCTGTGGGGTGTCTATGGGGGTGGCCCAGGGTCTCTATGGGGCACCCTGGGGTGTCCTGGGGTGGTTATGGGTCATCTGTGGGGCACCCTGGGGTCTCCTGGGTGGACCTGGGGGCACCCTGGGGGTGTCTGTGGGGTGTCCTGGGGGTGTCTGTGGAGCGCCCTGGGGTGTCCTGGGGTCTCCTGGATGGTCTATGGGGCACCCTGGGGTGGCTGTGGGGTGTCTACGGGGTGGCCCAGGGTCACTATGGGGTGCCCTGAGGGGTCCTGGGGGTGTCCTGGGGTGGATTTGGGACATCTGTGGGGCACCCTGGGGTCTCTATGTCGCACCCTGAGGGGTCCTGGGTCATCTGTGGGGCGGCCTGGGTCATCTGTGGGGCACCCTGGGGTGTCTGTGGGGCACCCTGAGGGGGTCCTGGGTGGCCTCGGGCGGCCTGGGTCATCTGTGGGGCGCCCTGGGGTGCCCTGGGGTGTCCTGGGGGTCACTCCGGGCTCTGTCCCCCCCCGCCCCTCCCCCATTAAAAGCGTTTCCGGCACTTCCGGCTGAGAGTGATCGATGGGGGGAGGGCAGAGTGACCCCTGAGTGACCCCTGAGTGACCCCCGAGTGACCCCTGAGTGAACCCCCTGAGTGACCCCTGAGTGACCCCTGAGTGACCCTGAGTGACCCCTGAGTGACCCCTGAGTGACCCCGAGTGACCCTGAGTGACCCCTGAGTGACCAATGAGTGACCCCTGAATGACCAATGAGTGACCCCTGAGTGACCCCTGAGTGACCCCTGAGTGACCCCTGAGTGACCCCTGAGTGACCAATGAGTGACCAATGAGTGACCCTGAGTGACCCTGAGTGACCCCTGAGTGACCAATGAGTGACCAATGAGTGACCCCTGAGTGACCCCTGAGTGACCCCTGAGTGACCCCTGAGTGACCCCCGAGTGACCCCTGAGTGACCCCTGAGTGACCCCTGAGTGACCAATGAGTGACCCCTGAGTGACCCCTGAGTGACCCCTGAGTGACCCCTGAGTGACCCCAGAGTGACCCTTGAGTGACCAATGAGTGACCCCTGAGTGACCCTGAGTGACCCCTGAGTGACCCCTGAGTGACCCCTGAGTGACCCTGAGTGACCCCTGAGTGACCCTGAGTGACCCCAAAAAACCCTGAGAAAAATCCCAAAAAAATCCCAAAAAATCTCAAAAAAATTCCCCAAAAAATCAAAAAAAAAAACCCAAAAAAATCCCCAAAAAATCCCAAAAAAATCCCCAAAAAATCTCTAAAAAATCCCCAAAAAATCCCAAAAAAAATCCCCAAAAAATCTCAAAAAAAATCCCCAAAAAATCCGAAAAAAATCTCCAAAAAATTGCCCAAAAATCCTTCAAAAAAATCCTCATAAAAATCCCCCAAAAAATCCCAAAAAAATCCCAAAAATAATCCCCCAAAAATCTCTAAAAAATCCCTAAAAAAAATCCCAAAAAAATCTCCAAAAAATGGCCCAAAAATCCTTCAAAAAAATCCCAAAAAACCCGAAAAAATCCCCTAAAAATCCCTAAAAAAATTCCCAAAAATTCCCCCAAAAAAATCCCCAAAAATTCCCCCAAAAAATCCCAAATTTCCCCAAAATCCCAAAAAATTCCCAAAAAAATCCCCAAAATCCCAAGAAAACCCCAAAAAACCCCCAAAGGGATCCCAAATCCCACCAGGAGACCCCAAAACCCCCAGAGAAAACCCCAAAACTTCCAGGACGAGCCCAAAAAACCAAAAAAAACCCCAAGAAAACCCCCAAAACCTGAAGAAACCCCAAACCCCCCAAAAATCCCTGAGAAAACCTCAAAAAAAATCCCTAAAAAATCCCTAAAAAAATCCCCAATAAATCCCCCAAAAAAATCCCTAAAAAATCCAAAAAAATCCCAAAAAATTCCCCAAAAAATCCCAAAAAAATCCCTAAAAAATTCCCCAAAAAATCTCTAAAAATCCCCTAAAAATTCCTTTAAAAATCCCCAAAAAAATCCCCAACAATTCCTCAAAAAATCAAAAACCCCCCCCCAAAATCCCAAAAAAAAATCCCCAAAAATCTCCGAAAAAAACCCCAAAAAATCCAAAAAAATCCCCAAAAATCCCTAAAAAATCTCTAAAAATTCCTTTAAAAATTCCTTTAAAATTCCGCAAAAACCCCCCAAAAATCCCCAAAAAAACCCCAACCCCACAAGGAGACACCAAAAAAAAACCCAAAAAGATCCCAAAACCCCAAGAGAAAACCCAAAGACCCCGAGAAAACCCCAAACCCACCAGGAGACCCCAAAAAACCCCCCAAAAACCCCCCAAAAACCCCCCAAAAAATCCCCAAAAATCAAAAAAAATCCCCCCAAAAATCCCCAAAAAATCCCCCAAAAAAACTCTAAAAATCCCCTAAAAATTCCTTTAAAAAATCCCCTAAAAAATCCCAAAAAAACCCCCAAAAAACCCCCCAAAATCCACAAGGAAACCCCAAAACCCCAAAAATCCCTGAGAAAAACCCCAAAATCCCAAACACCATCGGGAGACCCCAAAAAACCCCAAAAAATCCGAAAAAAAACCTCAAAAAAATCCCTAAAAAATCTCAAAAAAATCCCTAAAAAATCCCTAAAAAAATCCCCAAAAAATCCCCCAAAAATCCTTCAAAAAATCCCAAAAAATCCCCCAAAAAATCCCTAAAAAATCAAAAAAAAAAATCCCAAAAAATTCCCCAAAAAATAAAAAAAAAATCCCCAAAAATCCGAAAAAAATCCCCTAAAAAAATCCCCTAAAATTCCCCAAAAAATCTCTAAAAATCCCCTAAAAATTCCTTTAAAAATCCCCAAAAAAACCCCCAAAAAACCCCAAAACCAACAAGGAGACCCCAAACCCTCCTGGAGACCCCAAAAAACCCCAAAAAATCCCCCAAAAAATCCCCCCAAAAATCCCCCAAAATCCCTAAAAAAATCCCTAAAAAATCGGTAAAAATCCCCAAAAAATCCCAAAAAAATTCCCCATAAATCCCTAAAAAATCCTCAAAAAATCCGTAAAAAAATCCCAAAAAAATCCCCAAAAAAATCCCAAAAAATCCTAAAAAAACCCTCAAAAAATCCCCAAAAAAGTCCTCAAAAATCCCAAAAAATCCCCAAAATTTTCCCCAAAACTCAAAAAAAAATCCAAAAAAATCCAAAAAATTCCCCAAAAAAATCTCTAAAAATTCCCCAAAAAGTCCCCCAAAAAGTCCCTAAAAAAATCCCCAAAAAATGAAAAAAAAAAAATCCCCCAAAAAATCCCAAAAAAATCCCCAAAAAATCCCCCAAAAATCCCAAAAAACCCCAAGAAATCCCCAAAAAATTGCCCAAAAATCCTTCAAAAAATCCCCAAAAAATCTCTAAAAAATCCCTAAAATATCCCAAAAATCCCAAAAAAATCCGGAAAAGTCCCCAAAAAATTCCCCAAAAAACCCCAAAAAATCCCCAAAAAATTCCAAAAAAATCCCCAAAAAATTCCAAAAAAATCCCCAAAAATCCCAAAAAATCCAAAAAAAATCCCCAAAAATCCCAAAAAATCCCCAAAAATCCCCCAAAAAATCCCAAAAAAATCACCAAAAAATCCGAAAAAATCAAAAAAAAATCCCCAAAAATCCCTAAAAAATCCCAAAAAAATCTCAAAAAAATCCCAAAAAAATCCGAAAAAAAATCTCCAAAAAATTGCCCAAAAATCCTCAAAAAAATCCTCAAAAAAATCCCCCAAAAAATCCCAAAAAAATCCCTAAAAAATTTCAAAAAATCCGAAAAAAATCCCAAAAAAATCCCAAAAAAAATCCCCCAAAAATCTCTAAAAAATCCCTAAAAAAAATCCGAAAAAAAAATCCCAAAAAATGGCCCAAAAAATCTGCAAAAAAATCCCAAAAAAGCCCGAAAAAAAATCCCTAAAAATCCCCAAAAAATCCCTAAAAAAATCCCCAAAAATTCCCCCAAAAAATCCCCAAATTTCCCTAAAAACCCCAAACCCCCCAAAAATCCCTGAGAAAACCCCAAAAAACCCCAAACCCCACCAGGAGACCCCAAAAACCCCAAAATTCCCAAAAAAAACCTCAAAAAAATCCCCAAAAATCCCCAAAAAATCCCCAAAAAATCCGAAAAAAATCCCCCAAAAATTGCCCAAAAATCCTTCAAAAAATCCCAATAAATCCCCCAAAAAATCCCTAAAAAATCAAAAAAAAATCCCAAAAAATTCCCCAAAAATCAAAAAAATCCCCAAAAATCCGAAAAAAATCCCCTAAAAATTCCTTTAAAAATCCCCAAAAAACCCCCCAAAAAACCCCAAAACCAACAAGGAGACCCCAAACCTCTCCTGGAGACCCCAAAAACCCCCAAACCCACCAGGAGAGCCCAAAAATCCCCCAAAAAACCCCAAAAGTGGCACCGGGAGAGCCCAAAAAACCCCAAAAAATCCCCCCAAAAATCCCCCCAAAAAATCCGAAAAAATTCCCCAAAAAATCCAAAAAAAAAATCCCAAAAAATCCCCAAAAAATCCCCCAAAAATTCCCAAAAAACCCCAACCCTACAAGGAACCCCAAAAACCCCCCAAAAAATCCCAAAAAATTGCCCAAAAATCCTTCAAAAAAAATCCTTCAAAAAATCCTTCAAAAAATCCCTAAAAAATCCCTTAAAAATTGCCTAAAATTCCCCTAAAAATTCCTTTAAAAATCCCTAAAAAATCTCAAAAAATCCCAAAAAATCCCCCAAAAAATCCCCAAAAAATCAAAAAAAAACCTCCCCAAAAATCCCCAAAAAATCCCAAAAAAATCCCCCAAAAATCTCTAAAAATCCCCTAAAAATTCCTTGAAAAATTCCCAAAAAATCCCCAAAAAATCCCCCAAAAATGTCTAAAAATCCCCTAAAAATTCCTTTAAAAATCCCCCAAAAAATCCCCCAAAAAATCCCCAAAAAATCCCTAAAAAAATCCCAAACTCCACAAGGAAACCCCAAAAACCCCCAAAGGGATCCCAAATCCCACCAGGAGACCCCAAAACCCCCAGAGAAAACCCCAAAACTTCCAGGACGACCCCAAAAACCCCAAAAAAACCCCAAAAAAACTCCCAAAAACCCCAAGAAAATACCCCAAAACCCACAAGGAAACCCCAAAACCCCCCAAAAATCCCTGAGAAAAACCCCAAAAACCCAAACACCACAAGGAGATCCCAAAAAACCCCAAAACTCCCCCAAAACCCCCAAAACCCAAAAAAAACCCCCAAAAAACCCCAAAATTGTCATTAAAAAAAACCCCAAAAAATCCAAACCCCAAAACCTCAACCCCAAAAACCCCAAAAGAATAACTTGAAAAACCTCAGAACAAAAACCCCCCCAAAAAAACCCCCAAAATTGTCATTTAAAAACCTCAAAACCCCCAAAAAACCCCAAAACCCAAAACCCCAAAACCCAAAAACCCCAAAACCCAAAAATCTCAAACCCCAAAAACCCCAAAATTTGTCGTTTAAAAACCTCAAACCCCAAAAAAATCCCCCAAAAAAACCCCAAAACCAACAAGGAGACCCCAAACCCCTCCTGGAGACCCCAAAAAACCCCAAACCCACCAGGAGAGCCCAAAAATCCCCCAAAAAACCCCAAAAGAGGCTCCGGGAGAGCCCAAAAAACCCCCAAAAAATCCCCCCAAAAATCCCCCAAAAAATCCCCAAAAATCCCAAAAAATTCCCCCAAAAATTCCCCAAAAAATAATAAAAAAAAATCCCCCAAAAAATCCCAAAAAAATTCCCCAAAAATTCCCAAAAAACCCCAACCCTACAAGGAACCCCAAAACCCCCAAAGGGATCCCAAATCCCACCAGGAGACCCCAAAATCCCCCAAAAAACCCCAAATCCTACAAGGAGACCCCAAAAAACCCTAAAAAAACCCTAAAAAAAAACCCGCAAAAAACCCAAAACCCAAAAAAACCCCCAAAAAACCCCAAAAATCCCTGAGAAAAATCCCAAAATCCCAAACCCCACCAGGAGACCCCAAAAAAACCCAAAAAATCCCCAAAAATCCCTAAAAAATCCCTAAAAAATCCCTTAAAAATCCCAAAAAATCCTTTAAAAAATCCAAAAAAAATCTCCAAAAAATCCCCCCAAAAATCCCAAAAAAATCCCCAAAAAATCCCCAAAAATATCCGAAAAAATCCCTAAAAAAATCCCTAAAAAACCCAAAAAAATCTCAAAAAAATTACAAATTTTTCTCAGGGATTTCGGGTGGTTTTTTGGGGGATTTTTGGGGGGATTTTTTTGGGGATTTTTTGGGGGATTTTTTTGGGATTTTTTTGGGGGATTTTTTGGGGAATTTTTTTGAGATTTTTTGGGGATTTTTTTGGGGATTTTTGGGGATTTCTTGGGATTTTTTAGGGATTTTGGGCAATTTTTTGGGGATTTTTTGGGATTTTTCTGGGATTTTTTAGGGATTTTTTGAGGAATTTTTTGGGATTTTTTTGGGGATTTTTTGGGGAATTTTTTTTTGATTTTTTGGGGATTTTTGGGGGGATTTTTGGGGATTTCTTGGCATTTTTTAGGGATTTTGGGCAATTTTTTGGGGATTTTTGGGGGATTTTTTGGGATTATTTTAGGGATTTTTTTGAGATTTCTTTGGGATTTTTTTAGGGATTTTTAGGTGATTTTTTGAGATTTTTTTTGGGATTTTTTTTGGGATTTTTTGGGGATTTTTGGGGATTTTTTTGGGGATTTTTTAGGGATTTTTTTGAGATTTTTCTGGGATTTTTTAGGGATTTTTTGAGGAATTTTTTGGGATTTTTTGGGGGATTTTTTGGGCAATTTTTGAGGGATTTTTTTGAGATTTTTTAAGGGATTTTTTTAGGGATTTTTTGGGGATTTTTTGGGGGGATTTTTTATGGATTTTTTGGGATTTTTTTGGGGATTTTTTTTGGGGAGGATTTTTTGGGGATTTTTTAGGGACTTTTTTGGAATTTTTTCGGATTTTTGGGTAATTTTTTTGGGATTTTTTGGGATTTTTAGGCAATTTTTGGGGATTTTTTTCGGGATCTTTTGGGAATTTTTTTGATATTTTTTTCAGATTTTTTGGGGGATTTTTTGGGGATTTTTTGGGGGATTTTTTGGGGAATTTTTTGGTATTTTTTGAGATTTTTTAGGGATTTTTAAAGGAATTTTTAGGGGAATTTTGGACAATTTTTAGGGATTTTTTGGGATTTTTTTGGGAATTTTTTGGAATTTTTTCGGATTTTTGGGTAATTTTTTTGGGATTTTTTGGGAATTTTTTTGGGATTTTTTTGGGCATTTTTTTTCAGATTTTTTGGGGATTTTTTGGGGATTTTTTTCGGATTTTTGGGGATTTTTTTGCGATTTTTGGGGATTTTTTTTTTTTGAGATTTTTAGGGGATTTTTTGGGGATTTTTTTTGATATTTTTTGAGATTTTTTGGGGGATTTTTTGGGGAATTTTTTGGGATTTTTGGGGATTTTTTTAGGGTTTTTTTTGGGGTTTTTTTAATGACAATTTTGGGGGGGTTTTTTGGGATTTTTTTGGGATTTTTTAGGGATTTTTTTGAGATTTTCTGGGATTTTTTAGGGATTTTTTTGAGGAATTTTTTTTTAAGATTTTTTGGGGATTTTTGGGGGGATTTTTTGGGGAATTTTTTTTGAGATTTTTTGGGGATTTTTGGGGGGATTTTTGGGGATTTCTTGGGATTTTTTAGGGATTTTGGGCAATTTTTTGGGGATTTTTGGGGGATTTTTTGGGATTATTTTAGGGACTTTTTTGAGATTTCTTTGGGATTTTTTTAGGGATTTTTAGGTGATTTTTTGAGATTTTTTGGGGATTTTTTGGGCAATTTTTGAGGGATTTTTTTGAGGGATTTTTTTAGGGATTTTTTGGGGGATTTTTTTGAGATTTTTTTAGGGATTTTTTGGGGGATTTTTTTTCTGATTTTTTTCGGATTTTTTGGGGGATTTTTTGGGGATTTTTTGGGGATTTTTTTGGAATTTTTTTTTGAATTTTTTCGGATTTTTGGGTAATTTTTTTGGGATTTTTTGGGAATTTTTGGGGATTTTTTGATTTTTTTTGCGGATTTTTTGGTGATTTTTTGGGAATTTTTTGGGATATTTTTGGGCAATTTTTTCAGATTTTTTGGGGAATTTTTTGAGATTTTTTGGGGATTTTTTTAGGGTTTTTTTGGGGGTTTTTTAATGACAATTTTGGGGATTTTTTAGAGATTTTTTAGGGATTTTTTGGGGGATTTTTGTGGGATTTTTTTGGGGATTTTGAGGTTTTTAACCCACAAACCCAACCCCACCCAAATTAAAATCAAAACCAAAACCCCAAATAAATTTCGCAAGACGCTCCTCGGGTTCAGTGACGTTTCCTGGGCCGGAAATTTCCCAATTTTTGGGTTTTTTGGGGTTTTTTGGGGCCGTTTCTCCTTTTTTTTTGGTCATTTTGGGCCATGGAGTTCCCGGGTCTCGTTCCTGTTCTGGGTGAGTCAAAAAATCAAATTTTTATTCAATTTTTTACTCAAATTTTTCCTTTTTTTGGTGTTTTTTTGTCTCTTTTTCTTTTTTTTTTTTTTATTTTTTCCCCAATTTTTTTTTTTTAAATTTGGGTTTGTTTTTTTCTTTCTCTTCCTCTTCTTCTTCTTCTTTTTTTAATTTTTTGATTTATTTCGGATTTTTTTCCCATTTTTTTCCGATTTTTTTAAAATTTATTTGTGATTTTTTGGGGATTTTTCTCTGATTTTTTCTCATTTTTTTCCGATTTTTTTCTGATTTTTTTTTCTGATTTTTCTCTGATTTTTCTCTGATTTTTTTTCCGATTTTTCCCGATTTTTTTCGGATTTTTTTCTGGTTTTTTTCTGATTTTTTTCTGATTTTTTTTTTCCTTTTTTTTTTTTTTTTTTTTTTTTCTGATTTATTTCTGATTTTTTCTGATTTTTTTCTGATTTTTTTTCTGATTTTTTTCTGGTTTTTTCCGATTTTTTTCCGATTTTTTTCCGATTTTTTTCGGATTTTTTTTCGGATTTTTTCTGATTTTTTTCTGATTTTATTCTGATTTTATTCCGACTTTTTTCGGATTTTTTTCGGATTTTTTTCCGATTTTTTTCTGATTTTTTTCGGAATTTTTTCGGATTTATTTCCGATTTTTTTTTTCTGTTTTATTTCTGATTTTTTTCTCATTTTTTTCTGATTTTTTTCCGATTTTTTTTCGGATTTTTTTTCGGATTTTTTTTTTATTTTTCTCTGATTTTTTTTCTGATTTTTTTTCCATTTTTTTCGGATTTTTTTCTGATTTTTTTCTGTTTTTTTTAAATTTATTTCTAATTTATTTCTGATTTTTTTCTGATTTTTTTCTGGTTTTTTTTCTGATTTATTTCTGATTTTTTTCCGGGTTTTTTTATGATTTTTTTCTCATTTTTTTCTCATTTTTTTCCGATTTTTTTCCGATTTTTTTCTGATTTTTTTTCTGATTTTTTTTTCTGATTTTTTTCCGTTTTTTTTTTTTTTTCTGATTTTTTTCCGGTTTTTTTTCTGATTTTTTTTCTCATTTTTTTCCGATTTTTTTCTGATTTTTTTCTGATTTTTTTCTGATTTTTTTTTCCGATTTTTTTCTGATTTTTTTCTGGGTTTTTTTTTCTGATTTATTTCTGATTTTTTTCCGATTTTTTTTCTGATTTTTTTCTGGTTTTTTTCTGATTTTTTTTCTGATTTTTTTCTGATTTTTTCGAATTTTTTTCTGATTTTTTTCGGATTTTTTCTGATTTTTTTCTGACTTTTTTCTGATTTTTTTTCTGGTTTTTTTCTGATTTTTTTCTGATTTTTTTCTGATTTTTTTCTGATTTTTTTTCTGGTTTTTTTCTGATTTTTTTTCTGTTTTTTTTTTCTGATTTTTTTCTGATTTTTTTCTGATTTTATTCCGATTTTTTTCGGATTTTTTTCTGGGTTTTTTCTGATTTTTTTCGGATTTTTTTCGGATTTATTTCCGATTTTTTTTCTGTTTTATTTCTGATTTTTTTCTCATTTTTTTCTGATTTTTTTCCGATTTTTTTCGGATTTTTTTTCGGATTTTTTTCGCTTTTTTTCTTCCGAGTTTTTTTTCTGATTTTTTTCCGGGTTTTTTTTCTGATTTTTTTCTCATTTTTTTCCGATTTTTTTCCGATTTTTTTCTGATTTTTTTCTGGGTTTTTTTTTATTTTTTCTAATTTTTTTCCGAATTTTTTCCGATTTTTTCAGATTTTTTTCGGATTTTTTTCCGATTTTTTTCTGATTTTTCTCTGATTTTTTTTCCGATTTTTCCCGATTTTTTTCTGATTTTTTTCTGATTTTTTTCTGATTTTTTTCTGATTTTTTTCGGATTTATTTCCGATTTTTTTTTTTTCTGTTTTATTTCTGATTTTTTTCTCATTTTTTTCTGATTTTTTTCCGATTTTTTTTCGGATTTTTTTTCGGATTTTTTTTTATTTTTCTCTGATTTTTTTTCTGATTTTTTTCCCATTTTTTTCGGACTTTTTTTCTGATTTTTTTCTATTTTATTTCTGATTTTTTTCTGATTTTTTTCTGGTTTTTTTTCTGGCTTTTTCCGAATTTTTTCCGATTTTTTTCGGATTTTTTTTCGGATTTTTTTCTCTTTTTTTCTTCCGATTTTTTTCTGATTTTTTTTCTGATTTTTTTCTATTTTTTTTATTTATTTCTAATTTATTTCTGATTTTTTTCTGTTTTATTTCTGATTTTTTTTTCTGGTTTTTTTTCTGGTTTTTTTTCTGGTTTTTTCCGATTTTTTTCCGATTTTTTTCCGATTTTTTTTTGGATTTTTTTCTCTTTTTTTCTTCCGATTTTTTTCTGATTTTTTTCCGATTTTTTTCTGATTTTTTTCTGGGTTTTTTTTCTGATTTTTTTCTGATTTTTTTCCGGGTTTTTTTATGATTTTTTTCTCATTTTTTTCCGATTTTTTTCCGATTTTTTTCTGATTTTTTTTCTGATTTTTTTCTGATTTTTTTTTCTGTTTTTTTTCTGGGTTTTTTTTGATTTTTTCTGATTTTTTTCCGAATTTTTTCCGATTTTTTCAGATTTTTTTCGGATTTTTTTCCGATTTTTCTCTAATTTTTTTAAATTTTTTTTCTGATTTTTTCCGGGTTTATTTCCGATTTATTTCTGATTTTTTTTTCTGTTTTTTTTTCTAATTTTTTTCTGATTTTTTTCTGATTTTTTTCTGATTTTTTTCTGATTTTTTCTGATTTTTTTCTGATTTTTTTCTGATTTTTCTCTGATTTTTTCTAATTTTTTTCTGATTTTTTTCTGATTTATTTCTGATTTTTTTCTGATTTTTTTCTCATTTTTTTCCGATTTTTTTCTGATTTTTTTCTGATTTTTTTTCCGATTTTTTTTCCGATTTTTTCTGTTTTTTTTTCTGATTTTTTTTCTGATTTTTTTCCCATTTTTTTTCAGTTTTTTTTTCTGATTTTTTCTGGGTTTTTTTCTGATTTTTTCCTGATTTTTCTCTGATTTTTTTCTGTTTTATTTCTGATTTTTTTCCCCATTTTTTCCCCATTTTTCCCCCATTTTCCCCCCATTTTTTCCCATTTTTTAACCAAATTTCTCATTTTTTTCCCCATTTTTATTTCCAGTTTCTCTCCAGCTCCTTTTCCCTTTGGCGGCGCCTTCAGGTAACGAAAAATCCCCAAAAACCCCCAAAAAACCCCAAAAAATCTCCAAAAAATGCCCAAAAAATCCCAAAAAAATCCCACAAAAAATCCCTAAAAAAATCCCCTAAAAAACCCCCAAAAAATCCCAAAAAACCCCCAAAAAAATCTGAAAAAAATCCCTAAAAAATTCCCCAAAAATTTCCTAAAAATTCCTTAAAAAATCCTCAAAAAAAATCCCTTAAAAATCCCAAAAAAATCCCCAAAAAATCCCTAAAAAATCCCTAAAAAAATCTCTGAAAATCCTTTAAAAATTCCTCAAAAAATCCCCAAAAATTCCCAAAAAATCCAAAAAAAATTCCTAAAAAATCCCCAAAATATCCAAAAAAATCCCTAAAAAAATCCCAAAAAAAATCTGAAAAAAATCCCAAAAAAATCTGAAAAAAATCTGAGAAAAATCCCTAAAAAATCCCAAAAAATCTGAAAAATTTCCCAAAAAATCCTTAAAAAATCCCCAAAAATCCCAAAAAAATTTCCCCAAAAAATCCCCAAAAAATCCCAAAAAAATCCCTAAAAAATCCCTAAAAAATCCGTAAAAAAATCCAAAAAAAATCCAAAAAAAATTGATTTAAAAATCCCTAAAAAATCTCAAAAAAATACCTAAAAAATCCAAAAAAATCCCCCCCAAAAAAATCCCCTAAAAATCCCCCAAAAATTGCCCAAAAATCCTTCAAAAAATCCGAAAAAAATCTGTAAAAATCCGAAAAAAATCCCTAAAAAATCCCAAAAAAATTTAAAAAAAAAATCTCAAAAAAATCCCAAAAAAATCCCCAAAAAATAAAAAAAATTCCCAAAAAAACCCCCAAAAATTCGAAAAAAATTCCAAAATAATCTCAAAAAAATTTGAAAAAAATATCAAAAAAATGTGAAAAAATCTAAAAAAAATCCCAACAAATTCCTCAAAAATTCTCAAAAAAATCCCCCAAAAATCCCTAAGAAATATCAAAATATCTCCTAAAATTCCCCACAAAATCCCCAAAAAATCCCCAAAAAATCCCAAAAAAATCTGGGAAAAAAATCCCAAAAAATCCCTAAAAGTCCCCCCAAAAATTCCTCAAAAAATCCCTAAAAAATCTGCAAAAAATCCCCAAAAAATCTCTAAAAAAATCTGAAAAAAATCCCAAAAAAATCCCCAAAAATCCCTTTAAAAATCTGCAAAAAATCCCTAAAAAAATCCCTAAAAAAACCCAAAAAAGTCCCTAAAAAATCCCAAAAAAATTGCGAAAAAGTCCCTAAAAAATCCCTAAAAAATCCCAAAAAAAATCTGAAAAAAATCTGAAAAAAATCCCTAAAAAATCTCAAAAAAATCCCAAAAAAATCCCTAAAAAATCCCCAAAAATTCCTAAAAAAATCCCAAAAAAATCCCCAAAAAAATCCCCTAAAAAATCCCCAAAAAATCACAAAAATCCCCAAAAAAATCCTCAAAAAATCCCCAAAAATTCCAAAAAATCCCCAAAAAATCCCTTAAAAGTATCAAAATATCTCCTAAAAATTACTTTAAAAATCCAAAAAAATCCCTAAAAATTCCTTTAAAAATCCCAAAAAAATCCCAAAAAAATCTGAAAAAAATCCAAAAAAATCCCCCAAAAATCTGAAAAAAATCGTAAAAAAATCCCTAAAAAAATCCCAAAAAAATCCCAAAAAAAATCCCTAAAAAAATACCCCATAAAACCTGCAAAAATACCCAAAAAAAAATCTCCAAAAAATGCCCAAAAAGTCCCAAAAAAATCTGAAAAAAATCTAAAAAAATCCCCAAAAAATCCCAAAAAAATTCCCAAAAATCCCCCAAAAAAATCCTCAAAAAATCCCAAAAAAATTCTCAAAAAAAATCCCCAAAATTCCCCACAAAATCCCAAAAAAATCCCTAAAAAAATCCCCAAAAAATCCCCAAAAAATCTAAAAAAATCCCCAAAAAATCCCCAAAAAATCCCCTAAAAAATCCCAAAAAAAATCCCTAAAAATTCCTTTAAAAATCCCCAAAAGATCTGAAAAAAATCCCAAAAAAATCTGAAAAAACCCCAAAAAAATCCCTAAAAATCCCCCAAAAATTCCTCAAAAAATCCCTAAAAAATCTGCAAAAAATCCCCAAAAAAACTCTAAAAAAATCTGAAAAAAATCCCCAAAAAAGTCCCCAAAAAATCCCTAAAAAATATCAAAATATCTCCTAAAAATTACTTTAAAAATCCCTAAAAAATCCCTAAAAATCCCTAAAAAATCCCCAAAAAATCTCAGAAAAAATCCCAAAAAAATCCCTAAAAATTCCTTTAAAAATCCCAAAAAAATCTGAAAAAAATCCCAAAAAAATCTGAAAAAAAATCCAAAAAAATCCCCCAAAAATCTGAAAAAAAATCCCAAAAAAATCTCTAAAAAATCCCCCAAAAATCTGGAAAAAATCCCCTAAAAAAATCCCCAAAAAATCTCCCCAAAAATCCCTTAAAAATCCCCAAAAATTCCCCAAAAAATCCCCCAAAAATCCCTAAAAAATATCAAAATATCTCCTAAAAATTACTTTAAAAATCTCTAAAAAATCCCTAAAAATCCCCAAAAAATTCTCAAAAAAAATCCCCAAAATTCCCCACAAAATCCCAAAATAATCCCTAAAAAAATCCCCCAAAAAATCCCAAAAAATCTCAGAAAAAATCCCAAAAAATCCCTAAAAAAAATCCCAAAAAATCCCTTAAAAATCCCCAAAAAATCCCTAAAAAATCTCTAAAAAATCCCAAAAAAATCCCCAAAAAATCCCCTAAAAAATCTCAGAAAAAATCCCAAAAAAATACCAAAAAAATGTGAAAAAGTCGGCAAAAAAATCCCAAAAAATCCTCAAAAAAAATCCCCAAAAAATCCCCTAAAAAATCCCCTAAAAATCCCAAAAATTCTCAATAAATTCCGAAAAAAATCCCCAAAAAAATCCCCCCCCCAAAATCCCTAAAAAATCCCTAAAAAAATCCCTAAAAAACCCCAAAAAAGTCCCTAAAAATCCCCAAAAAATTGCGAAAAAGTCCCTAAAAAATCCCTAAAAAATCTCTAAAAAATCCCAAAAAAATCCCTAAAAAATCTGAAAAAATTCCTAAAAATCCCTAAAAAATCCCAAAAAAATCCCTAAAAATCCCCCAAAATCCCCCAAAAATCCCAAAAAAATGCCCCAAAAATCCCCCCAAAAATCTCTAAAAAATCCCTAAAAAAATACCTCAAAAATCTGCAAAAATACCCAAAATATCCCATAAAAAATCCAAAAAAAATTCCTCAAAAATTCCCCAAAAAATCCCTAAAAAAATCCCCAAAAAATCCCTAAAACTTCTTTAAAAAATCCACCAAAAAATCCACAAAAAATCCACAAAAAATCTCAAAAAAATCCCAAAAAAAATCCCCAAAAAATCTCTAAAAATCCGAAAAAAAACCCCAAAAAATTCCTCAAAAATTCCCCTTAAAAATCCCAAAAATTGCTTAAAAAATAAAAAAAAATCCCCAAAAACAATCCCCAAAAAATCCCAAAAAAATCCTTTAAAACATCCCCAAAAAATCTCTAAAAAAATCTGAAAAAATTCTTAAAAATCCCTAAAAAATCCCCAAAAAAATCCCCAAAAAATCCCAAAAAAATCTGAAAAAAAATCTAAAAAAAATCCCCAAAAAATCCCCAAAAAAATCCCAAAAAATCTCTAAAAAATCCCCCAAAAATCTGGAAAAAATCCCCTAAAAAAATCCCCAAAAAATCCCCCCAAAAATCCCTAAAAAAATCCCAAAAAATCCCAAAAAAATCCCCAAAAAATCCCCAAAAAATCCCTAAAAAATATCAAAATATCTCCTAAAAATTACTTTTAAAATCCCTAAAAAATCCCCAAAAATTCTGAAAAAAATCCAAAAAAATCCCCAAAAAATCCCTAAAAAAATCCCCCAAAAATTCCAAAAAAATCCCCAAAAAATCCCCAAAAAATCTAAAAAAATCCCCAAAAAATCCCCAAAAAATCCCCTAAAAAATCCCAAAAAAATCCCTAAAAATTCCTTTAAAAATCCCCAAAAAATCCCCAAAAAATCCCTAAAAAATATCAAAATATCTCCTAAAAATTACTTTAAAAATCTCTAAAAAATCCCTAAAAATCCCCAAAAAATCCCCAAAAAATCCCAAAAAATCTCAGAAAAAATCCCTAAAAAAATCCCAAAAAATACCTTAAAAATTCCTTTAAAAATTCCCAAAAAATCTGAAAAAAATCCCAAAAAAATCCCTAAAAAATCCCAATAAATTCCCCATAAAACTCCCCACTATTCCCCCATTGGTCCATTTAATTCCGCCATTTTTATTTCTCCCCTCAGCTCCTCCTCCCGCCCCCGGCTCTGGGTGTCCCCCCTGAGGGCCCGTTCCCTCATGTCCGCCATTTTTATTTCTCCCCTCAGTTCCCCCTCCCGCCCCCGGCTCTGGGTGTCCCCTCACAAGCCCCGTTCCCTCATGTCCGCCATTTTTATTTCTCCCCTCAGCTCCTCCTCCCGCCCCCCGGCTCTGGGTGTCCCCTCACAAGCCCCGTTTCCTCATTGGTGACTCGGTGTCTCTGACGTGCTCCGTTCCCGGCGCGCGCTCCGCTCTCCGCGGCTTCCGATTCGCCGCCACCTCGGGCTGGGTCAGTGACGTCAGAACATCGCGCGGGAATTTCAGTCTCACCTGGGCCGTGACTGAGCCGGCCCAGGGCGGGTTCCACACCTGCTCGTACCTGGTGAGGATGGAAAACAGGGAGGTGAGGTCAGAGAACAGTCAGCCCGTGCTCATCCAGGTGCAAGGTGAGTCCGGGGATTTATTCAGATTTTTTGGGGATTTTTTTCAGATTTTTTTGGGATTTTTTTGGGATTTTTTTGGGATTTTTTGGGGAATTTATTGGGATTTTTTGGGATTTTTTGGGGATTTTTTTTTTGGTATTTTTTGGAATTTTTTTCGGAATTTTTTGGGATTTTTTTTGGATTTTTAGGGGAATTTATTGGGAATTTATTGGGATTTTTTGGGATTTTTGGGGATTTTTTTCAGATTTTTTTGGGATTTTTTGGGGATTTTTTTCGGATATTTTTGCGGAATTTTTTGCTGATTTTTGGGATTTTTTTTTTGATTTTTTGGGGGTTTTTTTGGGATCTTTTTGGGGTATTTTTGGGGAATTTATTGGGATTTTTTTGGGATTTTTTAGGGATTTTTTTGGGGAATTTATTGGGATTTTTAGGGGATTTTTTTCGGATATTTTTGGGGAATTTTTTGCTGAGTTTTTGGGATTTTTTTCAGATTTTTTGGGATTGTTTTGGTATTTTTTTGGTATTTTTTTCGGATTTTTTGGGGATTTTTTTCAGATTTTTTTTTAGAGTTTTTTCAGATTTTTTTCAGATTTTTTTCCAGATTTTTTTTGGATTTTTTTCAGATTTTTTTGAGATTTTTTGGCGGTTTTTTGGCGGTTTTTTTGGGATTTTTCTGGGTATATTTTGGGATTTTTTTCGAAATTTTTTGGGTATTTTTTGAGGATTTTTTTGGGATTTTTTTCAGATTTTTTTGAAATTTTTTAGGATTTTTTTGGATTTTTTTGGCATTTTTTGGGGATTTTTTGGGGGATTTTTTGGGATTTTTTTCAGATTTTTTAGAGATTTTTTGGCATTTTTTTCAGATTTTTTGGGGATTTTTTTTCAATTTTTTGGGATTTTTTTGGGATTTTTTTGGGTATTTTTTAGGGATTTTTTCAGATTTTTTTGGGATTTTTTTGGGAATTTTTGGGATTTTTTTGGGGATTTTTTTGGGGATTTTTTTGCAATTTTTTGGGATTTTTTGGGGATTTTTTGGGTATTTTTTAGGAATTTTTTAGGATTTTTTTAGGAATTTTTTTCGAATTTTTGGAGGTTTTTTGGGGAATTTTTTGGGATTTTTTTAGGAATTTTTTGGGAATTTATTGGTATTTTTTGGGGATTTTTTTTGGATTTTTTTCAGATTTTTTGGCTATTTTTTGGGATTTTTTGGAGAATTTTTTAAGGTTTTTTCAGATTTTTTAGAGATTTTTTTAAGAATTTTTTAGGATTTTTTTGGATATTTTTGGGGATTTTTTTGGGATTTTTTTGCAATTTTTTGAGGATTTTTTGGGGATTTTTTTGGTATTTTTGGGGGATTTTTTTCAGATTTTTTTTTTCAGATTTTTTTGGAATTTTTTTCAAAATTTTTGGGGATTTTTTTGGGATTTATTGGGATTTTTTTGAGATTTTTTTTTAGGATTTTTTCAGAAATTTCTGGGATTTTGTTGGGAATTTTTTTCAGATTTTTGGGGGACTTTTTGGAGAATTTTTTGGGGATTTTTTTAGGATTTTTTGGATTTTTTTAGGATTTTTTAAGAATTTTTTGGGGGTTTTTTGGTATTTTTTGGGATTTTTTGGGGATTTTTTTGGGATTTTTTTGGGATTTTTTTTTTTTTTTTTGGGATTTTTTTGCAATTTTTTTGGGATTTTTTGGGATTTTTTTCAGATTTTTTTTTAGGGATTTTTTAAGGAATTTTTTGGGGATTTTTTTTTTGTATTTTCGGGTATTTTTTGAGTATTTTTTGGGATTTTTTTGGCGGATTTTTCTTGTATTTTTTGGGATTTTTTGGGGATTTTTTTGAGATTTTTTTGGAATTTTTTTCGAATTTTTTTTTATTTTTTTGGGGATTTTTTTGGAATTTTTTTCAGATTTTTTTCAGATTTTTTTGATTTTTTTTTCAGATTTTTTTGGAATTTTTTTCGAATATTTTGGCAATTTTTGAGTATTTTTTTCGAATTTTTTTCAGATTTTTTGGGATTTTTTACAGAATTTTTTGGGGATTTTTTTGGGATTTTTTGGGGAATTTATTGGGATTTTTAGGGGATTTTTTTCGGATATTTTTGGGGAATTTTTGCTGATTTTTTGGGATTTTTTTCAGATTTTTTGGGATTGTTTTGGGTTTTTTTTGGTATTTTTTTCGGATTTTTTGGGGATTTTTTTAGGAATTTTTTGGGATATTTTTTGGATTTTTTTGCAATTTTTTGAGATTTTTTTAGGACTTTTTTAGGTATTTTTTTCAGATTCTTTTCAGATTTTTTTGGATATTTTTCTACATTTTTTGGGTATTTTTTGGGTATTTTTCGGGATTTTTTTGGGATTTTTTTAGGATTTTTTGGAGATTTTTTAGGGATTTTTTTGAGATTTTTTGCAATTTCTTGGGATTTTTTTGGGATTTTTTTCAGATTTTTTGGGGATTTTTTTTCAGATTTTTTAGAATTTTTTTAGGAATTTTTTAGGAATTTTTGGGTGTTTTTTTGGGATTTTTTTAGGGAATTTTTTCAGAGTTTTTGGGATTTTTTTGGGGCTTTTGGGTATTTTTTGGGATTTTTTTGAGATTTTTTTGGGATTTTTTTAGGAATTTTTTAAGGATTTTTTTCAGATTTTTTTCCGATTTTTTTGGGATTTTTTTGTGGATTTTTTGGAATTTATTGAGCTTTTTTTTTGAATTTATTGGGAATTTTTTGGGATTTTTTTAGGAATTTTTTGGGATTTTTTGGGGGATTTTTTTCGAATTTTTTGGGGATTTTTTGGGATTTTTTTGAGATTTTTTACAGAATTTTTTTGGGATTTTTTTGGGAATTTTTTGGTAATTTTGGGGGATTTTTTGGAATTTTTTCAGATTTTTGGGGGATTTTTTTGGGATTTTTTCAGATTTTTTGGGGGGATTTTTTTGGAATTTTTTGCTGATTTTTGGGATTTTTTTTTGATTTTTTGGGGTGTTTTTTGGGATCTTTTTGGGGTATTTTGGGGTTTTTTTGAGGGTCTTTTTTTGGTAAAATTTTGTAAATTTTGTAACTTTTTTTTATAAATTTTTGTCGATTTTGTAAATTTATTTTGGAATTTAAAAAAAAAGAAATGTGAATTCTTTTTTTCTAAATTTCCTAAATTATTTTTAATAAATTTTTGTAAATTCTTTTTGTAATTTTTTTTAAATTTTTCTCTGTAAATTTTTTAAAATTTTCTGGAATTTTTTTTGTAAATTTTTTTTTGTAATTTTTTTTTTTAATTTTGTAAATTTTTCTCTGTAAATTCTTTAAAATTTTCCAAATTTTTTTTGTATTTTTAAAAACTTTTTTGTAATTTTTTTTAAAATTTTGTTGGGTTTTTTTCACAAATTTTATAATTTAAAAAAAAGAAATTTTGGTTTTTTTCCACAAATTTTATAATAAAAAAAATATTTTTTCAATATTTTTTGCTAAATTTTTTCACAAATTTTATAATTAAAAAAAATTATTTTTCAATATTTTTTTCCTAAATTTTTGTCAAATTTTTTCACAAAATTATCCCCAAAATTTTTTAATTTTTTGCAAATTTACCCCAAAATTCGTCCCAATGAAACAAAATTTTGGATTTTGGTCCAAATGGGGAATTTTTAATCCCAAATTTTATTCCAAATTTTTTATTCCGAATTTTTTTATCCCAAAATTCATCCCCATCGACCAAAATTTTGGATTTTGGTTCAAATTGGGAATTTTTATCCCCAAAATTTGTCCCAAATTAAACAAAATTTTGGATTTTAGTCCAAATTGGGGAATTTTTTATTCCAAATTTTATTCCAAATTTTATATTCCGAATTTTTTTATCCCAAAATTCGTCCCCATTGACCAAAATTTTTGGATTTTCGTCCCAAATGGGGAATTTTTTATTCCAAATTTTATCCCTTTTGACCAAAATTTTGGATTTTGGTTCAAATTGGGAATTTTTATCCCAAAATTCGTCCCAAATTAAACAAAATTTTGGATTTTTCGTCCCAAATGGGGAATTTTTAATCCCAAATTTTATTCCAAATTTTATATTCCGAATTTTTTTAGCCCAAAATTCGTCCCCATCGACCAAAATTTTTGGATTTTTATCCCAAATTGGGAATTTTTATCCCAAAATTCGTCCCAAATTAAACAAAATTTTGGATTTTTCGTCCCAATGGGGAATTTTTTATTCCAAATTTTATTCCAAATTTTATATTCCGAATTTTTTTTATCCCAAAATTCGTCCCCATCGACCAAAATTTTGGATTTTGGTCCAAAATTGGGAATTTTTTATTCCAAATTTTATCCCTTTTGACCAAAATTTTGGATTTTGGTCCAAATTGGGAATTTTTAATCCCAAAATTCATCCCTATTGAGACCCAACATTGACTTTTCCACCCAAAAAATGTCATTTTTAGCCCAAAATTCGTCCCAAATTAAACAAAATTTTGGATTTTTATTTTTTAATTCCAAATTTTATATTCCAAATTTTTCATTCCAAATTTTTCATTCCAAAATTCGTCCCCGTCGACCAAAATTTTGAGGTTTTTTCCCCATTTTTAAACCCAAAAAATTAATTTCAACATTAATTTTGTGTCTTTTCCTCCCCCCCCAGACCGCCCGGCCCCGCCCAACCTGACGGTGACGCCGTCGCCGCTGACGGTGGAAGGTCAACCTTTGCTCTTCCGCTGCTCGGCCCCTCCCGGCGCCGCCGCCGAGAGGAGATTCGGCTTTTTCCACGACGGCCTTGAAATCACCGAGGGGCTCCTGGAAGGTTCCGGCGGCGCCGAGGCCCGGCTGAAAGTGGAGAAAAGCGACCGGAACCGGACGGGGAATTTCAGCTGCCGATACGAGGAGATGACGGAGGGTCGGTGGATCGCGTCGTACGCCAGCGACGCCGTCCCGGTGGAGGTCAAAGGTGGGGTTTGGTTGGGTTTGGTTGGGTTTGGTTGGGTTTGGTTGAGTTTGGTTGGGTTTGGTTGGGTTTGGTTGGGTTTGGTTGGGTTTGGTTTGAGTTTGGTTGAGTTTGATTGAGTTTGGTTGAGTTTTATTGGGTTTGGTTGGGTTTGGTTGGGTTTGGTTGAGTTTTATTGGGTTTGGTTGAGTTTGGTCGAGTTTGGTTTGAGTTTGGTTGAGTTTGGTTGAGTTTGGTTGAGTTTGGTTGGGTTTGGTTGAGTTTGGTTGAGTTTGGTTGAGTTTGGTTGGGTTTGGTTGAGTTTGGTTGGGTTTGGTTGGGTTTGGTTGAGTTTGGTTGAGTTTGGTTGGGTTTGGTTGAGTTTGGTTGGGTTTGGTTGGGTTTGGTTGAGTTTGGTTGAGTTTGGTTGGGTTTGGTTGAGTTTGGTTGAGTTTTATTGGGTTTGGTTGGGTTTGGTTGGGTTTGGTTGAGTTTGGTTGGGTTTGGTTGAGTTTGGTTGAGTTTGGTTGAGTTTGGTTGAGTTTGGTTGGGTTTGGTTGAGTTTGGTTGAGTTTGGTTGAGTTTGGTTGGGTTTGGTTGAGTTTGGTTGGGTTTGGTTGGGTTTGGTTGAGTTTGGTTGAGTTTGGTTGGGTTTGGTTGAGTTTGGTTGGGTTTGGTTGGGTTTGGTTGAGTTTGGTTGAGTTTGGTTGGGTTTGGTTGAGTTTGGTTGAGTTTTATTGGGTTTGGTTGGGTTTGGTTCAGTTTGGTTGGGTTTGGTTGAGTTTGGTTGAGTTTGGTTGAGTTTGGTTGGGTTTGGTTGAGTTTGGTTGGGTTTGGTTGGGTTTGGTTGGGTTTGGTTGAGTTTGGTTCAGTTTGGTTGGGTTTGGTTGGGTTTGGTTGGGTTTGGTTGAGTTTGGTTGAGTTTGGTTCAGTTTGGTTGGGTTTGGTTGAGTTTGGTTGAGTTTGGTTGAGTTTGGTTGGGTTTGGTTGAGTTTGGTTGGGTTTGGTTGGGTTTGGTTGGGTTTGGTTGAGTTTAGTTGGGTTTGGTTGGGTTTGGTTGAGTTTGGTTGGGTTTGGTTTAGTTTGGTTGAGTTTGGTTGAGTTTGGTTGGGTTTGGTTGGGTTTGGTTGAGTTTGGTTTGGGTTTGGTTGAGTTTGGTTTGGGTTTGGTTGAGTTTGGTTGGGTTTGGTTGAGTTTGGTTTGGGTTTGGTTAGGTTTGGTTGAGTTTGGTTGAGTTTGGTTGAGTTTCATTGAGTTTGGTTGAGTTTGCTTGAGTTTGGTTGGGTTTGGTTGAGTTTGGTTGGGTTTGGTTGAGTTTGGTTGAGTTTGGTTGGGTTTGGTTGGGTTTGGTTGGGTTTGGTTGAGTTTGGTTGAGTTTGGTTGGGTTTGGTTGGGTTTGGTTGGGTTTGGTTGAGTTTGGTTGGGTTTGGTTGAGTTTGGTTGAGTTTTATTGGGTTTGGTTGGGTTTGGTTGGGTTTGGTTGGGTTTGGTTGAGTTTGGTTGGGTTTGGTTGGGTTTGGTTGGGTTTGGTTGAGTTTGGTTGAGTTTGGTTGGGTTTGGTTGGGTTTGGTTGGGTTTGGTTGAGTTTGGTTGGGTGTTTTGGGTTCCGTTGAGTTTCCCCAATCCCAGGCCGGTGCCCGGCCCCGGTGCTGTCGGTGGAGCCGCCCTCGGGCGTGGTCCCGGCCGGTCACCGCCTCCTCCTCACCTGCTCCGCCCCCCGGCGCCGCTTCCGCCGCCGTTTCCGCTTCTTCCGCGACGGCGCCGCGCTGCGTGACGTCATCGATGACGTCATCGGTGACGTCACGGGGGAGGAGGAGGGGGCGGAGCTGGAGCTGCCGAGGGTTTCCCGCCAATCCGGGGGGAATTTCAGCTGCCGATTGGAGGAGGAGGTGGGCGGGGCTTGGCTGGAGGCGCCGCCCAGTCGGGGCGTGGCCATGATGGTGACAGGTGAGTGACCACACCCACTCACCACACCCACTGACCACACCCACCTGAGTGACCACACCCACTGACCACACCCACTGACCACACCCACCTGAGTGACCACACCCACTGACCACACCCACCCCAGTGACCCCACCCACCCCAGTGACCACACCCACCCACTGACCACACCCACCCCTGTGACCACACCCACCCCAGTGACCACACCCACCCCAGTGACCACACCCACCCACTGACCACACCCACCCCAGTGACCACACCCGCTGACCACACCCACCCCAGTGACCACACCCACCCCACTGACCACACCCACCCACTGACCACACCCACCCCAGTGACCACACCCACCCAGTGACCACACCCACCCCAGTGACCCCACCCACCCCAGTGACCACACCTGCTGACCACACCCACCCCAGTGACCCCACCCACCCCAGTGACCACACCCACCCAGTGACCACACCCACCCCAGTGACCACACCCGCTGACCACACCCACCTGAGTGACCACACCCACTGACCACACCCCCTGACCACACCCACCTGAGTGACCACACCCACTGACCACCCCCCCTGACCACACCCACCCCAGTGACCACACCCACTTCAATGACCACACCCAAATTTCCCAGTTTTTCCCTAAAATTTCCCAATTTTTCCCCAAAATTTCTCAATTTTTCCCCAAAACTTCCCATTTTCCCAAAATTTCCCAATTTCCCCCAAAATCTCCCATTTTCCCCACAAAATTCCCAAATTTTCACCCAAAAATTTCCCAATTTTCTCCCCAAAATTTTTTTTCGGCGTGTTTCTGACCCTGGGGTTGGTTTTTGTGGAGATTTTTGGATTTTTTGATAATTTTCTGACATTTATTTTTTTCCGGAGGGGATTTCCCGCCCCCGGCCGAGTTCCAGCTCCTCCCATTGGCCGTCGGCGTCTCTGTGGGCGTGGCCTCGCTGCTCCTCGGGCTCCTATTGGCTGCCTGGATGTGCCGGAGGAGGAGGGGTCAGTGCGGGGGGGGAGGGGAGGGGATTGACCCCAAATTGACCCCAAAATTCTCCCAAAATTCTCCCCAAATTGACCCAAAATTGACCAAAAATTCTTCCCAAATTGGTCCCAAAATTCTCCCGAATTGGGCCCAAATTCTCCCAAATTCTCCCCAATTTGGCCCCAAAATTTCCCCAAATTGACCCAAAATTGGCCCAAAAATTGACCCAAAATTCTCCCAAATTGGCCCAAAATTGACCCAAAATTCTTCCCAAATTGGCCCAAAATTCTCCCCAAATTTGGCCCAAATTTGCCCTAAATTTGCCCCAAAATTCTCCCAAAATCTCCCCAAATTGGCCCCAAATTCTCCCCATGTTGGCCCAAAAATTCTCCCCAAATTGGCCCCAAATTCTCCCAAAATTCTCCTAAAATTGGCCTCAAATTGACCCAAAATTGGTTCAAAATTCTCCCCAAATTGGCCCCAAATTGGCCCCAAAATTATCCCCAAATTGGCCCCAAATTCCCCCCAAATTGGCCCCAAATTCTCACCAAATTGGCCCCAAATTCTCACCAAATTGGCCCCAAATTGACCCAAAATTGCCCCAAAATTCTTCCCAAATTTGCCCCAAATTGGCCCCAAATTGTCCCCAAAATTCTCCTCAAATTGGCCCCAAATTGCCCCAAAATTCTTCCCAAATTGTCCCCAAATTGCCTCAAATTGTCCCTAAAATTGTCCCCAAATTGACCCAAAATTGACCCAAAATTCTCCCCAAATTGGCCCCAAATTGTCCCAAAATTGGCTCCAAATTGTTCCCAAAATTCTCCCCAAATTGTCCCAAAATTGGCCCCAAATTGGCCCCAAAATTCTCCCCAATTTGGCCCCAAATTGACGCAAAATTGGCCCAAAATTCTCCCCAAATTGGCCCCAAAATTGACCAAAAATTGACCCAAATTGGCCCCAAATTCTCCCCAAATTGGCCCCAAAATCTCCTCAAATTGTCCCCAAAATTGTCCCAAATTCTCCCCAAATTGGCCCAAATTCTCCCCAAATTGGCCCCAAAATTCTCCCAAAATTTGCCCAAAATTTCCAATTTCTCTCCCAAAATTTCCCATTTTTTCACTCAAATTCACCTTTTTCCCCTCAACCCCCAAATTTTCCCCCAAAATTCTCCAATTTCCCCCCCAAAATGTGAATTTTCCCTTAAAATTTCTCATTTTACCCCTAAAAAACCTCTGATTTTCCCCCAAAAATTTCCTCCCAAATTCCCCAATTTTCCCCCCAAAAATCTCTGATTTTACCCCCAAAATTCCCGATTTTTCTCCAAAAAAAAAATCTCCATTTTTCACCCTAAAAACCCCTCAATTCTCTCCAAATCTTCATTTTTTTCCCCCAAATTGATAATTTTGTTCATAATTTATGATTTTTTTGGTCCGAAATTTATAATTTTTTTGCCCAAAATGTTGTTTTTTCGGCCCAATCCAGGGGGTTCCCGCTGGCGGGGGCTGCGCCCCGGGGACGACACCGGAACCCTCCGCATGGGAGACCTGGAGGTGGCCTCGTGAGCCGGCCACGCCCACCCGGGCCACGCCCACCCGGATCCCTGACCACGCCCACCCGGATCCCTGACCACGCCCACCCAGATCCCTGACCACGCCCACCAATATGGCTGACAATGCTGTGACCGCGCCCACCAATATGGCTGACAATGCTGTGACCACGCCCACCAATATGGCTGACAATGCTCTGACCACGCCCACCAATATGGCTGACAATGCTGTGACCACGCCCACCAATATGGCTGACAATGAACAGGCCACACCCACCAATATGGCTGACAATGCTCTGACCACGCCCACCAATATGGCTGACAATGAGCTGACCACGCCCACCAATATGGCTGACAATGAGCTGACCACGCCCACCAATATGGATGACAATGAACAGGCCACGCCCACCAATATGGCTGACAATGATTGCTGAGACCACGCCCACCAATATGGCTGACAATGCTGTGACCACGCCCACCAATATGGCTGACAATGCTGAGACCACGCCCACCAATATGGCTGACAATGATTGCTGACCACGCCCACCAATATGGCTGACAATGCTGAGACCACGCCCACCAATATGGCTGACAATGCTATGACCATGCCCACCAATATGACTGACAATGCTGAGACCACGCCCACAATATGGCTGACAATGATTGCTGAGACCACGCCCACCAATATGGCTGACAATGAGCTGACCACGCCCACCAATATGGCTGACAATGCTGTGACCACGCCCACCAATATGGCTGACAATGCTCTGACCACGCCCACCAATATGGCTGACAATGATTGCTGAGACCATGCCCACCAATATGGCTGACAATGCTGTGACCACGCCCACCAATATGGCTGACAATGCTGAGACCACGCCCACCAATATGGCTGACAATGATTGCTGACCATGCCCACCAATATGGCCACAATGAGCTGACCACGCCCACCAATATGGCTGACAATGATTGCTGAGACCACGCCCACCAATATGGCCACAATGAGCTGACCACGCCCACCAATATGGCTGACAATGATTGCTGAGACCATGCCCACCAATATGGCTGACAATGATTGCTGAGACCACGCCCACCAATATGGCCGACAATGAGCTGACCACGCCCACCAATATGGCTGACAATGCTGTGACCACGCCCACCAATATGGCTGACAATGCTGAGACCACGCCCACCAATATGGCTGACAATGATTGCTGACCATGCCCACCAATATGGCCACAATGAGCTGACCACGCCCACCAATATGGCTGACAATGCTCTGACCACGCCCACCAATATGACTGACAATGCTGTGACCACGCCCACCAATATGGCTGACAACGTGCTGACCGCGCCCACCAATATGGCTGACAATGAGATGACCACGCCCACCAATATGGCTGACAATGCTCTGACCACGCCCACCCATATGACTGACACTGCTGTGACCACGCCCACCAATATGGCCGACAATTATCTGACCACGCCCACCAATATGGCTGACAATGATTGTTGAACACGCCCAACAATATGGCTGACAATGAGCTGACCACGCCCACCAATATGGCTGACAATGATTGTTGACCACGCCCACCAATATGGCTGACAACGTGCTGACCTCGCCCACCAATATGGCTGACAATGAGCTGACCGCGCCCACAAATAATGATGAAGCCACGCCCACAAATATGGCTGACAATGAGCTGACCACGCCCACAAATAATGATGAAGCCACGCCCCCAATATGGCCCCCGCTCAAAGGCCACGCCCACAAAGCAGCTGATGCAATAAAGGCCACGCCCCCAAGATGGCCGCCATCCAAGGGCGATTGGTGGATCGCACAGTGCTGTGTCCTGATTGGTCGATTTGGATTTGGAGGGGGGATTTATGCAAATGAGATGTTAATGAGGGTCAACGAATGGTTTTGTGACAGGCCGTGATTGGGTTTGGGGGCCATTAAGACGCGTTTATGCAAATTAGATGCAAATTAGGGGTACAGGAAGGTTGCCTGGGGCTGTTAGGGGGACTGTAGGAATAATTAAAGCGCTTTTATGCAAATTCGATGCAAATTAGGGGTACAGGGAGGTTGTCTGGGGCTGTTAGGGGGACTGTAGGAATAATTAAAGCGCTTTTATGCAAATGAGATGCAAATTAAGAGGACTGGGAGGTTCCCTAAGGCAGTTTAGGGATAGTTTGTTCATAATTAAAGCGTTTTTATGCAAATGAGATGCTAATGAGGGGCCACAGGGAGGGTCTCTGGGGGGGGTCTTTTAATGAAAGGGAACAAATTAGGATGTTCTTATGCAAATGAGATGCAAATGAGGTGTGTCTAGACTGTCTCTGAAAGGGTCCTGGGCTATTGGGGGTGTGTTTATGCAAATGAGATGCAAATGAGGGGTGTGGGAGAGTCCCTGGAGGCGTTTTGGGGGCATATTAAGGGTGTTTATTCAAATGAGATGCAAATGAGGTGGGTCTAGATGGTCTCTGAAAGGGTCCTGGGCTTTGTGGGGGTGTGTTTATGCAAATGAGATGCAAATGAGGTGGGTCTAGGCGGTCTCTGAAAGGGTCCTGGGCTATGGGGGTGTGTTTATGCAAATGAGATGCAAATGAGGTGGGTCTAGGCGGTCTCTGAAAGGGTCCTGGGCTATGGGGGTGTGTTTATGCAAATGAGATGCAAATGAGAGGTGCGGGAGAGTCTCTGGAGGCGTTTGGGGGGCATATTAAGGGTGTTTATGCAAATGAGATGCAAATGAGGTGGGTCTAGACGGGCTCTGAAAGGGTCCTGGGCTATGGGGGGTGTGTTTATGCAAATGAGATGCAAATGAGGGACATAAAGTGGTCATTTGATGGGTCTTGGGGTGTTTGAGGGCTATTAAGAGGTGTTTATGCAAATGAGATGCAAATGAGGTGGGTCTAGACGGGCTCTGAAAGGGTCCTGGGCTATTGGGGGTGTGTTTATGCAAATGAGATGCAAATGAGGTGGGTCTAGACAGGCTCTGAAAGGGTCCTGGGCTATGGGGGGTGTGTTTATGCAAATGAGATGCAAATTAGGGTCTAGACAGGCTCTGAAAGGGTCCTGGGCTATGGGGGTGTGTGTTTATGCAAATGAGATGCTAATGAGAGTCTCCAGAAACATTTCGGGGCATTTATGGGGGAAATTAGGGTGGATTTATGCAAATGAGATGCAAATTAGGGGCGTGGGACACTCACTGAGTGCTCTAAAGCTCTTCTTATGCAAATGAGATGCAAATGAGGGCCACAGGGAGGGTCTCTGGGGGTCTTTTAATGAAAGGGAACGAATTAGGGGGTTCTTATGCAAATGAGATGCAAATGAGGTGGGTTTGGACGGGCTCTGAAAGGGTCCTGGTCTATGTGGGGTGTGTTTATGCAAATGAGATGCAAATGAGGTGGGTCTAGACGGGCTCTGAAAGGGTCCTGGGCTGTGGGGGGTGTGTTTATGCAAATGAGATGCTAATGAGAGTCTCCAGAAACATTTCGGGGCATTTATGGGGGAAATTAGGGTGGATTTATGCAAATGAGATGCAAATTAGGGGCGTGGGACACTCACTGAGTGCTCTAAAGCTCTTCTTATGCAAATGAGATGCAAATGAGGGCCACAGGGAGGGTCTCTGGGGGGGTCTTTTAATGAAAGGGAACAAATTAGGATGTTCTTATGCAAATGAGATGCAAATGAGGTGGGTCTAGACGGTCTCTGAATGGGTCCTGGGCTATGTGGGGTGTGTTTATGCAAATGAGATGCAAATGAGGGGTGTGGGAAAGTCTCTGGAGGCGTTTTGGGGGCATATTAAGGGTGTTTATGCAAATGAGATGCAAATGAGGTGGGTCTAGACGGGCTCTGGAAGGGTCCTGGGCTATGGGGGGGGTGTTTATGCAAATGAGATGCTAATGAGAGTCTCCAGAAACATTTCGGGGCATTTATGGGGGAAATTAGGGTGAATTTATGCAAATGAGATGCAAATTACGGGCGTGGTACACTCACTGAGTGCTCTAAAGCTCTTCTTATGCAAATGAGATGCAAATGAGGGCCACAGGGAGGGTCTCTGGGGGGTGTTTTAATGAAAGAGAACAAATTAGGGTGTTCTTATGCAAATGAGATGCAAATGAGGTGGGTCTAAACGGGCTCTGAAAGGGTCCTGGGCAATGTGGGGGTGTGTTTATGCAAATGAGATGCAAATGAGGTGGGTCTAGACGGGCTCTGAAAGGGTCCTGGGCAATGTGGGGGTGTGTTTATGCAAATGAGATGCAAATGAGAGGTGCGGGAGAGTCTCTGGAGGCGTTTTGGGGGCATATTAAGGGTGTTTATGCAAATGAGATGCAAATGAGAGACATAAAGTGGTAACTTGATGGGTCTTGGGGTGTTTGAGGGCTATTAAGAGGTGTTTATGCAAATGAGATGCAAATGAGGTGGGTCTAGGCGGTCTCTGAAAGGGTCCTGGGCTATGTGGGGGTGTGTTTATGCAAATGAGATGCTAATGAGAGTCTCCAGAAGCATTTGGGGGGCATTTATGGGGGAAATTAAGGTGGATTTATGCAAATGAGATGCAAATTAGGGGCATGGGACACTCCCCGAGTGCGTTTTGACAGGTTCAGGTGCTCTAAAGAGCTTCTTATGCAAATGAGATGCTAATGAGGGCCACAGGGAGGGTCTCTGGGGGTCTTTTAATGAGAGGGAACAAATTAGAGGGTTCTTATGCAAATGAGATGCAAATGAGGTGGGTCTAGATGGTCTCTGAATGGGTCCTGGGCTATGTGGGGGGTGTTTATGCAAATGAGATGCAAATGAGGGGTGTGGGAGAGTCTCTGGAGGCGTTTGGGGGGCATATTAAGGGTGTTTATGCAAATGAGATGCAAATGAGGGTGTCCCCAATGGGGTTTTGGGGTCCCTTTTCACCACAAATTTTGAGATTTTTGGGCAATTTTGGTTCTTTTTTTAATCAAATTTTGGGATTTTGGGTAATTTTGGGTCCCTTTTCTTACAAATTTCAGGATTTGGGGAAAGTTTGGCTCCTTTTCTCTCCAAATTTCAGATTTTGGGGTAATTTTGGGTCCTTTTTATCTCAAATTTTTGGGTATTGGGTCCCTTTTATCTCAAAATTCGAGATTTTGGGCAATTTTGGGTCCTTTTTTCAATCAAATTTTGGGATTTTGGGTCATTTTGGGTCCCTTTTCCCTTAATTTTTGGATTTTGGGTCCCTTTTCCTACAAATTTTGAGAAAATTTAGTTAATTTTGGGTCCCTTTTCCCACAAATTTCAGGATTTTGGGTCCTTTTTATCTCAAATTTTGGGATTTTGGGTCCCTTTTTCTCACAAATTTTGGGATTTTGGGTCATTTTATGTCCCTTTTATCTCAAATTTTGACATTTTTAGATATTTTTGGGTCCCTTTTCCCTCAATTTTTGGATTTTGGGTCCCTTTTATCTCAAATTTTGGCAATTTTGGGTCCCTTTCCCCACAAATTTCGGAATTTGGGGCAATTTTGGCTCCTTTTTCCTCCTAATTTTGACATTTTGGGTAGTTTTGGGTCCCTTTTATCTCAAATTTTGAGATTTTGGATAATTTTGGGTCCCTTTTCCCTCAAAGTTCAGGATTTGGGGAAATTTTGGCTCCTTTTCCCTCAAATTTTGGGATTTCGGGTCATTTTGTGTCCCTTTTATCTCAAATTTTGACATTTTGAGTCATTTTGGGTCCCTTTTCTTACTAATTTCAGAATTTTAGGCAATTTTGGGTCCCTTTTTCCCATAAGTTTTGAGATTTTAGTTAATTTTGGGTCCCTTTTTCAATCAAATTTTGGGATTTTGGGTCCCTTTTCCCACAAATTTCAGGATTTTGGGTCCTTTTTAACTCAAATTTCAGGATTTGGGCAATTTTGGGTCCCTTTCTCCACAAACCCCACAATTTCAAGCCCTTTTAGGTCCCTTTCCCCTCAACATTTAAATTTCAATTCCCTTTTCCCTCACAAATTTCATTATTTCATTTAAATTACCTTTAATTCCGTGACTTATTTCCCGCCCTTTTTCCCCGCCCGCCATTTTGGGAACTTTTTTCGCGCCCTTTTTTTTCCGCCGCCATTTTAACTCCCCTCCTTCACTTCCGGTTTCTCCCTTCACTTCCGGGTGTGGGCGTGGCCGGAAGTGACGCAAGCGGGACCGGCGGTGGGTTCGGGCGCCGAATTTTTGGGGCGAATTTGGGACTTTTTGGGACAATTTTGGGACGATTTTGGGACATTTTGGGACTTTTCAGGACAAATCGGGAGATTTCGGGAGGTTTGGGGGGGTTTTGGGGGTTCCCGGGGGTCTGAGGGGGTTTAAGGGGGGCCCGGGTGGGTTTGGGGCCGTTTTCAGGCGATTTTTGGGACAATTTTGAAGAGATTTGAGGGAATTTTGAGGGAAATTTGAGGGAAATTTGGGGAGATTTGAGGGAAATTTGGGCGTTTTGGTGAATTTGGGGGGATTTGGGGCATTTTTGGGGCATTTTAGGGGGAATTTTGAGGGATTTGGGAAAATTTGGGGGGATTTGGGGTTTATTTGAGGGAATTTTGGGGGATTTAGTGGAATTTTGGGTGAATTTTGAGGGGATTTGGGACATTTTGAGGCGTTTTTTGAAGGGATTTGGGGCATTTTGGGGGGAATTTTTAAGGAATTTGGGGGAATTTTCAGGGGTTTGTGGGAATTTTGGAGGATTTTTGGAATTTTTGTGGGAATTTTGGAGGAATTTTCAGGGGATTTGGGGCTTTTGGAGGAGATTTGGGTGAATTTTTGGGGGATTTTGGGCATTTTGAGGGAATTTTGAGGAGATTGGAGAGAAATTTGGGGCGCTTTGGGGCATTTTGGGGGGATTTGGGTGATTTTGGTGGAATTTTGAGGGTTTTGGGACATTTTGGGGGGAATTTTGGGTGAATTTTGAGGCGATTTGAGGGAATTTTGAGTGAATTTGGGGGAAAATTTGAAGGGAATTTGGGGCATTTGAGGGGGATTTGGGTGAATTTTGGGTGAATTTTTAAAGAATTTGGGGGAATTTTGGGGCATTTGGGGCATTTTTGAGGAGATTTGGGACATTTTGAGGCATTTTCAAAGGGATTTGGGGGAAATTTGGGTGAATTTTGGGAATTTTGGGGCATTTTGGGGGGAATTTTGAGAGATTTGGGGGAATTTTGGGGGAATTTTGAGGGGATTTGGGGGAATTTGGGGCATTTTTTGAGGAAATTTGGGGCATTTTGGGGGATTTGGGTGAATTTGTGGGAATTTTGGGGGATTTGGTGGAATTTTGTGGGAATTTTGAGGGATTTGGGGAATTTTGGGGCAATTTGGGGGATTTTTGAAGAGATTTGAGGGAAAATTTGGGGGATTTGAGGCATTTTTGGGGAGATTTGGGGGCAATTTTTAAGGAATTTGGGGGAATTTTGGGAGATTTGGGGGAATTTTGAGGGAATTTGGGGCATTTTGAGGAGATTTGTGGGAAATTTGGGGCATTTTGGGGGAATTTTGGGGGAATTTTGAGGAGATTTGGGGCATTTTTGAGGAGATTTAAGGGAATTTTTGAGATTTGGGGGAATTTTTGAGGGAATTTTGGACATTTTGGGGCAATTTGGGGCATTTTGAGGGAATTTGGGGCATTTTTAAAGAGATTTGGGGGAAATTTGGGGCATTTTGGGACAATTTGAGGCCTTTTTGGGGCATTTTGGGGGGAATTTTGAGGAATTTTGAGGGATTTGGGTAAATTTTGGGTAAATTTTGAGGAGATTTGGGGCAATTTTGGGGCATTTTGGGGGGATTTGGGGCAATTTTGGGATAATTTGGGGGGATTTGGGTGGATTTTGGGGGGAATTTTTGGGGATTTTGGGGTCCCTGAGTGGATTTTTGGGATTTATTTTGGATTTTTTGGGATTTATTTTGGATTTTTGGGGATTTTGGGGTCCCTGGGTGGATTTTGGGGTCCTGGGGGGATTTTTTGGGTTTATTTTAAATTTTGGAGAATTTTGGGGGATTTTTTTTGGGATTTTGGGGAATTTTGGGATTCCTGGGTGGATTTTTTGGGGATTTTGGGGGAAATTTTGGGATTTTGGGGGGATTTTTTTGGGATTTTTTTTTGGGGGGGATTTTGGGGAATTTTTTTGGGATTTTCTTTGGAATTCTGGGAATTTTTGGGGGGATTTTTTGGGAATTTTTTGGGGGATTTTTTGGGAATTTTTTGGGGATTTTTTAGGAATTTTTTGGGGAATTTTGGTGAATTTTTTTGGATTTTGGGGGATTTTTGAGGTTTTTTTATTATTATTTTGGAGGATTTTGGGATCCCTGGGTGGATTTTTTCGGATTTTTTTTTATTTTATTTTATTTTGGTGAATTTTGGGTGGATTTTTTGGGGAATTTTTTGGGGATTTTGGGGAATTTTGGGGATTTTTTTTGGATTTTTGTGAATTTTGGGGGGATTTTTTGGGGATTATTTTAAAATTTGGAGAATTTTGGGGGGATTTTTTTTAATTTTGGGGATTTTTTTTGGAATTTTTTTTGAATTTTGGGGATTTTTTGGGGGGATTTTTGTGGGATTTTTTGGGAATTTTTGGGGGGGATTTTTTGGGAATTTTTTGGGGATTTTTTAGGAATTTTTTTGGGAATTTTGGTGAATTTTTTGGGATTTTTTGGGGGGAATTTTGGGGTTCCTGGGTGGATTTTTTGGGATTTTTTTAAAATTTACTTTGGTGAATTTTGGGTGGATTTTTTTGGGATTTTTTTTTGGGATTTCAGGGAAAATTTTTTTGGGATTTTGGGGAATTTTGGGGAATTTTTGGGGGATTTTTTTTGTGAATTTTGGGGGGATTTCTTGGGGATTATTTTAAATTTTGGAGAATTTTGGGGGGATTTTTTTTGGAATTTTGGAGAATTTTGGGGAATTTTTTGGGGATTTTTTTGGAATTTTTGGGAATTTTTTGGGGGGGGATTTTGGGTGGATTTTTTGGGATTTTTTTGGGGAATTTTTTGGGAATTTTTTTGGAGTTTTGGAGAATTTTGGGGGGATTTTTTTTGGAATTTTGGAGAATTTTGGGGATTTTTTGGGGGGGATTTTGGGTGGATTTTTTGGGATTTTTGAGGGGGATTTTTTTGGAATTTTTTTTTTTGGGATTTTGGTGAATTTTTTGGGATTTTGGTGAATTTTTTGGGAATTTTTTGGGGATTTTTGTGAATTTTTTGTGAATTTTTTTGGGAATTTTTTGGGGATTTTTTTGGTGAATTTTGGGCTTCCTGGGTGGATTTTTTCGACCCCCCAATTAATTAATTAATCAATTAACACTTAATTAACCCCCCCATGATCCTTTTAACCCTTTCCCCTCCTCTTAACCCCCCTTAATTCCCCATTAATTACCCCAAACCTCATTAATTAGCCCCCAAACCCTTCCGAGAAAATATTAATTAATTAATGATGGTTCTAATTAATTAATTAGGTGTTAATTAAGGCGGCCATGGGGGAGCTGAGTGACCTGGACCGGCAGATTGAGCAGCTCCGGCGCTGCGAGCTCATCAAGGAGAGCGAGGTCAAGGCCCTCTGTGCCAAAGCCCGGTAATTAATAATTATTAGTAATTAATAAGGGTTATTAGTGCTAATAGATGTCATTAATAGAGGGGATTAGCCCTAATTAATGGTGAGGGTTAATGGGGCTCATCAAGGCGAGCGAGGTCAAGGCCCTCTGCGCCAAAGCCCGGTAATTAATAATTATTAGTAATTAATAAGGGTTATTAGTGCTAATAGATGTCATTAATAGAGGGGATTAGCCCTAATTAATGGTGAGGGTTAATGGGGCTCATCAAGGAGAGCGAGGTCAAGGCCCTCTGTGCCAAGGCCTGGTAATTAATAATTAATAATTAATAATTAATTAATAATTAATAACAGTTACTAGTGCTAATAGATGCCATTAATAGCGGGGATTAGCCCTAATTAATGTGATTAATAATAGTAATTAATGATGATGGTTAATGGGGGCTCATCAAGGTGAGCGAGGTCAAGGCCCAGTAATTAATGATAGTTATTAGTAATTAATAAGAGTTATTAGTGCTAATAGATGTCATTAATAGTGATGATTAGCCCTAATTAATAGTGGTAATTAATGGTGATGGTCAATGGGGATTAATCAAAGAGAGCGAGGTCAAGGCCCTCTGCGCCAAAGCCCGGTAATTAATAATTAATAATTAATCAATAGCGGTTATTAGTGCTAATAGATGTCATTAATAATGGTGATTAATGATGGGAATTAATGGTGATGGTTAATGGGGATTAATTAAGGAGAGCGAGGTCAAGGCCCTCTGCGCCAAGGCCCGGTAATTAATAATTAATAATTAATAATTAATAATTAATAATTAATAATTAATAATTAATTAATAGCAGTTATTAGTGCTAATAGATGTCATTAATAGCGGGGATTAGCCCTAATTAATAGTGGGAATTAATGGTGAGGGTTAATGGGGATTAATTAAGGGGAGCGAGGTCAAGGCCCGGTAATTAACTCTAATTAATGCTAATTAATTAGTGCGAATTGGCGTCATTAATAGTGGTAATTAACACTGATTGACCTAATTAATAACAGCAATTAATGCTGGTTGTTAATGGGACCCATCAAGGCCTGGTAAGGAATGCTAATAAACATAATTAATAATGGTAATAACACTAATTATCCTCATCAATTATGATAATTAACCTGATTAATGATGGTAATTAATGCTGATTAACAGTAATTAATCTAATTAATATCTCCAATTAGCCATAATTACTAAAGCTAATTACCCTGATAATACCAATTAATGCTAATTATTCTTGCTATTGATGGACCCCCAATTAATGACAATTATTAACACTATTAATGCTATTTATTAACACCTATTAATGCTGATTAATGGCAATTAATGCTCTTTAATGCTAATTAATGTTAATTGATGGTGATAAGTGCTAATTATTGCTTGTTTAGGCTAATTAATGAGGCTAATTAAAGCTAATTAGGCCTAATTAACACCAGTTATTGCCTATTATTGCAAATTAAGCAATTGAGGTTAATTGGTGTTAATGAATTGGGGTTAATTGGGTTATTAATTGGGGTTAATGATTTGGGGATAATTGGGGGTTAATTTGGGATAATTTGGATTAATTAATTGGGGTTAATTGGGGTTAATTGGGGTCAATTATTTTGAGTTAATTGGGGGTTAATTTGGGATAATTTGGATTAATTAATTGGGGTTAATTGGGGTTAATTGAGGTTAATTGGGATTAATGAATTGGGGTTAATTGGGGTTAATGAGTTGGTGTTAATTTGGGTTAATTTGGGTTAATGAATGAGGGTTTATTGGGGTTAATTGGGATTAATTTGGGTTAATTGGCCTTAATGAATTTGGATTATTTGGGTTAATGAATTGGGCTTAATTGGGGTTAATTAATTTGGGTTCATTAATTGGGGTTAATTGGGGATCAATTTTGGGTTAATTTGGTTTAATGACTTGTGGTTAATTGAGGACTTAGTTGGGGTTAATTAGGGTTAATTAATTTGAGTTAATTTGGGCTAATTGGGATTAATGAATTTGCGTTAATTTGGGCTAATTGAGTTTAATTGGTGTTTATTGTGGTTAATTAATTTGGTTTAATTAATTTGGGGTTAATTGGTGGGTTAATTCCCAGCTATTAATGACTCAGGATTAATTAATTAATTAGTGCTAATTATTAATTATTAATTATTAATTATTAATTATTAATTATTAATTGCAGGGAGATCTTGGTGGAGGAGAGCAACGTGCAGAGGGTCGACTCCCCCGTCACCGTGAGGATTTTTGGGAAAAAAATTTGGGATTTTGGGAATTTTTGGGGAATTTTTGGGAGTTTTGGGGGAATTTTTGGGAATTTTGGGAATTTTTTGGGAAAATTTTGGGAATTTTTTGGGAGTTTTGGGGATTTTTTGGGGATTTTTTGGGGAATTTTTGGGGATTTTTTGTGGAATTTTTGGGGATTTTTTTGGGATTTTTTGGGGATTTTTTGTGGAATTTTTGTGGAATTTTTGGGGATTTTTTTTGAGAATTTTTGGGGAATTTTTCGGGATTTTTTTGTGGAATTTTTGGGGATTTTTTGGGGAATTTTTGGGGAAAATTTGGGGATTTTTTTGGGGAATTTTTTAGGGATTTTTGTGGAATTTTTGTGGGATTTTTGGGGAAATTTTTGTGGAATTTTTGTGGATTTTTTGGGGAATTTTTGAGGATTTTTTGTGGAATTTTTGGGGATTTTTTGGGGAATTTTGGGGGATTTTTGGGGAATTTTTGGGGATTTTTTTGAGAATTTTTGGGGAATTTTTGGGGAATTTTTGGGGATTTTTTGGGGAATTTTTTTTTGAGAATTTTTGGGGATTTTTTGTGGAATTTTTGGGGATTTTTTGGGGATTTTTTGTGGAATTTCTGGGGATTTTTTGGGGATTTTTTTGTGGGATAATTTTGGGATAATTTTGGGTTAATTTCGGTTTAATTTTGGGATCATTTTGGGACAATTTTGGGTTAATTTGAGGTTAATTTTGGGACAATTTTGGGGATAATTTTGGGGATAATTTTGGGTTAATTTTGGATTAATTTTGGCTTAATTTTGGGTTAATTTTGGGTTATCTTGTCCCCAGGTGTGCGGGGACATCCACGGGCAGTTCTACGACCTCAAGGAGCTGTTCAGGGTCAGTGACTGGAGCCTTTACCTGTTCTCACCTGTATCTTACCTGTATCTCACCTGTATCTCACCTGTCCAATCTCACCTGTCCATGTCTCACCTGTCCAATCTCACCTGTCCAATCTCACCTGTCCATGTCTCACCTGTCCATGTCTCACCTGTCCATGTCTCACCTGTCCATATCTCACCTGTCCAATCTCACCTGTCCATACCTCACCTGTCCAATCTCACCTGTCCATATCTCACCTGTCCAATCTCACCTGTCCAATCTCACCTGTCCAATCTCACCTGTCCATGTCTCACCTGTCCATGTCTCACCTCTCCAGGTGGGCGGGGACGTCCCGGAGACCAATTACCTGTTCATGGGCGACTTTGTCGATCGCGGCTTTTACAGCGTCGAGACCTTCCTGCTGCTCCTGGCCCTAAAGGTGAGTTCAGGTGTGCCCAGGTGTGTCCCAGGTGTGTCCCAGGTGTGTCCCAGGTGTCCCCAGGTGTGTCCCAGGTGTGTCCCAGGTGTCCCCAGGTGTGTCCCCAGATGAGCCCTGAATGGGGTAAGGCAGTACCTGGGGACAGGTGAGACACAGGTGAGACACAGGTAAAGTTTGGAGGAAAAAAATTCCGAAAAAAATCCCAAAAATCACCAAAATTTTACACCAAAATTGAATAAAATGGTCCCAAAATTCATCCAAAATTTTCCAGTTCAGTTACCTGGGACAGGTGAGACACAGGTGAGACACAGGTGAGACACAGGTGAGGGACAGGTGAGACACAGGTGAGACACAGGTGAGGGACAGGTGAGACACAGGTGAGACACAGGTGAGACACAGGTGAGGGACAGGTGAGGGACAGGTGAGACACAGGTGAGGGACAGGTGAGACACAGGTGAGACACAGGTGAGACACAGGTGAGGGACAGGTGAGACACAGGTGAGACACAGGTGAGACACAGGTGAGGGACAGGTGAGACACAGGTGAGACACAGGTGAGACACAGGTGAGGGTGGGACACGCCCAGGTAGAAAAAAATCCCGAAAAAATCCCAAAAATCCCCAAAATTTTCCACCAAAATTCAGTAAAATGGCCCCAAAATCTACCTGGGGACCGGTGAGCTCAGGTGTGTCCCAGGTGTGTCCCCAGGTGTGACACAGGTGTGTCCCCAGGTGTGACACAGGTGTGTCTATGGGCACACAGGTGTGTCATACCTGTCCCAGGTGTGTCATACCTGACTCAGGTGTGTTACCTGTGCTCAGGCGTGTCATACCTGACTCAGGTGTGTTACCTGTGCTCAGGTGTGTTATAGCTGTCCCAGGTGTGACCCAGGTGTGTCTATGGGGGTTACCTGTGCTCAGGTGTGACCCAGGTGTGTCTATGGGCACACAGGTGTGTCATACCTGTCCCAGGTGTGTCATACCCGACTCAGGTGTGTTACCTGTGCCCAGGTGTGTTATACCTGTCCCAGGTGTGACCCAGGTGTGTCTATGGGGGTTACCTGTGCCCAGGTGTGTTATACCTGTCCCAAGTGTGACCCAGGTGTGTCTATGGGCACACAGGTGTGTCATACCTGACTCAGGTGTGTTACCTGTGCCCAGGTGAGGTACCCGGACAGGATCACGCTGATCAGGGGGAACCACGAGTCCCGGCAGATCACTCAGGTGTGACACAGGTGTCACTATAGGTGTTTCTATGGGCACACAGGTGTGTCATACCTGTCCCAGGTGTGTCATACCTGACTCAGGTGTGTTACCTGTGCCCAGGTGAGGTACCCGGACAGGATCACGCTGATCAGGGGGAACCACGAGTCCCGGCAGATCACTCAGGTGTACGGCTTTTACGACGAGTGCCTGCGCAAGTACGGCTCGGTCACCGTGTGGCGCTACTGCACCGAGATCTTCGACTACCTGAGCCTGTCCGCCATCATCGACGGCAAGGTGAGCTCACCTGGGGACACCTGGGGACACCTGGGACACCTGGGGGGCTGGGGACACACCTGGGGACACCTGGGGACACCTGGGACACCTGGGACACCTGGGGGGGCTGGGGACACACCTGGGGACACCTGGGACACACCTGGGGACACACCTGGGGACACACCTGGGACACACCTGGGGACACACCTGGGGACACCTGGGGACACACCTGGGACACACCTGGGACACCTGGGGACACCTGGGGACACACCTGGGGACACACCTGGGACACACCTGGGGACACACCTGGGACACACCTGGGACACACCTGGGGACACCTGGGGACACCTGGGACACACCTGGGGACACACCTGGGGACACCTGGGACACACCTGGGGACACACCTGGGACACACCTGGGGACACCTGGGGACACACCTGGGACACACCTGGGGACACACCTGGGGACACACCTGGGACACACCTGGGGACACCTGGGGACACCTGGGGACACACCTGGGACACACCTGGGACACACCTGGGGACACACCTGGGACACCTGGGGACACCTGGGGACACCTGGGACACACCTGGGGACACACCTGGGACACACCTGGGGACACACCTGGGGACACCTGGGGACACCTGGGACACACCTGGGGACACACCTGGGGACACACCTGGGGCAGGTAGAGGGAGGTGGGACACCAATACCTCCAAATGTCCCCCAATGTCCCCAATGTCCCTGAGTGTCCCTAATGTCCCCAATGACCCAAATCCCCCTCATTGTCCCCAATGCCCAAATGTCCCCAATGTCCCCAAATGTCCCCAAATCTCCCTGAGTGTCCCCATATGTCCCCAATGTCCCCAATCCTCCAAATGTCCCCAAATCACTCAAATATCCCCAAATCCCTACAATGTCCCAAATGTCCCCAAATCTCCCTCAATGTCCTCGATGTCCCCAATCCCCCTGAATGTCCCCAAATGTCCCCAAATGTCCCCAATTGTCCCCAAATCCCCCTGAATGTCCCAAATGTCTCAAATGTCCCCAAATGTCCCCAATGTCCCCAAATGTCCCGAGTGTCTTCAGGGTCCCCAAATCCCCCTGAGTGTCCCCAATGTCCCCAATCCCCCTGAGTGTCCCCAATGTCCCCAACGTCCCCAATGTCCCCAATTGTCCCCAATGTCCCCAATGTCCCCAATGTCCCCAATGTCCCCAATCCTCCAAATGTCCCCAATGTCCCCAAATGTCCCCAAATGTCCCCAAATGTCCCCAATGTCCCCAATGTCCCCAAATGTCCCCAAATGTCCCCAATGCCCCCTAAATCACCCACAATGTCCCCAAATGTCCCCAATGTCCCCAATGTCCCAAATGTCCCCAATGTCCCCAATGTCCCCAATGTCCCCAATGTCCCCAAATGTCCCCAATGTCCCCAATGTCCCCACAATGTCCCCACAATGTCCCCACAATGTCCCCAATGTCCCCAATCCTCCAAATGTCCCCAATGTCCCCACAATGTCCCCAATGTCCCCGATGTCCCCAAACCCCCTCAATGTCCCCAATCCCCCTGAGTGTCCCCAATGTCCCCAATGTCCCCAAATGTCCCCAAATGTCCCCAAATGTCCCCATTTCTGTCCCCAGATTTTCTGTGTCCACGGAGGTCTCTCCCCGTCCATCCAGACCCTGGATCAGATCCGAACCATCGACCGCAAGCAGGAGGTGCCCCACGACGGCCCCATGTGCGACCTGCTCTGGTCTGACCCCGAAGGTGAGGGACAGGTGTGGGGACAGGTGAGGGTGGGACACGCCCAGGTACAAAAAACCCCAAAAAAATCCCAAAAATCCCCGAAATTTTACACCAAAATTCCAAAAAATTGGGTCAAAATCGCTAAAAATTCACTCAAAATCCACCTGAATTCACTCAAAACCTCCCTGGATTCTCAATTTTGGGGTTTTGGGGAACAGGTGAGACACAGGTGAGACACAGGTGAGGGTGGGACACGCCCAGGTACAAAAAACCCCCCAAAAAATCCCAAAAATCCCCAAAATTTTACACCAAAATTCCAAAAAATTGGGTCAAAATCGCAAAAAATTCACTTAAAATCCACCTGAATTCCTCACTTTGGTCACCTGGGGACAGGTGAGGGACAGGTGAGGGACAGGTGAGGGACAGGTGAGGGTGGGACACGCCCAGGTACAAAAAACCCCCCAAAAAATCCCAAAAATCCCCAAAATTTTACACCAAAATTCCAAAAAATTGGGTCAAAATCGCAAAAAATTCACTTAAAATCCACCTGAATTCCTCACTTTGGTCACCTGGGGACAGGTGAGGGACAGGTGAGGGACAGGTGAGGGTGGGACACGCCCAGGTAGAAAAAAACCCCAAAAAAATCCCAAAAATCCCCAAAATTTGACACCAAAATTCCAAAAATTTTGTCCTAAAAATCAACAAAATTACCCCAAAAATCACCTGAATCCTGAACCTCACCTGTTCTCACCTGTCCAATCTCACCTGTCCATGTCTCACCTGTCCATGTCTCACCTGTCAGACACCACCGGGTGGGGCGTGTCCCCCCGAGGGGCGGGTTACCTGTTCTCACCTGTCTCACCTGTCTCACCTGTCAGACACCACCGGGTGGGGCGTGTCCCCCCGAGGGGCGGGTTACCTGTTCTCACCTGTCTCACCTGTCCATATCTCACTGTGTCATCTCACCTGTCTCACCTGTCTGTGTCATCTCACCTGTCTCACCTGTCTCACCTGTGTCTTACCTGTCTCACCTGTCTCTCTCACCTCTATCTCACCTGTCTCACCTCTCGCTTATCTCACCTGTCCCTCATTTGTTCCTCACCTGTATCTCACCTGTCTTACCTTTCTTACCTGTTCTTACGTGTCCATGTCTCACCTGTCAGACACCACGGGGTGGGGCGTGTCCCCCCGAGGGGCGGGTTACCTGTTCTCACCTGTCCAATCTCACCTGTCCATATCTCACCTGTCAGACACCACGGGGTGGGGCGTGTCCCCCCGAGGGGCGGGTTACCTGTTCTCACCTGTCTCACCTGTCCATATCTCACCTGTCCATATCTCACCTGTCAGACACCACCGGGTGGGGCGTGTCCCCCCGAGGGGCGGGTTACCTGTTCGGCTCCGACGTCGTCGCCCAGTTCAACGCGGCCAACGAGGTGTCGATGATCTGCCGCGCCCACCAGCTGGTCATGGAGGGCTACAAGTGGCACTTTGGGGAGACCGTGCTCACCGTCTGGTCGGCCCCTAATTACTGCTACCGGTATGCTAATGAGATGCTAATTAGCTGTTAATTAAGCGGTCATTAATTAGTAATTAATTGGCAGTTATACTGGGTTTGGTTATAAGGGAGGCAGGTGTGGTCGCACCTGTATGGGGAGTAATGGGGGGTCAGGATGGGGCTGGGAGGGTGGGACTGGAGCCTAATTAGCATTAAATTTATGCAAATGAGATGGTAATTAAGCAGTAATTAGGCGCTGTTTCTATAGGGACTTAATGGGGCACAGGTGTGGTTTGGGCACACCTGTATGGGAATTAATGGGGCACAGGTGAGGGGGATCAGGATGGGGCTGGGAGGGTGGGAGTGGTGCCTAATTATCATTAAATTTATGCAAATGAGATGGTAATTAAGCGGTAATTAGGCGGTGTTTCTATAGGGACTTAATGGGGCACAGGTGTGGTTTGGTCACACCTGTATGGGAACTAATGGGGGACAGGTGAGGGGATCAGGATGGGGCTGGGAGGGTGGAATTGGCGCCTAATTATCATAAGAATTATGCAAATGAGATGGTAATTAAGTGGTAATTAGGTGGTGTTTCTATAGGGAGTTAATGGGGCACAGGTGTGGTTTGGTCTCACCTGTATGGGAACTAATGGGGGACAGGTGAGGGGGACCAGGACGGGGCTGGGAGGGTGAGACTGGTGCCTAATTAGCATAAAAATTATGCAAATGAGATGGTAATTAAGCGGTAATTAGGCCGTGTTTCTATAGGGAGTTAATGGGGCACAGGTGAGGTTTGGGCACACCTGTATGGGAACTAATGGGGGACAGGTGAGGGGATAAAACAACACCAAAATCACTTAATGAGATGCAAATGAGATGCAAATGAGATGCAAATGAGGGGTGAGGTTCTGAGGGGGTGGAGTTGGGACACTCAGGTGGGTCTGGGTCGGTTTTGGGGTCTCCAGGTGAGTTTGGGGTCTCCAGGTGAGTTGGGCAGGTAAAAACATTATTAAAACTCAATTAAAAGGGTTTAATTATATGCAAATGAGATGCAAATGAGATGCAAATTAGAGATGTAGCACAAATTTGACAGCCAGGTAGGATTGACTCAGTTTTGGGGTCTCCAGGTGAGTTTGGGGTCTCCAGGTGAGCTGGACAGGTAAAAAACACTATTAAAACCCAATTAAACGGGTTTAATTAGATGCAAATGAGATGCAAATGATATGCAAATGAGCTGTACCTGGCCGGCAGGTGCGGGAACGTGGCGGCCATCTTGGAGCTGGACGAGCACCTGCAGAAGGAGTTCATCATCTTCGAGGCGGCGCCGCAGGAAACGCGCGGGATCCCGGCCAAGAAACCCGTGGCCGATTATTTCCTGTGACACACCTGGGACACACCTGGGGACACCTGGGGACACACCTGGGACACACCTGGGGACACCTGGGGACACCTGGGACACACCTGGGGGTGCCTGGGGACACCTGGGGGTGCCTGGGACACACCTGGGGACACCTGGGGACACACCTGGGGGTGCCTGGGGACACCTGGGGGTGCCTGGGACACACCTGGGGACACCTGGGGACACACCTGGGGACACACCTGGGGACACCTGGGGACACCTGGGGACACCTGGGGGTGCCTGGGGACAGCCAGGGATACCTGGGACACACCTGAGGATACCTTGGACACACCTGGGGACACCTGGGGACACCTGGGACACACCTGGGGACACACCTGGGATAGACCTGGGGGTACCTGGGATAGACCCAAGAGTACCTGGGGACACCAGGGGGTACCTGGGGGTAACTGGGGACACTTGGGGACGCCTGGGACACACCTGGGACTTACCTGGGGACACACCTGGGACACACCTGGGACACCTGGGACACACCTGGGGGTGCCTGGGGACACCTGGGACACACCTGGGACTTACCTGGGGACACACCTGGGACACACCTGGGACACACCCGGGGACACCTGGTGGTACCTCAGATACACCTGGGGACACCTGGGGCCACCTGGGGCGTACCTGGGGACACACCTGGGGACACCCGGGGGTGCCTCAGATGCACCTGGGGACTCCTGGGGACACACCTGGGACACCTGGGGGTGCCTCAGATACACCTGGGGTCACACCTGAGGACACCTGGGGGTGCCTGGAGACACCCAGGGAGACTTGGGGACACACCTGGGGATACCTGGGACACACCTGGGGGTGCCTGAGGACACCTGGGGAAACCCGGGGAGACCTGGGACATACCTGGGGGTTCCTGGGGTTACCTGGGGGTACCTGGGGGTACCTGGGCACACCTGAGTGTACCTCAGATATACCTGGGGACACACCTAGGAGACACCTGGGGGCACCTGGGGAAACCCTGGGACACACCTGGGGACACACCTGGGATAGACCTGGGGACATCTCAGGGTACCTCAGATACACCTGGGACACACCTGGGGACTCCTAGAGGCACCTGGGGGTACCTCAGATACACCTGGGGACACCTGGGACACACCTGGGGGTGCCTAAGGGTGCCTGGGAGACACCTGGGGACACCTGGGGATTCCTGTGGCACACCTGGGATAGACCTTGGGGTACCTGGGCACAACTCGGGGACACCTGGGGACTCTTGGGGTTACCTGAGATAGACCCGGGAGTACCTGGGGACACCTGGGGGTACCTCAGATACACCTGGGACACACCTGGGGGTACCTGGGCACACCTGGGGGTACCTGGGACACGCCCAGAAACACCTGAGGCCTCTTAAAGACACACCTGGGGACATCCAGGTCACCCTGGGGACACACCTGGGACACACCTGGGGATACCCGGGACACACCTGGGAACACCTGAGCTCACCTGGGGACCACCCCCCCCCCCGTGACCTTTGGGGTGACCCCCAGGTGACCTTTGGGGACCCTCCCCTGTCCCCGGTGGGTCCCTCCCCCCTCCCCTCCTCCCCCCGCGCGCATTTTGGGGCGAAAACGGGGAAAATTTTTTTTGTGGTTTTTTTTTTTTTTTTTTTTTCTTCTCTATGCTCCGTTTTGGCTCCGTTTGGATAAAAAAAAGGTCAAAAATCCCAAAAAGTTTTTGAGGAATTTTTGGGAAATTTTTGGGATGGGCAGGGGGGTGAATCCCATCATCCTCTGCGGCAAAGCCAAGATGGCGGCGCCCACGGGACAAGATGGCGGCCTCCACGCAGGAAGTGCCGGCGCGGACCGGAAGTGGAGACAGGCAAATTGCGTTATAGTTTGGCCACGCCTCTTTTGATTTAGCCACGCCCTAAAATGGGCGGGGCCGGGCTCTCATACCTGGGGGATAAGATCTCACGAGAACTCCCATTGATAAGCGGTGTAGTCTCGCGAGATTTGGATCCGAAGGAGGGCGGGAAGAGGTAGCTGGAGGTAAAAGGGGGGGGAATCTCGCGAGAACTCCCATTCAAAAGAACACTGATCTCGGGAGACTTGCGGGAAGGAGGGAAAAGCCTCAGTGTGTGGCGGCGTTGAAATCTCGCGAGAGAGCCCGTAGAAAAAGGGTGTAATCTCGCGAGACGTGGCGCAGCGGGAAGATCAGTGAGAGAGGGGTTAAAATATCGCGATAGCGCCCTTAGGGAAGCCTTACAATCTCGCGAGAGTTCGCCTGTGGCGGGAGGGAGTACCGTGGGGGAGGGCAGGGGGTGGGCCCGAGGTCTCGCGAGAGCGCCCATTGAAAAGCGGGAGTCTCTCGCGAGACTTGGCGTGAAGGAGGCGGGCTGAGCGAGATCTCGCGACAACGCAACGCTGTTCAATGGGAGATCTCGCGACATTTGTTGAGGCGGGAGGGCGGGAAGAAGGGGGCCGAAAAATGGGGGGGGTGGGGGTGGTTTTTAAATCTCGCGATGTTTTCCATTGAAACGCTCCGAGATCTCGCGATTTCTCAGGGGGGCGGGAAAGGCGGGAGGAGCTGAGGGCAGCGAAGGTCTCGCGAGATCTCCCATTGAAACGCTCCGAGATCTCGCGATATCTCGGGGGGGCGGGAAAGGCGGGAGGAGCTGAGGGCAGCGAAGGCGGGAAGAGAGAAAGGAGGCGTGGCCCTCACCGAGATCTCGCGAGATCCCTCATTGGGTAACCTTGTCGCTCTCGCGAGATCTCGTTTCCGCGCCGCCGCCGCCGCCGCCGCCGCCATTTTGCCGGTGTCTCCCCCTCAGGCCCGCCCGGACTCCATTTCCCGTGAGCCCTGAGGGGAAACTCGGCCCGGGGGGGGGGAAAGGAGGGCTCAGGGGGCGTTTTTTGGGGTGTAAAAACAGAGGGGGGGGTCTTAAGGATTGAGAAAATTAAGGGGAACCCCGCCGCCATTTGGCGTTGGAGGCGGAGCGGGAGCGGAGGCGCCTCCCCGGATTTTCCCCCCTTTTCCTTCCCCCTCCATTCCCGTCCTTCCGCCACCTCCTCCTCCTCCTCCCCATCCCCCGGCTCCCCCTTCCCCCCGTGAGGCGCCGGGACCGGCCCGGAGCCATCGGTAACGGGGGTGAGAGGGTTTGAGGGGGCTCTGAGGGGTTTTTTGGGGGGTCTGAGGGGGCTGTGAGGGTTTTTTGGGGGGTCTGCGGGGGCTGTGAGGGGTTTGAGGGGGCTGTGAGGGGTTTCGTGGGGTTTGAGAGGGTTTGAGGGTATTTTGGGGGGTCTGAGGGGGCTCTGAGGGATTTGGGGGGTCTGAAGGGTTTGGGGGGGTCCCTGTGGGGGGTTTGGGGGGTTTTTTGGGGGGTCTGAGGGGGCTCTTTGGGGGGTCTGAGGGGTTTTTGGGGGGTCTGAGGGGTTTTGTGGGGGATCTGAGGGGGCTGTGAGGGGTTTGGGGGGTTTGTGAGGGGTTTGGGGGCTCTGAGGGGGCTGTGAGGGGTATTTGGGGGGCTCTGAGGGGGCTGTGAGGGGTTTGAGGGGTTTGTGAGCGGTTTCGTGGGGTTTGAGGGTTTTTTGGGGGCTCTGAGGGGGGCTCTGAGGGGCTTGAGGGGGCTGTGAGGGGTTTCGTGGGGTTTGAGAGGGTTTGAGGGTATTTTGGGGGGTCTGAGGGGGCTCTGAGGGGTTTGTGGGGGATCTGAGGGGGCTCTGAGGGGTTTTTGGGGGGTCTGAGGGGGCTCTGAGGGGTGTGGGGAGATTTGAGGGGTTTGGGGGTGTTTGAGGAGGATTTGGGGGCGCTGTGAGGGGTTTTTGGGGGGCTCTGAGGGGGTTTTGGGGGGTCTGAGGGGGTTTTAGGGGGTCTGAGGGGGCTGTGAGGGGTTTGGGGGGTTTGTGGGGGGTTTGTGAGGAGTTTGGGGGTTCTGAGGGGGCTGTGAGGGGTTTTTCGGGGGTCTGAGGGGGCTGTGAGGGGTTTGGGGGGTTTGTGAGGGGTTTGGGGGGTCTGAGGGGTTTTTGGGGGGCTCTGAGGGGGCTGTGAGGGGTTTTTGGGGGGTTTTGAGGGGGGTTTGGGGGTCCCTGTGAGGGGTTTAGGGGGTTCCTGTGATGGGTTTTTGGGGGTCCGAGGGGTTTCAGGGGGGTTTGGCGTCCTCGATTTGGGGTCTCTGATTTGGGGTGAGGGGCTGTGAGGGGTTTGGGGGTCCCTGATTTGGGGTTTGGGGTCTCTGATTTGGGGTTTGGGGTCTCTGATTTGGGGTTTAGGGTCCCTCATTTGGGGTTTGGGGTCTCTGATTTGGGGTTTGGGGTCCCTCATTTGGGGTTTGGGGTCTCTGATTTGGGGTTTGGGGTCTCTGATTTGGGGTGAGGGGCTGTGAAGGGTTTGGGGGTCCCTCATTTGGGGTTTGGGATCCCTGATTTGGGATTTGGGGTCTCTGATTTGGGGTTTGGGGTCTCTGATTTGGGGTTTGGGGTCTCTGACTTGGGGTTTGGGGTCTCTGATTTGGGGTTTGAGGTCTCTGACTTGGGGTTTGGGGTCTCTGATTTGGGGTTTGGGGTCTCTGATTTGGGGTTTGAGGTCTCTGACTTGGGGTTTGGGGTCTCTGATTTGGGGTTTGGGGTCTCTGATTTGGGGTTTGAGGTCTCTGACTTGGGGTTTGGGGTCTCTGATTTGGGGTTTGGGGTCTCTGATTTGGGGTGAGGGGCTGTGAAGGGTTTGGGGGTCCCCATGTGGGGTTTGGGGTCAGTTTGGGGGTCCCTGTGTGAGGTTTGGGGGGGGTCTCTGTTATGGAGTCAGGGGGATGAGACCCCTGTGAGGGGTTTGGGGTCAGTTTGGGGGTCCCAGTGTGGGGCCAGGGGTGAGTTTGGGGGTCTCACTGTGGGGTCTGGGACCCCATGAGGGGTTTGGGGGTCTCTGTTATGAGGTCTGGCACCCCCATGAGGGGTTTGGGGTCACTTTGGGGTCCCAGTGAGGGGTTTGGGGGTCCCAATTTGGTGTGAGGGGTTTGGGGGTCCCCGTTATGGGGTTTGGGGTCAGTTTGGGGGTCCCAGTTTGGGGTTTGGGGGTCCCTACAGGGAGCCTGAGACCCCATGAGGGGTTTGGGGGTCTCTGTTATGAGGTCTGGCACCCCCATGAGGGGTTTGGGGTCACTTTGGGGTCCCAGTGAGGGGTTTGGGGGTCCCAATTTGATGTGGGGGGTTTGGGGGTCCCCGTTATGGGGTTTGGGGTCACTTTGGGGGTCCCAGTGAAGGGTTTGGGGGTCCCTATAGGGAGCCTGAGACCCCCATGAGGAGTTTGGGGGGTCCCAGTGAGGGGTTTGGGGGGTCTCTGTTACGGGGTTTGGGGTCTCTGTTATGGGGTCAGGGCCCTGAGACCCCCGTGAGGGGTTTGGGGTCAGTTTTGGGGTCCCAGTGAGGGGTTTGGGGGTCTCAATTTGGTGTGAGGGGTTTGGGGACCCCCATTATGGGGTTTGGGGTCACTTTGGGGGTCCCAGTGAGGGGTTTGGGGGTCCGTGCAGGGAGCCTGAGACCCCCATGAGGAGTTTGGGGATCCCAGTGTGGGATTTGGGGTCAGTTTGGGGGTCACTGTGTGAGGTTTGGGGGTCTCTGTTATGGGGTCAGGGGGCTGAAACCCCCATGAGGGGTTTGGGGGTCCCCATGAGGGGTTTGGGGTCAATTTTGGGGTCCCAGTGAGGGATTGGGGGTCCCAATTTGGGGTGAGGGGTTTGGGGGTCCCCATGAGGGGTTTGGGGTCAGTTTGGGGGTCCCAGTGAAGGGTTTGGGGGTCTGAATTTGGTGTGAGGGGTTTGGGGACCCCCATTATGGGGTTTGGGGTCAGTTTTGGGGTCCCACTGTGGGGTTTGGGGGTCCCAATTTGGTGTGAGGGATTTGGGGGTCCCCATGAGGGGTTTGGGGTCGGTTTGGGGGTCCCACTGAGGGGTTTGGGGGTCCCAATTTGGGGTGAGGGGTTTGGGGGTCCCCATGAGGGGTTTGGGGTCAGTTTTGGGGTCCCACTGAGGGGTTTGGGGGTCCCAATTTAGTGTGAGGGGTTTGGGGACCCCCATTATGGGGTTTAGGGTCAGTTTGGGGTCCCAGTGAGGGGTTTGGGGGTCCCAATTTAGTGTGAGGGGTTTGGGGACCCCCATTATGGGGTTTGGGGTCACTTTGGGGGTCCCAGTGTGATGTTTGGGGGTCTCTGATTTGGGGTCAGTGCCCTGAGACCCCCATGAGGGGTTTGGGGGTCCCTATAGGGAGCCTGAGACCCCCATGAGAGGTTTGGGGGTCCCAGTGAGGGGTTTGGGGTCAGGTTTGGGGTCCCCATGAAGGGTTTGGGGTCAGTTTGGGGTCCCAGTGAGGGGTTTTGGGGTCTCTGTTATGGGGTCAGGGCCCTGAGACCCCCATGAGGGGTTTGGGGTCAGTTTGGGGGTCCCAGTGAGGGGCCAGGGGTCAGTTTGGGGGTCCAGGTTTGGTCTTTTGGGGTCACTGTGAGATTTGGGGTCACTGTGAGTTTTTGGGTCATTTCAGGGTTTTCATGTTTTGGGGTCACTTTGTGGATTTTGGGGTCACTTTGGGGTCACTTTGGGGTCACTTTGGGGTCGATTTGGATTTTGGGGTCACTGGGGTTTTTTGGCTGATTTTGGGGTTTTGGGGTCACTTTAGGCTTTGGGGGTCACTGAGTTTTGGGGTCATTTCAGGTTTTGGGGTCACTTTGTGGTCTGGGGGTTCCTGTCTGATCCAGGTGTGTCCCAGGTGTGTCCCAGGTGTGTCCCCAGGTGTGTTCCCAGCCCTGACTCACCTGTTCTCTCCCCCCAGGTGCTCTCAGGTGCCTCCAGGTGCTCTCAGGTGTGTCCAGGAGCCCCCCCAGGTGTGTGTCCCTCCCTCCCTCACCTGTCCCCTTCCCCCAGGTGTGTTTGAACCCCCCAGGTGTGTCCCCAGGTGTGTTTGAACCCCCAGGTGTGTCCCAGGTGTGTCCCCAGGTGTGTTTGAACCCCTCAGGTGTGTCCCCAGGTGTGTCTCAGCTGTCCCAGGTGTGTTACCTGTCCCAGGTGTGCTCAGGTGTGTCTCACCTGTCCCCCCAGGACGCCCCCCCGGCCTCACCGGCACCGTGGAAGTGGAGTGTGAGGAGGAGGAGGAGGGCCCCGCGCACACAGGTGAGGGGACAGGTGAGGGGGGAGGATACACAGGTGAGGGAGGGACAGGTGAAAGGGGACAGGTGAGGGTAGGACAGGTAAAGGACAGGTGAGGGTGGGACAGGTAAAGGACAGGTGAGAGGAGGACAGGTGAGGGAGGGACAGGGACAGGTGAGGGTGAGGCAGGTAAAGGACAGGTGAGAGTGGGGCAGGTGGGAGGGGGACAGGTGAGCACACACAGGTAATGGACAGGTGAGAGGGGAACAGGGGCAGGTGAGGGTGGGGCACAGGTGAGGTGGAACAGGTGAGGGGGGAGGACAGACAGGTGAGGGTGGGACAGGTGAGCACACACAGGTGAGGGTAGGACAAGGACAGGTGAGGATGGCACACACAGGTGAGAGACAGGTGAGCGAACAGGGACAGGTGAGGCGGGACAGGACAGGTAAGAACACACAGGTGAGCACGGACAGGTGAAGGACAGGTGAAGGTGGGACCGGTGAGAAAAGACAGGTGAGCTCAGACAGGTGAGCCCAGACAGGTAAAGGACAGGTGAGGTGGGTGTGGCTCAGGTGAGGGTGGGGCAGGTAAAGGACAGGTGAGATTGGACAGGTGAGGTGGGTGTGGCCCAGGAGAGGCTGGGGCAGGTAAAGGACAGGTGAGATTGGACAGGTGAGGTGGGCGTGGCCCAGGTGAGGTGGGTGTGGCCCAGGTGAGGTGGGCGTGGCCCAGGTGAGGTGGGCGTGGCCCAGGTGAGGTGGGTGTGGCCCAGGTGAGGTGGGTGTGGCTCAGGTGAGGGTGGGGCAGGTAAAGGAGGGGCTCAGGTGAGAGCCAGATGTTCAGGTGGGCGTGGCCCAGGTGAGGTGGGCGTGGCCCAGGTGAGGTGGGCGTGGCCCAGGTGAGTCTCACTGCCTCAGGTGTGGCGATACCTGTGCAGGTGAGGCTGGGGAGGCTCAGGTGTGTCCCAGGTGTGTCTCAGGTGAGGCTGGGGGGGCTCAGGTGTGTCCCAGGTGTCTCAGGTGTGTCCCAGGTGTCTCAGGTGTGTTCCAGGTGTCTCAGGTGAGGCTGAGGGGGCTCAGGTGAGGTCAGGAGGGCTCAGGTGTGTCCCAGGTGTGTCTTGGGTGTCTCAGGTGAAGTTAGGGAGGTTCAGGTGTGTCTCACCTGTCCCAGGTATGTCCCAGGTGAGCTCAGGGAGGTTCAGGTGTATCTCAGGTGTGTCTCAGGTGTATCTCAGGTGTGTCTCAGGTGTATCTCAGGTGTCTCAGGTGTGTCTCAGGTGTGTCTCAGGTGTCTCAGGTGTATCTCAGGTGTCTCAGGTGTATCTCAGGTGTGTCTCAGGTGTCTCAGGTGTATCTCAGGTGTGTCTCAGGTGTCTCAGGTGTGTCTCAGGTGTCTCAGGTGTATCTCAGGTGTATCTCAGGTGTGTCTCAGGTGTATCCCAGGTAGCTCAGGTGTATCTCAGCTGTCTCAGGTGTATCTCAGGTGTATCTCAGGTGTCTCAGGTGTCTCAGGTGTATCTCAGGTGTATCTCAGGTGTATCTCAGGTGTCTCAGGTGTGTCTCAGGTGTATCTCAGGTGTATCTCAGGTGTCTCAGGTGTATCTCAGGTGTGTCTCACCTGTCTCAGGTGTATCTCAGGTGTCTCAGGTGTATCTCAGGTGTATCTCAGGTGTCTCAGGTGTGTCTCAGGTGTATCTCAGGTGTATCTCAGGTGTATCTCAGGTGTATCTCAGGTGTCTCAGGTGTATCTCAGGTGTGTCTCACCTGTCTCAGGTGTATCTCAGGTGTCTCAGGTGTCTCAGGTGTGTCTCAGGTGTCTCAGGTGTATCTCAGGTGTGTCTCACCTGTCTCAGGTGTATCTCAGGTGTCTCAGGTGTGTCTCAGGTGTATCTCAGGTGTCTCAGGTGTATCTCAGGTGTATCTCAGGTGTCTCAGGTGTATCTCAGGTGTATCTCAGGTGTCTCAGGTGTATCTCAGGTGTATCTCAGGTGTATCTCAGGTGTCTCAGGTGTCTCAGGTGTATCTCAGGTGTGTCTCAGGTGTCTCAGGTGTGTCTCAGGTGTATCTCAGGTGTCTCAGGTGTATCTCAGGTGTCTCAGGTGTATCTCAGGTGTATCTCAGGTGTGTCTCAGGTGTGTCTCAGGTGTGTCTCAGGTGTATCTCAGGTGTGTCTCAGGTGTGTCTCAGGTGTATCTCAGGTGTGTCTCAGGTGTGTCTCAGGTGTATCTCAGGTGTATCTCAGGTGTCTCAGGTGTGTCTCAGGTGTCTCAGGTGTATCTCAGGTGTCTCAGGTGTATCTCAGGTGTGTCTCAGGTGTGTCTCAGGTGTATCTCAGGTGTCTCAGGTGTATCTCAGGTGTCTCCCAGGTGTCTCAGGTGTCTCAGGTGTCTCAGGTGTATCTCAGGTGTCTCAGGTGTATCTCAGGTGTGTCTCAGGTGTGTCTCAGGTGTATCTCAGGTGTCTCAGGTGTATCTCAGGTGTCTCAGGTGTATCTCAGGTGTCTCAGGTGTGTCTCAGGTGTATCTCAGGTGTGTCTCAGGTGTATCTCAGGTGTCTCAGGTGTATCTCAGGTGTCTCAGGTGTATCCCAGGTAGCTCAGGTGTATCTCAGGTGTCTCAGGTGTCTCAGGTGTCTCAGGTGTCTCAGGTGTATCTCAGGTGTCTCAGGTGTGTCTCAGGTGTCTCAGGTGTATCTCAGGTGTCTCAGGTGTCTCAGGTGTGTCTCAGGTGTGTCTCAGGTGTATCTCAGGTGTATCTCAGGTGTGTCTCAGGTGTCTCAGGTGTATCTCAGGTGTCTCAGGTGTATCTCAGGTGTATCTCAGGTGTATCTCAGGTGTCTCAGGTGTATCTCAGGTGTATCTCAGGTGTCTCAGGTGTATCTCAGGTGTCTCAGGTGTATCTCAGGTGTATCTCAGGTGTCTCAGGTGTGTCTCAGGTGTATCTCAGGTGTATCTCAGGTGTCTCAGGTGTATCTCAGGTGTCTCAGGTGTATCTCAGGTGTGTCTCACCTGTCTCAGGTGTATCTCAGGTGTGTCTCAGGTGTATCTCAAGTGTCTCAGGTGTCTCAGGTGTGTCTCAGGTGTCTCAGGTGTATCTCAGGTGTCTCAGGTGTGTCTCAGGTGTCTCAGGTGTATCTCAGGTGTGTCTCAGGTGTGTCTCAGGTGTGTCTCAGGTGTATCTCAGGTGTATCTCAGGTGTGTCTCAGGTGTATCCCAGGTAGCTCAGGTGTATCTCAGGTGTCTCAGGTGTATCTCAGGTGTGTCTCAGGTGTGTCTCAGGTGTATCTCAGGTGTCTCAGGTGTATCTCAGGTGTCTCAGGTGTGTCTCAGGTGTATCTCAGGTGTCTCAGGTGTATCTCAGGTGTCTCAGGTGTATCTCAGGTGTGTCTCAGGTGTGTCTCAGGTGTGTCTCAGGTGTCTCAGGTGTATCTCAGGTGTCTCAGGTGTATCTCAGGTGTATCTCAGGTGTGTCTCAGGTGTGTCTCAGGTGTGTCTCAGGTGTATCTCAGGTGTATCTCAGGTGTCTCAGGTATCTCAGGTGTGTCTCAGGTGTCTCAGGTGTATCTCAGGTGTCTCAGGTGTATCTCAGGTGTCTCAGGTGTCTCAGGTGTGTCTCAGGTGTCTCAGGTGTATCTCAGGTGTCTCAGGTGTGTCTCAGGTGTCTCAGGTGTCTCAGGTGTGTCTCAGGTGTGTCTCAGGTGTGTCTCAGGTGTATCTCAGGTGTGTCTCAGGTGTATCTCAGGTGTCTCAGGTGTATCTCAGGTGTATCTCAGGTGTATCTCAGGTGTGTCTCAGGTGTCTCAGGTGTCTCAGGTGTATCTCAGGTGTCTCAGGTGTATCTCAGGTGTATCTCAGGTGTATCTCAGGTGTGTCTCAGGTGTCTCAGGTGTATCTCAGGTGTATCTCAGGTGTCTCAGGTGTATCTCAGGTGTGTCTCAGGTGTCTCAGGTGTCTCAGGTGTATCTCAGGTGTATCTCAGGTGTATCTCAGGTGTCTCAGGTGTATCTCAGGTGTATCTCAGGTGTATCTCAGGTGTGTCTCAGGTGTATCTCAGGTGTCTCAGGTGTATCTCAGGTGTATCTCAGGTGTCTCAGGTGTATCTCAGGTGTCTCAGGTGTCTCAGGTGTGTCTCAGGTGTCTCAGGTGTCTCAGGTGTATCTCAGGTGTCTCAGGTGTGTCTCAGGTGTGTCTCAGGTGTATCTCAGGTGTCTCAGGTGTATCTCAGGTATCTCAGGTGTCTCAGGTGTATCTCAGGTGTATCTCAGGTGTGTCTCAGGTGTATCTCAGGTGTATCTCAGGTGTGTCTCAGGTGTATCTCAGGTGTGTCTCAGGTGTGTCTCAGGTGTATCTCAGGTGTATCTCAGGTGTGTCTCAGGTGTCTCAGGTGTGTCTCAGGTGTATCTCAGGTGTATCTCAGGTGTGTCTCAGGTGTATCTCAGGTGTCTCAGGTGTCTCAGGTGTGTCTCAGGTGTATCTCAGGTGTCTCAGGTGTATCTCAGGTGTATCTCAGGTGTATCTCAGGTGTCTCAGGTGTATCTCAGGTGTATCTCAGGTGTCTCAGGTGTATCTCAGGTGTCTCAGGTGTATCTCAGGTGTATCTCAGGTGTCTCAGGTGTCTCAGGTGTATCTCAGGTGTCTCAGGTGTATCTCAGGTGTATCTCAGGTGTCTCAGGTGTCCTCAGGTGTCTCAGGTGTCTCAGGTGTCTCAGGTGTGTCTCAGGTGTCTCAGGTGTATCTCAGGTGTATCTCAGGTGTCTCAGGTGTCTCAGGTGTCTCAGGTGTGTCTCAGGTGTCTCAGGTGTATCTCAGGTGTGTCTCAGGTGTCTCAGGTGTATCTCAGGTGTATCTCAGGTGTCTCAGGTGTATCTCAGGTGTATCTCAGGTGTCTCAGGTGTATCTCAGGTGTGTCTCTGGTTCTCAGGTGTATCTCAGGTGTATCTCAGGTGTCTCAGGTGTATCTCAGGTGTGTCTCAGGTGTCTCAGGTGTCTCAGGTGTCTCAGGTGTATCTCAGGTGTATCTCAGGTGTCTCAGGTGTATCTCAGGTGTATCTCAGGTGTCTCAGGTGTGTCTCAGGTGTGTCTCAGGTGTATCTCAGGTGTCTCAGGTGTGTCTCAGGTGTCTCAGGTGTGTCTCAGGTGTGTCTCAGGTGTGTCTCAGGTGTGTCTCAGGTGTATCTCAGGTGTATCTCAGGTGTGTCTCAGGTGTCTCAGGTGTGTCTCAGGTGTATCTCAGGTGTGTCTCAGGTGTATCTCAGGTGTCTCAGGTGTGTCTCAGGTGTCTCAGGTGTATCTCAGGTGGTATCTCAGGTGTCTCAGGTGTGTTTTTACCTGTGCAGGTGCCGCGGCTGAGGCGAGGCTGGGCCGTCCGGGCGCCCCCCCCCCAGCATGAGGCTCCCCCTTCCCAGCAGCCCCTGCGGCCGGGGGGGGGGGGCGGCCCCGGGGCGCCCCGCCCCTCCCCCACCCTCAGCCCCACCCGCCGCTGCACCCACAGGTGAGTCTGGGGGGGGGGAGGGAGGGGGGACCCCAAAAATGGACCCAAAATCACCCAAAAAATGGCCCCAAAATTCCTAAAAATGGCCCCAAGAACGGCTCCAAAATCACCCAAAAATCACCCAAAAAATGGCTCCAAAATTCCTAAAAATGGCCCCAAAAATGGCCCCAAAAACCACCCCAAAATCACCCAAAAAATGGTCCCAAAGTTGGTTCCAAAATCCCAAAAAATGGCCCCAAAATCGCCCTAAAAATGGTCCAAAAATGGCTCCAAAAGTACCCAAAAATGGTCCAAAAATGGCCCCAAAATCACCCAAAAAATGGTCCCAAAAATGGCCCCAAAATCCCAAAAAATGGCCCCAAAAATGGCTCCAAAATCCCAAAAATGGTCCTAAAAATCACCCAGAAATGGCCCAAAAATGGTCCCAAAATCACCCAAAAAATGGCCCCAAAAATTCCTAAAAATGGCCCCAAAAACGGCTCCAAAATCACCCAAAAATCACCCAAAAATGGTCCAAAAATGGCCCCCAAAAACCGACCCAAAATTACCCAAAAAATGGCTCCAAAATTCCTAAAAATGGCCCCAAAAATGGCCCCAAAATTCAAAAAAATTGGTCCCAAAAATCACCCAAAAATGGCCTAAAAAATTGGTTCTGAAATTCCAAAAAATGGTCTAAAAATGGTCCCAAAATCCCCCAAAATGGCCACAAAATGTCCTAAAAATGGCCCCAAAAACAGCCCCAAAATCACCCAAAAAATGGCTCCAAAATTCCTAAAAATGGCCCCCAAAAATGGCCCCAAAATCACCCCAAAATTGGTCCCAAAATCTCTAAAAATGGCCCCAAAATATCCCTAAAAATGACCCCAAAATCACCCAAAAAATGGCACAAAAAATCCCAAAAATGGTCCCAAAAATGGCCCCAAAAATCCCGAAAAATGGCCCCAAAAATCACCCAAAAATGGCCCCCAAAAAAGGCATCAAAAATCCCAAAAAATGGTTCCAAACTCACCTAAAAATGGTCCAAAAATGGCCCTAAAAATGGCTCCAAAAAATACCCAAAAATGGCCGCAAAATCACCCAAAAATTGGCCCCAAAATCACCCAAAAATGGCCCCAAAAAAGGCGTCAAAAATCCCAAAAAATGGTTCCAAACTCCCCTAAAAATGGTCCAAAAATCCCCTAAAAATGGCCCCAAAATACCCAAAAAATGGTCCCAAAATTACCCAAAAATGGCCCCAAAATCACCCAAAAATGGCCCCAAAATCGCCCCAAAAAAGCCCCGAAATTGGTTCCGAAATCACCCAAAAAATGGCCCAAAAAATGGATTTAAAATCCCAAAAATGGCCCCGAAATGACCCCAAAAAAGTGCCAAAAAATGATCCCAAAAATGGCCCAAAATTGGTTCTGAAATTCCAAAATATGGTCCCTAAAATGGACCCAAAATTGTCCAAAAATGGCTCCAAAATCACCCAAAAAAGGGCCCAAAATTGGCTCCAAGATCCCAAAAAATGGCCCCAAAAAGGGACCCAAAATCCCAAAAAATGGTCCTAAAAATCACCCAAAAATGGCACAAAAATGGCCCCAAAATCAACCAAAAAATGGCCCCAAAAATCCCAAAAATTGGCCCCAAAATCACCCAAAAATGGCACCAAAAATGGCCCCAAAAATCCCAAAACCGGCCCCAAAAATGGCCCCAAAATCCCAAAAACTGTCCCAAAAAAGGCGTCAAAAATCCCAAAAAATGGTTCCAAATCCCCTAAAAATGGTCCAAAAATGGCCCTCAAAAATGGCCCCAAAAATACCCAAAAATGGCCCCAAAATCACCCAAAAAATTGGCCCCAAAATCACCCCAAAAAGCCCCGAATTGGTTCCAAAATCCCCCCAAAAATGCCCAAAAAACGGTTTTAAAATCCCAAAAAATGGCCCCGAAATGACCCCAAAAAGGTGCCAAAAACGGGCCCAAAAATCACCCAAAAATTGGTTCTGAAATTCCAAAAAATGGTCCTAAAAATGGAGCCAAAATTGGCCAAAAATGGCTCCAAAATCACCCAAAAAAGGGCCCAAAATTGGCTCCAAAATCCCAAAAAATGGCCCCAAAAAGGGACCCAAAATCCCCAAAAATGGTCCTAAAAATTACCCAGAAACGGCCCAAAAATGGCCCAAAAATTACCCAAAAATGGTCCCAAAATCACTCAAAAATGGCCCCAAAATTACCCAAAAAATGGTTCCAAACTCACCAAAAAATGGCCAAAAATCACGCAAAAATTCCCCCAAAATTCACTGAAAATCCAAAAAATTCCCCCAAAATCCCCCCCAAAATCCTCTAAAATCTCCTCAAAATTCCCCTAAAAATTCCCCAAAATTCCCCAAAAATTCCCCAAAAATTCCCCAAAAAATTCCCCTAAAATTCCCCTAAAATTCCCCCAAAATTCACTGAAAATTCTCCTAAAATTCCCCAAAAATTGCCCCAAAAATCATTTAAAAATCTCCTCAAAATTCTCCTAAAAGTCCCCCCAAAATCCCCCAAAATTCTCCAAAAATCCCCCCAAAATTCCCCCAGAATTTCCCCAAAAATCCTCTAAAATCTTCTCAAAATTCCCCCAAAAATCCCCCAAAAATTCCCCCAAAAATCACCTAAAATGTCCCAAAAAATTCCCCAAATTTCCCCCAAAGTTCCCCCAAAATTCCCCAAAATTCCCCTAAAAATCCCCCCAAATTCCCCAAAATTCCCAAAAAATTCCCCAAAAATTCCCCCAGAATTGCCCCTAAAATCCTTTAAAATCTTCTCAAAATTCCCTAAAAATCCCCAAAAATCCCCCAAAATTCCCCTAAAAATCCCCCAAAAATCCCCCAAAATTCCCCCAAAATTCACTGAAAATTCCCCAAAAAATTCCCTCAAAATTCCTCAAAAATCCCCCAAAATTCACTGAAAATTCCCCTAAAAATCCCCAAAAATTCCCCCAAAATTCCCTCAAAATTCCTCAAAAATCCCCAAAATTCAGTGAAAATTCCCCAAGAATTCCCCCAGAATTGCCCCAAAAATCCTTTAAAATCTCCTCAAAATTTCCCCCAAAATTCCCCAAAAATTCCCCAAAAAATTCCCCCAGAATTGCCCCAAAAATAATTTAAAAATCTTCTCAAAATTCCCCTAAAAGTCCCCAAAATCCCCCAAAAATTCCCCAAAAAAATCCCCCAGAATTGCCCCAAAAATCCTTTAAAATCTCCCTCAAAATTCCCCCAAAAATCTCCCAAAAATTGGTTCTGAAATTCCGAAAATGGTCCCTAAAATGGACTCAAAATTGGCCAAAAATGGCTCCAAAATCACCCAAAAAAGGGCCCAAAGTTGGCTCCGAAATCCCAAAAAATGGCCCCAAAAAGGGACCCAAAATCCCAAAAAATGGTCCTAAAAATCACCCAGAAATGGCACAAAATGGCCCCAAAATCACCCAAAAAATGGCCCCAAAATCACCCAAAAAATGGCCTAAAAATGGCTCCAAAAATCCTAAAAATGGCCCTAAAATGGCTCCAAAAATACCAAAAAATGCCTCAAAAAATGGCCCCAAAAAATCCCAAAAAACGGCCCCCAAAATGTCCTAAAAGTGGCCCCAAAATCACCCAAAAAATGACATAAAAAATCCCAAAATGGCCCCAAAAATGGCCCCAAAAATCCCCAAAACTGGCCCCAAAATCACCCAAAAATGGCCCCAAAAAGGGTCAAAATCCCAAAAAATGTTCCAAACTCACCTAAAAATGGTCCAAAAATGGCCTAAAAATGGCTCCAAAAATACCCAAAAATGGGCCCCAAAATCACCAAAAAATTGGCCCCAAAAATCACCCAAAAAAGCCCCGAAATTGGTTCCGAAATCACCCAAAAATGGCCCAAAAAACGGATTTAAAATCCCAAAAAATGGCCCCGAAATGACCCCAAAAAGGTGCCAAAAAATGGTCCCAAAAATGGCCCAAAAATTGGTTCTGAAATTCCAAAAAATGGTCCCTAAAATGGACCCAAAATTGGCCAAAAATGGCTCCAAAAATCACCCAAAAAAGGGCCCAAAATTGGCTCCAAAATCCCAAAAAATGGCCCCAAAAAGGGGACCCAAAATGCCAAAAATGGTCCTAAAAAATCACCCAGAAATAGCCCAAAAATGGCCCAAAAATTACCCAAAAATGGTCCCAAAATCACCCAAAAAATGGCACAAAAAAATCCCAAAACCGGGCCCCAAAATGGCCCCAAAATCAACCAAAAAATGGCCCCAAAATTACCCAAAAATGCCCCAAAATCACCGAAAAAATGGCCCCAAAAATGGCCCCAAAAAATCCCCAAAAATTGGCCCCAAAATCACCCAAAAATGGCACAAAAATGGCCTCAAAATTACCCAAAAAATGGCCCCAAAAATGGCTCCAAAAATACCAAAAAATGCCTCCTAAAATGGCCCCGAAATCCCAAAAAATGGCCCCAAAAATCACCCAAAAAATGGCACAAAAAAATCCCAAAAAATGGTCCAAAATCACCCTAAAAATGGCCAAAAAATCACGCAAAAATCCCCCAAAATTCCCCCAAAATCACCCAAAAAATTCCCCCAGAATTGCCCTAAAAATCCTTTAAAATCTCCTCAAAATTCCCCCAAATTTCCCCCAAAATCCCCCCAAAATTCCCCCAAAATTCCCCAAAAATTCCCCCAGAATTGCCCTAAAAATCCTTTAAAATCTTCTCAAAATTCCCCAAAAAATCCCCCAAAAATTCCCCAAAATTTCCCCCAAAATCCCCCAAAATTCCCCCAAAATTGCCCCAAAATCCTTTAAAATCTTCTCAAAATTCCCCAAAAATCCCCCAAAATTTCCTCAAAAATCCCCCAAAAATCTCCCAAAAATCTCCCAAAAATCCCCCAAAAATCACCCAAAAATCTTCCAAAAAAACCCTAAAATCCCCCAAAATTCCCCCCGAAAATTTCCCAAAAATTGCCCCAAAATCCCCCCAAAATCTCCCAAAATTCCTGAAAAATCTCCCAAAAATCCCCCAAAAATCCCCCAAAATTCCCCACAAATTCCCCCAGAATTGCCCCAAAAATCCTTTAAAATCTTCTCAAAAATCCCCAAAATCCCCAAAAATCCCCCAAAAATCCCCAAAATGTCCCAAAAAATTCCCCAAAAATTCTCCCAAAAAATCCCCCAAAAATTCCCCAAAAATTCCCCCAGAATTGCCTCAAAAATCCTTTAAAAATCTCCTCAAAATTCCCTTAAAAATCCCCCCAAAAAACCCCAAAAATCCCCAAAAAATCCCCTAAATTCACCCAAAAATCCCCCAGAATTGCCCCAAAAATCCTTTAAAATCTTCTCAAAATTCCCCCAAAATCCCCCAAAATTTCCTCAAAAACTCCCCCAAAAATCTCCCAAAATTCCCCCAGAATTGCCCAAAAAAATCCTTTAAAATCTCCTCAAAATTCCCCCCAAAATTCCCCAAAAATTCCCCCAGAATTGCCCTAAAATCCTTTAAAATCTCCTCAAAATTCCCCAAAAATCCCCCCAAAATTCCCCCAAAATTCACTGAGAATTCCCCAAAAATTCCCCCAGAATTGCCCAAAAATCCTCTAAAATCTCCCAATATTTCCCCAAAATTCCCCAAAAAAATTCCCAAAAATACCTCAAAAATTCCCCTAAAAATCCCCCCAAAATCCTCCCAAAATTCTCCCAAAAATTCTCCCAAAATTCCCCAAAATTCCCCAAAAATTCCCAAAAAAATTCCCCCAGAATTGCCCCAAAAATCCTTTAAAATCTCCTCAAAATTCCCCCAAAAAATCCCCCAAAAATTCCCCAAAATTCCCCCAAAATCCCCCAAAATTCCCCCAAAATTGCCCCAAAAATCCTTTAAAATCTTCTCAAAATTCCCCCAAAAAATCCCCCAAATTTCCTCAAAAAATCCCCCAAAAATCTCCCAAAAATCTCCCAAAAATCCCCCAAAAATCACCCAAAAATCTTCCAAAAAACCCCTAAAATCCCCCAAAAATTCCCCGCCCGAAAATTTCCCAAAAATTGCCCCACTACTCGACGGGCC